>NC_040903.2:216412011-216744153 GCF_004126475.2 Phyllostomus discolor | reverse complement strand
TGGGCCTGCAGACGGCTCATGTCTCCCCAGCCCCAGCCCTGCCCTGCCCGGCTGGCCCGGGGCCCAGGACCAGGTCCTGTTCCACTTCCCCTCTGGGCCTACAGCTGCCCCTTTGGTGACAACCTCCTCTGAGCTCCCCAGGCTGGGGACAGGGTGACGCTGGGGTTGGGGAGCTGCCCGGCCTGGAAGGGGGACAGGACACCTATTGTCAGGCAAGCAGGAGGTAGTGCTCGGGCTGGTTCCAGTAAAAGAAATTGCCGGTGCCATAGAAATGGGGAAGGTCAGGACCGAAGAGGGGTGGTTTGGACGGGGGGCGAGCGGGGGTCTGCACCATCATCCACTGGTCAACCTTGGGGCCATCGGAGGACCCCTTGGAGGGGAGAGAGGGCAGGGGGCTGGCAGTGGGGACATTAGCCCTTGACGCCCTCGCTGGGGAGGGTGGGACGGGGCGGGGGAGGCTACAGGAGTCTGCACTGCTGAGGGCTGCAGGGAAGACAGGGCTGGGGGACAGGGCCAGGCCGACGTCACGGCCCGGTGACAGCCGAGCAGGGCCTGACGCCTGGCGGGGCTCCCACTGGGCCTCTCTGGGGACTGGTGCCCGGCTCGGTGAGCAAGAGGTGCGGGGCGGATAAGAGTTATCTGGTGGCCGCTGCTGGCCCAGGGAGGGAGGTGGGCCCTGGCTGGCCTTATCAGACTCCTGCGCCCTCCGGCTCCAGGAAGGGCAGCCAGCGTGGTCACCCTGGCGACCAGCATGGAGAACTGGGGATGCTGGAGCCGGCCAGGCCCAGCCCAGGGGCCCTTGGCAGACACCAGCTCAGGTCCTGGCCACTGGCAGGCAGCCTGGATGGCTTCGCAAAGGCCCCGCCCACAACAGGCCCACTTTTCTCTGTGGTGAAGGGCACGGGTTCCTCCGGTTTCTCAAAGGGAAATGACAGTGGCCTGTACCGGCCACCCCACGCCCACCCGGAGGCCCACGAGCCCCACCGTGCTAGGGCTTGGGCCAGAATCCGTACCCTAGACACCTACTGGTATCGTGATCTCATTCCCAGAGCTCAAAAGGGACACCACAGGACACTGCGTGCTGTCGCGGCGGCCTGGGGGGTGGGCGGCCAGGAGGGCAGGGGGCAAGGCTCCTGGCTGCCCCTCCTTCGGTCCTGGTGAGGACCCTGTGCCCGGCCTCGCGGTGCCAACTTTACAGGACAGCCTCACTCCGGGGTCACCTCGGTTTTCCTGCCCTGATCCCCCCCCTTCCTTCACTCACTTTCCAGTCTCCTGTTGAGAGCAGGTTCCGGGCTGCCCCGAGTCGAATGCAGAGCCAGGCGGCTTCCTGGGCCTCGGGAAGAGGCGACGGCCACCAGAGGAGGCCTCCCCGCGTTTGGGCCCGTTTCGGGAGGGGAGAGGGACGGTGACCCGGCCGCCCCGCAGTGGCTGGGTCTGGCCACACTTTAAAACGGAGGCGGCAGCTGACGCGTGACAAATGCACAGACGTTGCGTGTGTAGTTTGAGGGGTTATGACAAATGTGTGCACGAGAGTGGCCACCAGCCCCATCGAGACAGAGGTGAAGAGGGAGACTTCTGCCCTCGGGGGTGTTACGGAGAATTCCGCGTACTGACCCCGTGGCCCGAGCGGCGCCCTCGGGCTGCGCAGAGGCCCCAAGCGGAGCACGCGGCTCCTGCCCCGCCGCAGGCCCCGCCCGCCACCCCGCACGCCCTGCCCGCACTCCGGTGCGTTTTCTCCCCGATTTCCTGCGCACACACAGACATGTATTTTCCTCCGCGCGGCTTTCACATCCACGAGGTCACTAAACAACTCGGCGCCTTTACACGTGCTGTCGTGTGCGCATCACCGTGTGGTGAAACACGCCGTGAACACGGTTTTTAAGAAGCTTCTAGTTGTTCTGTGATACCTGACACAGCTAGTGTCGTACCAGAGAGCTGATGTTAGGGAGAGCCGAGCTTTTAAAATGCAAATTTTATTTTTGGAATAAATAATGCATTTACGTGGCTCAAAATTCACAAGATAAAAAAGTACGTACTCCAGGCAACCCGTGTGACCGGCCGCTCGTGCGGTGAACGCGCTTCTTTCTGCGCCGCCTGCGCCCGGGACCCCGAACCGTCACGGCCACACCCTCCACTCCCGTCTCCACGGTCGCCTCCGGAACCGGAGCCGCGCCATCACCGCCACCCGGGAAAGCCCGCCCTCCTGCCCTGGAGCCTGGGGGCAGACCGCCCAGCCGTGGTCGGGGAGCGCGGCGCGGCCACTCCACGCCCCCAAGGTCAGCCTCCACGGTTCCCGAGGAGAAACGAGTTGCGCGACGTCCTCGAAGGCAGGTGTCGGGGGCGCAGCGCGTGGGTTGGAAGGTTTCGCTGCTACGGGACCCCCAGGGCTCCCCCAGGACGGTGCCAGGCGGGGTCCCCGCCCACCGCCCGGGACCCCGCCGCAGCTGCACCCGGTCCATCCGCGTCTGAGGCTCTTCCGGCGCGGACCAACACGAACCGGTGCCGCGGGCACGCGCAAGGTCACCTCCCGTTCGGGGCGGGGTTTCCCCTCCCGGCTGTGTGCGCGGTGTGTAACCCACGGCATTCTGACGCCGAACAAAAACCTGCCGCCCTCCGGCTCTTCCCACCACCCTCCGGCCTTCCCCACCGCGTTCGTCCGGTGCAGAAAGCCCCGCCACCCGGAAATCCGGCAGCGCCTCCCCTCGGCCTCAGATCCCCAGCCTGTCGGATGTCTGTGTGCCGGTGACTGAGCTGCGGACCCGGGCCCTGGGGTCACACTCCCGGCCCCCACCTCCGACGCTGCCCACATCACACGGCCTCCCCCGGCCCGGCCCGGCTGCCCGGTGTCACCCCTCCCCTGGGACCTCGAGAGTGCCGTGCAGCACGGGTTGGAGCTCCAGGACGGGCTCCGGCCCCGGGGCTCCCTGCACCACCCCACGCGGGGTCCTGGGCTCTGAGTCTCCACAGGGCAAAGGGCATGGACCCCGGGGCCCCGGGTGAGGACAGGAGGCTGTGTGTGAGTGCCCAGCAGCACGTCCCCCACCACCGGGCGGCATCGGTGGGACAGACACCATGTTCAGAGTCCCTCCCTGCCTGCCCCCCACGTAAAAGTCCCCGTGGGGACTCGGACAGGCCCGGTTAAACCCCTACATCCCTTGGGAAACGGCCGGTGTCTCTCGGGGAATCGACTCCTCCAGTGGGGTGTCGGGCATCCTTCCTAGACTCAGATTCAGGCCTTCCTGGACGTCTTCTGGAAAGCTTGGCCATTCCTTTAAATTGTTTTTCTTTTTAATTGACTTTGAGGCAGAAACATTGGTTTTCCACCCACGCACTCACTGGTTGACTCTCGTATGTGCCCCGACTGGGGATCGAACCGCAACCTTGGTGCATCGGGACGACACTCCAAACAGCTGAGCTGCCCTGCCAGGGCGGGGCGGGGCCCCCTCCCGACCTGAGTGTGACATTTCCTACTCGGCTGTTCCTGGGGACAGTTGTCCTGCTGTCACAGATGGCATCTTCCCCCGAATGCTGGGTTTCAGAGGGCATGCCTGACACGTGGTTTTGTTTCTTGGAGGGCCCCTGGGGTTTGAACCCCTCCAAAGCCTGTCGGCAGTGGCCCAGCCTCAGCGGGCCCCAGGAGGGAAATGGCTCTGGTCTCCGCCTCAGGACTGACCAGGGTGGACACCGGCCCCCGGGGTGACCCTGGCTGCAGGACTGCCCCCTTGGGCAGACCGGGGCCTGTGCAAGCGTGGAGCGGGTCACGTGATCGCACGCACTGCACGTTCCAGGCAGTGGGCCTGGTCGGCAGGTCCTTCCCAGACGGGCGGGCACGTCGGCCTCCAGGAGTGCCCTCGGGGGGCACCTGGTCAGGGCTCGGAACAGTCTAGTTTCTCGCACTGTCTCACAGCACAACTCAAAATTAAAACCACCCCTGGCTGGTGGGGCTCAGGGGACTGAGCGCCGGCCTGCGAATCAAGGGGTCGCCAGTTCAATTCCCAGTCGGGGCACGTGCCTGGGTTGTGGGCCAGGTTTCCAGTGGGGGGTGTGCGAGAGGCAACCACACATTGATGTCTCTCTCCCTCCCTTCCCCCTTCTGTAAAATTAAATAAAGTCTTTTTAAAAAACCAGAAAGAAAACCGTACACAGCACGGGAGGGAGCTGACAGTGGTTTAGCCGCATCGAGCCGGACACGGAGGCCCCAGTGGGCTGGGGAGGCCCCGTGCCAAGGGGTGGGCTGGGCATGCCACCTGCAGCCAACGAGCCACAGTCACCGGGGGCCTCTGCTGTCCCCAGACCAAGAGAGGAGGGTCTGCCAAAGGGAAGCGTGTGGCCAGGTCTGGGGCCAGCATCTCGCCCTCCCTTAGCAGCCCTGGAAGGCCCTGTCTTCAGGTGGCTGGTCCGTCACCGCCTGGCGCCTGCGGCCCAGGGGCTGACACCCCCGTTGGCTGAGGGAAGCAGCGGCCTCGCAGGGCTGGGCCCCAGGCGGGCCGCGAGACTGCGCATAGCGGCTTCCACGAGGGGCAGGGGCTCGGGTGGGGGACGCGGGCGAGGTGCAGGCTGCAGCAGGCGCAGCTCCAACCTTGGGGGGCGGGGGGGGGGGTCTACCCAAGTGCCCGCTCTCGGTGCCAGGCTGCCAGTGGCAGTCCTGTGACTGCCCCGCGAGTGGAGGACAGGCAGGTGATGCCCCACCCCCCCTGTCTGGGAAGGTGCAGCTGAGGACGGTGCAGGCTCAGGACAGACGGGGCGGGGGGGGAACGAAAGGCCCCCCGCCGGCTTCAGAAAACACATCTCTCCTACTCCTGTAACATCGGGTTTCTAATGAGGTATCTGACGCAGTCTGTACCACGCTGAAGGGAGAAAGGCAACGGTTAGTAGATTCACCCTCTAAGGACGCCCCTGGTCTCCGCGATGCCCACCGGTCACACACCACACCGCCCCACGGGCACGCCTCCGTCCGCCAGCACGGCCACACGCCCCCATGTCGGCTTCCTGCCGTCCCTGCCAGGGGACGTGCCTGCACGCCCGGGCCCGTGTCGCCCACCGGCCTGTGTGTGGTGGCGGAAGGGCGCTCCCGGCGGCAAGTGTGCCTGGCCTGGGCGTGCCGTGGCGCGTGCGGCGTGGTCCCCTTCCTGGCACGCCCGGCACCCGCCTCTCAAGCACGGCCTGGGGGCCCCGGGGGCGCCCAGCACGGAATGTGTGTGGACCTGTGTCCCTCGCAGGAGCAGTGGGCTGTCTCGGGGACACAGGCAGTGGCGGCAGAGCCCTGCCCTGGCGGACTCATGCTGCCCACGGGCGGCTGGCCACACGGTCCCACAGTGGGAGTGGGCGTGGTCAGCGAGGGGAATGTGGGGGCAGCACAGGGGCCACTGCAGCGGGCGCTCAGAGACGGCGGCCGCTCAGGGCTCAGAGGCGCTGCTGCTGCAGCCACGACTGTGACCGCCCGGCCGAGGCCGCGGGTGCTCAACAAGCTGGACGCGAACACGGATGAGAGTGAGTGTGGGCGCCCGCTGAGGCCGGACGTGTCTGGGCCGGAGCCGACGGGGCGTGTCCGAGAGAGAGCTGTGCCCGAGAGAGAGCTGTGCCCGTGCTGCCACCTCCCTCCCGGCCGGCTCTGCCGCAGCCGCGCCTTCAGATGACCTCCCACTCGTCCTCCAGGTCCTCGGGGTGCGCGGCGGCGGCCGGGCTGCGCTGGGCGCTGGGCGAGTGGCTGAAAGTCCTCGTCAGCCGCTGGAGGAGGTAGCCAGGGGGGCCAACTGCCCACAGCTCGTCTGATGAGGTCACTGCAGGGACAGGGACACACCCTGGTCAGCCACCCTGCCCGGGGGAAGGGCGCGGATGGGGCCCGGCGCCGGTCCTCATCCAGACGTGGCACCTCCCGGCTGCGGGGCCTGGACACCCCACCCCGCCCCGCGCCCCGGCGTCCTCAGCTTTAAAGCGGGCGGTGCCGTGCCCTGCTGCCTCCCTGGGAGACCCTGACGGCCCCGGTGCCCGGCCCCTCCCTCAGGTGTGACCCTGGGCGGGCTGCTGCAGGGAGGCCGAGTCCGTCGGGGCAGTGGCCTGGGCCAGCACCGTGGACGTGGCCCCGGGAGCCTGAGAGCCCCTTGGAGCCCCGCGCGGCCCGGAGCCCGGCACCTGCCTGTGAGACACGTCGCGCTCCCGGGGACCTTCTTCCAGTAGTCTCCGGCGGGGTTTTTGTCGGTGACGCCGTAGCGCCGGGCGAGGTCGCCATTGGGGCAGCGGGCCCACACGGTCCGGCTGCTGAGCGCCAGCTGGCAGGCCTGCAGCCCTGAGGACGGAAGGGCCTCCGTCTGCTCCGAGACCCTGGCGGCAGCGGGCCGCCCGCCCCCTCCCCAGAGCCTGTGCCCGCCAGCCAGCGTGCCCCGTGGTGACAGGGTCCCGCCCAGGGCCGTCCCGCAGGGCACCCCAGGGAAGGTGCCCAGTGGCAGGGCTGGCGCAGCTGCCGAGAGCCCGGGGCTGCGGGGCAGAGGGCCCAGGTGGTGCAGGGGCAGCCGCGGCGCGCTTCCTTGGAGCGCCTGCTGGGCCTGCGCGTGGCGCGGGGTCGGGCTGCACCCCCGGGGCCACTGCCGCACCGGTGACCCTTTCAGCCACGCGCATCACAGTGGCATCGTGGGAGGCGGCGGGGGGAGGGGGGAGAGAAGACCACGCCTCCCTGGCTGCCCAGCTGGGCAGACGAGGGCCCCTGAGCCGCCCGCGAGGGGCGGTGCCGCGTGCTCGCGCGCCTCTACCTGGCACGTGCTCCCAGTCGGTGCCCACCGGCATCTCCTCGGTGATGCCCACGCGGACGTGCACGTTGCACCTGCTGTCCAGCGCCCACAGCATCTGGTCGTTGGGGCTGCAGTGGACGCTGACCAAGGTGAGCCCTGCGGGCTGGCAGTGGGCGAGAAGGGGAGGTGGGCGGGTTACTGTAAACAGAGCGAGGTCAAGCGCTGTGCAGAGGGAGGTCGGGGGCGGGGCGGGGGCTCCAGAGACTCTCAGCACCGGCGGCTTGTGGGCGGCCAGCCTGCGACCCCCGCCCGCCCACGCCTCCCCCGTCCCCCACCACCCGCTCGCCCGCCAGCAGGCGCTCGGGCATCCGCTCTGCGCCCAGCACG
Organism: Phyllostomus discolor; assembly: GCF_004126475.2. Classification (NCBI taxonomy): domain Eukaryota; kingdom Metazoa; phylum Chordata; class Mammalia; order Chiroptera; family Phyllostomidae; genus Phyllostomus; species Phyllostomus discolor. Next base: position 216,737,041 of record NC_040903.2, on the reverse strand, counting down.
GCGCCTGGGGTCAGCGGCCCGGTTCCTTGGCTCCTGGGATGTAAAGTCTGCTGCGGGGCAGGCAGGCCCCTGCTCAGGCGGTCACGCACAGGCACACACGGGCGCACACGGGGCTGCTGCTGGCACATTAACGGGGCATCACACCCCGAGGCCAGGGAAGCTGCCTTGGATCCCACGGCCACACCGAGAATGCAGGACGGCCGGGAACGGCCGGGAGAGAGGGAGGGATGTGCCGGGGGGCGCGGGGGGAGCACGGCTGCCAAGCAGCAGCAGGGCACATGGTGGCCCGCGTGGGTGGGGGGCTCCGAACCAGGGACGGCCCCTCGGGAGGCTGCGGAGGGCCTGCGGGGCCGGGGCACGGAGACGGGGGGCTCAGAGGGGGTCTGGAAGGGCGCCTGGGGGCGGTGGTCCGAGGTGGGAACAGGACGCACGTGCGGGGGGCTTCCGGCCGGACCGGGGACCGGCTGCGGGGCAGGAGGGGCGGCGTGGAGAAGACCCGGCAGGGGTGGCGGGGTGGCGAAGGGCTCCACCGCCACCGCTGGGCCTCTGCCCCCTGTCGGGTCCCCCGAGCCCTGGACGCGCCCCGGGAATGTCACCTCACAAACGTCCCCCGGGACACGCCCCAGCGACCTCGCTCCAGCAGCAAGCAGGGCAGAAGGGGGCTCCTGTGCAGGCCGCCCGGCGCGAGCACGGGCCGCTCCGAGCGAGAAGCTGGCTCTCGCCGAACCCCAAGTCCCCCGAGGAAGACGGGCCGAGCGGTTCCCGATCTCGGGGTCCTGGGACTCTCGCTGGCCTGTCAGAGCGGCACGTTCGGGGGCCGGGCCCAGCCCTGGTGCACCCGACTGCGGGGGGGTGGGGCCCCGACACGGCCCTTAGACCCGCACCCAGTGTCCTGACTCTGGCGGGCTGCCCCTGCGGACACGCGCCCTCCCCTCCGTGAAGAAGCAGGCGGGGGGCCCACGAGGCGGGCCCCACATCTGAGCGCGGTCACGCTGACTGAAGAAGCCACAGCTGAGCCTCACACTCGTGTGGGACCACAGGGGCCCCGAGCGCCACAACAGTCCTGACGAAGAACAAACGTGAAGACTCACACTCCCTGATTTCAGGCGGTTTTGAAGCTGCGGTAACCGAGCGGCGAGGCCCCGGACTGAAGACCCACGTGGAAGTCCTCGGGGCGGGACAGGGCGTCCAGACAGGAGCCCGCCCAGCTGCACGGTGTCTGACACGTTGCCGAGACCGTGCCGGGAGCAGGGGGCAGTCCGCCCACCGGCGGTGCCGCGGCACCTGCACGCCCACCCCCAGAGTCCGAGGCTGGACCCTCGCCCCTGCCGTGCCCAAGGTGACCGACCCGCCATCATGGGACAAAGACGACTGCAAGAGCGGGACCCAACAACGCTGTCTTAGACGTGGCCCCCAGACACACGCAACGCAGAGAAAGAGGCACTCTGAACCTCACCCAAAGGGTGACTTCCTCCCCGAACGGTCACGGCAGAGGGAGGGCAGAGACGGCCCGTGGACTGGGAGGGCGCGTTTCCAGGCCCTGCACCTAAGGAGTGGGGCGCCCGAGTAAACGAGGACCTTCCGACCCCGGCCACCGGACTGTTAAGACAGCGACGGACTGGGGACACAGCTCTCCGAAGACGCGCCAGTGCCGACAGGCACAGGAGGAGGTGCCGGGCGCTGGCCGCTCCTCAGCCACTAGGAAGCGCACCCCAGAACCACGGGGCAGCACCGCTTGGAACACGGCAAGTCACGGAGTGGACACAGGAAAGGGGACCCTCACGCACGGCTGGGGTGAATGGGGGGGGCAGCTGCGTGCAGAGGAGCCGCAGGTCCCCTTTTAGACGTGTCCGGCTACCTGCAGTCACAGCTGTGTTGGTCTTGGAGCCAGCCCGTGCAGGGAGGGGCGGCGGAGCCTCCCGCCGCGTGAGGCCCGGGTGCCCAGGCCTGGGGCGGGGGGGGGGGGGGGGCGCAGAGTGGATTCCGGTGGAAGAGGAGGCGGGGCCGGCCAGGGTGCGGCTGCCAGAGCACCCGCGGGACCCCTTTCCCTTCTGCGTGTGCCGCGCAGGCGGCCCCAGGAAACCGAGTCGACTGTGCCGCTGGCTCCAGAGCCAGTTTTAACGCACACAGAAAGTTCAGCAACTGATGAAGCGAACTCCAAAAAAAGATGCTAAACACAACTATAAATATTTTCTCCACATCCTTCTAAATGTTAGCAAGTCTGAAAACTGAGTCATTTGTTTTGAATGCTTCGTTAAAATGCACCCCAAGACTCCCAGAGGAGGAGGTTCAACCAGAGATGAGAACAGGAAGCAGAAACGGAGGGGCTGTGACTGCTCTGGAAGGTTCCCGTGGCTCACGACGGCAGGCCCTGTGGCACCCGCCCCTCGTCCCCTCATCCCCTCGTCCCAAGTGCAGCCGCGTCCGGCGCGAGGCCCAGGAAGCTCATGCGAAGAGCGAGTGACACGTGCCAGTCCCACTTCTCCTGCTTCCTTCCCGTGAAGCCTGCGTCCCCCCCGGCCCTGGTCCCACTGCCTGGGGGGGGGGGCTAAACCCCTGCAGGCGCATGAGGTCACCGGCTCCGCTCCGCAGCCGCCGGAGACAGTGCCGCTGAACGCCACACCTGGCCACCGCCCTGGGGCACAGCCTCCAGGCCCTTCCACGGGGTGTGCTCCCCTCGGGCCACGTCCCAGGGCGAAGTGCTCCCACCCCTCTCGGCAGCTCTCCCCAGAGGTCACACGAGACTCAGAGAGGAAGGGGCACTCACGGTCCCAGTCTGCGAAGCAGCCCGGCTGGCGGGGGGGGGGGGGGGGGGGGGGGCGGCGGTGGGGAAGGCAGGGTACAGCAGAGGCAGCGCCCTTCCCCTCCACGGTCCTGCGCCCCTCGTCCAGCCAGCGGCCCTTTCTGACCCTGGTGTGGCTCCGTGCTGGGACCCTGCCCGCTGTCCCTGCAGGCCCTCCGCAGGGTGCGGCCGGGGTGACGAACACGGCGGGGGGCGTCAGAGGGGCCACCGGCGAGCAGAGGGCTGTGCGGCAGGAGAGCGCGGAGGGGAGAGACCGAAGTGGAAACAGAGGAGACGGGGAGTGCGGGGGGGGGGGGGGGGGGCAGAGCGACAAAACCAAAGGACGGATTCTGAGAAGGTCAACAGAACTGTCCACCCTGCAGCTAGGTTAACTGAGAAAAAGAGAGAGGAGACTCGGAATACTAAGACCAGGAGAAAAGAGGGCACGCCCCTGCCAACCTTACAGGAAGGAAAGGGGCCGCAGGGGAACAGGAAAAACCGGGTGCCGACGAAGGGGCCCCATGGATGAAACGACAAACGCCCAGGAAGACGGGCACTGTTCGCAGTGCAGCAAGAAACAGAATTCTGAGCAGAGCTGAAACAACAGACTGAGTCAGTGATTAAAAAACCCACACAGAAAAGCCCCGGCCTGCACTGATAAGTTCTAACGAACACGTGAAGAACGGTTGACGCCAGCCCCCAGAAGCTCCTCCGGAAAACGCGGGAGGAGAAGACCCTGTCGGCTCGTCTGAAAGGCCGGCGTGGCCCTGACACCGGAGCTGGACGGGCACGCGACAGGCCGGGCAGGGCAGAGGCCGCCCGTGCCCGCCCCCACCAACGCAGACACAGAAACAGCCAGCGAAGCGCCGCCAACCAAGCCGGCGGCACCCACACGGGACCCGTCGGGTCTGCCCCAGGCGTGTGCGGTGGCCCGGCGCACCAAGTCCGTCAATGTCAATAGAGCAAAACCCACACGGTCATCTCGATACACGAGGAAAAAGCACTTGGCCAAACCCAACACCCTTTCACGACAGAAAACAGTCAACACGCTGGGGACAGAGGGGCCTCCCTCAAGGCGCAGAAGAGCAGCTGCAAAGATGTTTCTCCCCCCTCGTTCTGCCTCCCTCCCCCGCTCTCTCTTTAAGAGAACAAACAAACAAAACAACCCCACGGCTAATAATAGCGCACTTCACGGTGAAACCCAGCCCGCCTTCCCCTGAGATCAGGAGCAAGACGGGACGCCCCTCTAGCCAGCTCTGCGCACCCTGCGCGGGGCTCCCACCAGGGCGGGGAGGCAGACAGCGGGCTACAGGACACCCGGGTGGAAAGGGAGCAAGTAAAATCACCTCTGTCTGCAGACATGCCCTGGTATGCAGAAAACCCTGAGAACCTACAAAAAAGTTGTTAGAACTAGTTAACAAGCTGACCGAGGCTTCCAGACGCAAGATCAATACGCAAAACTTACACCAGCAAGTAACAGTCTGGAAACGGGACTAAGGAAACAACTCCGTGTACAGCAGCATGCAGAAGAACAAAGACTTCAGGAGTGACTTTAACCGAAGTAACACAGAGGTGCACCCTGGAAACTGTAACGCTGATGGAAGACCAGCTGCCCAGATGCAGAGACACCCCTGCTCCTGGCCCGGAAGACCCCACAGCGGTGGGAGCCAGAGCGCCCCCTGGTGGACCGGCAGATTCAGCACGATTCCCATCCAAGTCCCAGGTGCCTTTTTTCTTTTTCTGCAGAAATTGGCAAAATGATCCCAAAATCCACACGGATATTAGAAGGACACAGAGTAGCCAAATCAATCTTGCAAACAAATCGCTTCCTAATTTCAAAACTGACGACGAAGCTACGTGACCAGAAGTGTGGCGTAGGGACAGACACGTACTGACCACCGGCCGGAGCCAGGAGCTCAGTGACGACTCCTCACACGTACGGTCGGTCGGTGTCGGCCCGCTGTCCAGACACCGTACCGGGGAAGAACAGTCATTTCTGTGAACGGTGCTGGTGTAACTGGACACCCGCCTGTAAGAGGGTGGATTCGGACAACTTTCTCACACCATATACAAAAATTAACTCGAAATGAATCAAACATCTAAATGTAAGTGAAAACTACAAAATTAGAAAAGCTAAACGTGATTTTTCTTGACCTAGGATTAAGCAACGGTTCTTAGCACACCCAAAGCATTACAACGAAATAAAAACAGATTAATAAGCCATCATCAAACTAAAACCTTGGTGCTGCCCGGTGTGGCTCAGTGGGTTGGGCGCCATCCCACAAAGCGAAAGGTCGTTGGTTCAATTCCCAGTCAGGGCACACGCCTGGGTTTCGGGTTCGATCCCTGGCCAGGGCATGTACAAGAAGCAACTGATGGATGTTTCTCTCCCTCCTCCCCCCGTCCCCTCTCTCTAAAACTAAACAAATACGTCTTAAACAGAAAAGTTACACACACCGTCGCCATTCGAGCCTGCAGTTCCGCTCAGTTACACGCCCAAGAGAAGGGAAAACTGGCGCCCACAGAGACCACACGCGGACGCTCGCAGCAGCCCTGCTCAGAGCCGCCGGGAAGCAGGACACCCCCGGGGCCCACCGGCCGACGAACGGACACATGCCACGGGACCCGTGCACGCGGTGGAGCGCCGCTCGGTGGCAGAGGGGACGCAGCGCTGACTTATGCCGCACGGTGGACCGGAGACGCGCTCAGCGAGGGACGGCGGGGAAGGCTGTGACAGGGTGCAGCCCAGGGGGGAGCCTGGTTGGCCCCACAGCACAGGGCCACACCTGCCCGGGATCTGGCAGCTGGAGCCAATTGTGGGAGGAGCCGGAAATGGGGCTGCAGAGGAAGATTGGCGCCGGGATTTAAACCGAGACGCGGCAGCCATTTGAGGGGGAGAACCATGCGCAGCCCTGCAAGAGAGAACCCCACAGCTTTAGCAGAGTGAAGACTCTCGAGGCCCTGAGGGAGAGAACCACACGGCCTTGACGGGGTAGAGACTCCCGCAGCCCTGAGAGGGAGAACCACGCGGCTCTGGCAGAGTGGGGACTCCTGTGGTCCGGGGAGAGAGGACCACGTGCCTTTGCCAGAGTAGGGACCCCCGCAGCTTTAGGAGATCCGGTACTCTGGACTGGGCAAAGGGGGAAGGAAGGAAGGACTGTGTGTGTTTGTGGGTGCTTTAAGGGACTTAAGGATTTTTGGTGAAGACATTAGGTCCCTACTTTAAGTCTGTATAGCATTAAATAAACGTTTCCTTTCCTTTTCACAAATCTCTGGCATTGAGAGACGTCTTTCCTCTGGCGGCGGACATAACGGACCTGGGGGCTCCTTTCAGTAATAGTGTATCGTCCCAGGCCCCCCTTCTTGTTCTGTAACAAGGCCACGCGGTGCGTGAGCCCATCCGCAGGAGGTGGGGACGTGCAGACACGAGGACGCGCAGACACGGGGAGAAGGTCCGCGCTGCCGCAGGCCGAGGGGCGGGTGTTCTCGGGGAAGGGAGTGGGGACCCGGGTCCCGGGGCTCGTTCCGGGGACGGAAAGCCCCGGGCCGGGCGGCAGCGAGGGTGCAGGACCCCGTGGGTGCATGACAGCCCACGGAGCGGCGTTCTGTGAAAGGGCAGAGCGACGGACAGCTGCTGGGAGAGGAGAGGAGGAAGGTGCAGGCCGCGGTGCCCCGGGGAGTCGGGCGCCGAGAGGGGCCTCCCCAAAGGAGAGCGCGGAGCAGGCCGCGGGCCCCAGACCGAGCCCGTCGGCTTGCCTCTCCTGGCCGCCGCCGGGCGCCGCAGGGCTCGGGACGCCAGCGGCAGGGCCGTCGTCCGTGGGGGGGGGGCACCCGCATGCGGAGGAGTGTGAGCGTGCGTCCCGGTGCGTTCTGGGACCTCGTGTCTGCACGCGCTCTCTGCTCACGCGGCGTCCCCCGCAGAGCTGCGCTCGCCCCCCGGAGCCCTGCCGGGGGGGGGGGGGGGCACACGGAGCCGCCCTGCGTCCGTGGCCCCCACCGGTGGCCTGAAAGGTCCCCAGACCCACCGGTTCCGCTGTCCGGCCTCCCGGCACATGCCCCAGGCCCGAGGGCAGGACCGCTGGTCCTCATGTCTGGCCCTGCACCCCGCCCCGACCCCCGCTGCCCCGTCCCTGAGGGCTACGATGCCCGAAATGTACACGGCAGTGACCGCGGGCCTGTACCCCCGCCCTCGGTTTCCTTCTGGCGCCACGAAAGCATTTTTTGTCCGAGGCAACCCGCTCCTGCCCTCTGCAGCCTCTGCCTGTGGCAGCTCCGTGTTCTACCCAACAGGAAGTCGCACAAGCAGGACCGGCGGCCTGGCCTCCGTCACAAACGTCAGCAGAAACACACTCAGCACAGCAACCCGGCCCGTCAGGTGTTTTTTAAGGGGTCGCCTCTCGCACGCCCCCAACTGGGGACCTGGCCCACAACCCAGGCGTGTGCCCCGACCTGTAATCGAACCAACGACCTTCCAGTTCGCAGGCTGACGCTCAATCCACTGAGCCACACCAGCCAGGGCCCATTAGATCCTCAAGGGCGATTTGACAGTGCTCTGAAGTCAGGCTTCTTCTGACCCAGCGGCGGCACAGTCAAGAGCACAAGAACACAGCTGGGTTCGCCGTAGGACCTCCAGTCAAGGTGGCGGCGTAGGTACACACAGCGCACTGCCTCCCACGGCCATACACAAGTTACAGCTGGACCACAACACCACCATTCAGAGCCATCAGACACCCTGCAGCCACGGAACTGCAAGAGACCGACTACAGGACGAAAGAAGAGACCCCAGTGAGACTGGTAGGAAGGGTGGAGACGCAAACTGGGCTGGTCCCGCACCCGCGTGTGGCGGACAGAAGACAATGTAAATCGGAATGGGGCGCCGGGGACACCGGGGAAGAGAATTCCTGAATAAACCCGGAGAGGCACTCACAAGACGCTGATACTAATAGGCTACATCCACGACAAGACTTTAAGTAGCCTTTACTTTCTTTCTTCTCTACGCTTTTTGACACTGAGTTAAAAAATAATGCTCACTCTGTAAAAAGAAATAAAATCGGGAGGGGGGTGCAGAATTCCAGGTTGGCTGAGGTAATTTTAACAATCTGTTCAGTTCTAAACTTCACAAACATCAGATCCTAAGTTTGGGGGGGGGGCACCGAACAGCCCCCCTTGTTCTCGGACACACACCCCGCCCCCGGCAGCCGCGGTGCCTCTCCCGGCAGCAGCGTCCAGGCAGCCCCCGTCCCACCGGGGAGCAGGCTGGTCCCCGTGGCCCCGCACTCACCTGGACGGGCGGCTCGATCATTATCCAGGCAGGGAGCATGAGGTTGGGGTTCAGCGGCTGGGTCCCCACGCGGAAGTACACACCCCCCCTGGAGTCGCAGGCCCACACGTGCTGGCTCCCACACGCCAGGCCTGTCAGCCTCACGGCTCCTGCGGGCGAGGGAGGGAGGGGAGGCACAGACGTGGTCACCGTCGGGAAGTGGCTGACCCCTCACCTAAACCCAGCAACGCACGCTGGCCCCTGCGAAGGGAGGGATGAGGAGAGTGGCCGGGGCCTCTGGCCACCCTGCCACCTGCTGGGCGCTACGCGGCCGCCAGTCTGTGCCACAGGCCAGGAAGTGCCCCGTGGCACCGAGCACGGGGCCGGGCATCTCCATGGGGGCCCGCGCGGACACTGACGACCACCCGTGGATTCTGGACTGGGGAGAGGAAAACCCTCTTCACAGGCAACCTTGACCCTGACCGGAATTAAGGGGAACTAAGGGAGCCTCCCGAATCTTTGCTTTCCTGTTCGCATCACCCCTTGCTGACCACGCCAACTCTGAGAGGAAGGGAAGTGGGAGGAGCTGTTGAGAGAGGAGAGCGCAGCGGCCACTACCGACCAGCCGCTGCAGGAGGGCTTGGCTGGGTCTGCACCGCCACCAGGGCCCCGTCCGCACGAGGCCGTCGAGATGCAGGCGGGCAGCCACTCGCCCAAGGCTCCCCGGCGTGCAGGCGGCGAAGCCAGGAGGCCGCGGGCGAGCTGAGGGCTGCGGCCAGCCCAGCCCGGCTTCTCCGCATCAGCCACCTCGCTTGCTCGCTCGGCTCTGACGAACCGCGTGCCTGGCGACCTGCCCCGGAGAGTGCCCGCGGACCCCTCTGGCCACTCCCTGGGCTCCTGGCAGCACAGTGAGTCCGGCCCGGTTAGACGCCCGTCCGTCCACAGCAGCAGTCCCAGGGGCGCCCTCTGGGTGCAGCTCCGTCGCTCACTGTCGCTGCTTCCGGGCCAAGGGCATTCACTCCATGGCACCGACACCGCGGCCAGCTCATCCGCCCGACTCCCGCCGCCAGCAGCAGAGCCGCCACAACTGTTCCTGGGGAAGACTTCCTGGGAACACGTGCTCCTTCTCTTGAAAACACCGAGGAGCGGGCCTGCTGGGCCACGGGGCCAATTCGCGTTCACCTTTCTGCGGCACCGCCGGGGTCCCCAGCGCTCCGGGACCCTCACCGGCAGTTTCGCTTCGGCGCCACCTGTGCTAGCCGTTCGGCAGCTGTGAGGCGGTGACCTGTCTCAGGTTTAACGGGCATTTCCCGGACAGCGAGTGGCGCTGAGAGTCTCTCCACGCGCCCACAGGACACTCGCGCACCGCGCCCTGTGAGCGTCGGGCGGGTCTCCCGCGCGTCTTCCGAGCGGCACACGGTGCCTCCTGGTGGCCGGGCCAGCGGCGGCCGGCTCGCCTGAGCTGCGCACTGGGGAAGAGGGTGCGGCCGGGTTTGCTGGCTGTGCTGTTCTTGGCCACCCGGCCCCGGTGACACTGGCATCAGGTGACAGCCCACGTGTCTGCACCCACAGGCACGGATCCTGCCGTGTGGCCACCCTGTCCTGTGCCATCAGCACGAGACCAGCTCAGAAGTGCCAACGCCCGCCGCACGGAAGGCCCCGGCACCCCTCTGGGCACTGCCTGAGGCCGGGGTTCCCGACCCTGAAACACCTGCGTGCTTCCCCCCTTACTCTTCTGCAGAGCGTCTCACCGGGGCTCAGACAGACTCCCCAGGTCTCTGCTCGGCGTGTCAGAAGACGTGCACCAATCAGAACAGAGCAGCTCCGGCGGGAGCCCCAGGAACAGCTGGGAAACAAGGGCTGGTTGAAGAGCAGCTGCAGCTGGGAGCCTCGCCCGCGGCAGCGCCCGTGAAGGGCCACGTGGCCGCTCTGAGGAGCGGGGCCGGCGCCACGGCCGGCACACGGTGTTCCCGCCACAGGGAGGACGTCCTTTTATCTTAAAGGTGTTATTTATTTACTTTTAGACGGGGGGGATCCCGACTGGGAATCGAACTGGTGACCTTCAGGTTCACAGTCCAGAGCTCAACCCACTGAGCCACCCCAGCCAGGGCAGGACGTCCGTTCCTTTAGAGCAAATACAAAGGGCCGCTGGAAGGTCAACGGCGAGGTATAACCCGCCCGCCCTGGACGGAGGAGGCAGGTCCAAGAGGAACACGTCCCAGCGAGGCCTCTTCCGCGCCTCCTGCCTCGCTGCCTGGTGTCCCAGGGAGGCGCCGGTCTAGACAGGAGGTGAGGCCGCCGCGTCCCCAGACATGCCGTGGCTCCCCGAGTCCCTCGGCGAGGCAGGGTCCCCGTCTGGCCAACGGGCTGTGGGCAGGAGTGACCTGCCCCTTCTGAACTGAAGCACGAGACGCTGGCCCAGGGCTTCTCAGCCGTCCCCCACTACAGAGACCAGGATGCCGGTGCCAGAGCTCCACCGTGGGGTCAGCCAGCTGCCGCGCAGGGGTCACAAGGTTCCTAAGAGACCGACGGGGAGGGCCAGGCCGGGGGAGAGGAGGGTGGTGTGCGCCGTCGGGTCTCGGAGGGTGGGCTCGCCCCACCACGGGCCCAGCGACCGGGCCCACAGCAGCTTGCCTGCCGCTTTCCCTACTGTTAAAAATGTTCGTTATTTTACTCAACACACCAGACACCTTCCCTGGAGAAAAAGTGGCATCTCTTTGGCGTTTTGCTACCTATGAAACACTCTTCTGCGTAAGTCACCACCTATCACAGTCCCGTCATCACCTGCAGGTGCGACCCGCCACCGAGTGCGTCCGCACCCCCCGAGACCCGGTGAGCCGTCCCCACAGAGCGCTCACCGGCTGAGTCGCCCAGCGCCCCCTGACGCCCGCGTGTGCGCCAGGGCATCGTAAACACCCGCAAGTGACGCAACTCTCCTTCCGAAAACCGGGGCTGTGCCGACTCACGGCTTCCGCACCGTCTCTGTGCCCGGGCTTAACGGCGAGGCGTTCAGGAGTTCCAGCTCCAAGCAGTCACTGACGTGGCGGTTCGTACAGGGCAGAGCGGAGGGACGCCGCGTCTTCGAGAAGAGACTGAAGGTAGGAATCGTGTTCGTGACTTGACACTTCACTGGAGTCATCCGTGAAAATGCAACTCCTGTTTGCAAGAAGAGCAGTGACGTTCCAGGCTTCACGGTGACCTTGTGCTGCCCAAGGTCGATGCCAGCAGGAGGCGGCCGGGCTCGCGTTGCGGGCACCAGGAAGACAGGCCCTCACTTCAATGTTTTCAAGGTCAGAACGCCTGCGCCGAGCCAGGACTGAGAGGGGAAGGGGTGGAACACACCTCCGACCGCTCCGAAGAACCCGGCGCCGCCGGCCTCGCGCCCCGGCCAGGCTGGGGGCTGCCAACGCATTGGGTGCAGCAGCGCCTCGACCCTGCGTGCCGGGCAGCTTTACTTGTGATCAGCAGCGCCGGGGTGGAACCCCCGGGCCGAGTTACTGAGAAGTGGAGCTCCACACGACGACAACGGTCCCTGACAGTTCACCTTCCTGAAGGCCGGGGTGTGGCCGAGCACATGGTCCCTGCCCACAGAGGCCCCCACCCTCCGGGTGCGGACCCCCCCGAGTCCCACGGAAACGCCTGCTGAGAGCAGGCGCACAGTGCGCAGGGGACAGCGCGGGCGAGGCACCGAGGCAGAGGCTGCCGGAGAGTGCTGAGGGGGGAGGCGGCCCTGGCTACGGTCTGCCGGAGGGCGGGCCGAGGCAGGAAGGGCAGGGACGACGTCCCAGGCCACAGGGAGAAGGAGCTGGGGTGGGAGAGGAGCCGGCACCCTGCCCAAGCCCAGCTGTGTGCGTGGGCAGCAGGACCTCTGTGGCGAGACGTGTGCCCCAGGCTGGCCGCCGGCCACCCATCTGTGTGACCCGCGCTGGCCCTGGCTGGGTCCTGGCCCTGATGTGCTGACGCCGGTGCTGCAGGCACGGGGCCGGGCGGCTTGGCGGGTGGCTCAGGGGGCAGCTCGGCGCCTCCACCCTGGCAGCGTGCACCCGACGCCGCCTGTGCTCTGGGCCGGCCGGCCTGGACTCAGAAGGGCCTCGTTCCACTCCCTCCGCTCTCAGACAGAGACTCCCGCCCACCAACGCTGATTTCTCCCCGAAAAGGCAGCCACCACCCAGGGACCTGGTGCTGGGAGGACCGCGTGAAGGAAGGGGAGGCAGGGCTGGGAGGGCCACGCCCAGCGGCAGCCCGCCCACAGCCCCATGGGGTCAGTCACTGCCGGGGAAGACAGCTGGCAGATGGACCCTCTCAAAAGCTGCAGGGTGGCCGGCCCTGGAGCTGGGACTGGGTTCAAAAGGCTGTGCATGAGGCCAAAAGCATAGCGACCCCAACAACCCTGGGAAACGCCTCGCTCTGGACAGAGCGCACTCGCTCGGCCAGTGGAGAACCGACCGCTCCTGCGGTTGTGCCGCAGGACGCCGGGCCTTGCTGGACGAAGACTGGAGATGCAGCCGGGCTGCCGGGAAGGAAGCAGACAGCGCGCTCCCTCGCTCCCTTCTCGCATTCCCTCTCCCCTCCATCTTTTCTGTGTGCGTGTGAGTGCGTGTGGTTGCTTTCCCAAACACCAAACGCTCGTACAGGCAGAGCTACTGGCTGTCAGCTGACCAACGCGAGACACCGTATGGCAGCCGGAACCTCCATTATCGGTCACGTCTGGATGCAGTGCGGAGGCCGTCACGACGCACGAGAGGCATACCTAGCTGGGAAAGGTCCAGCCGCGTCCAGTGCATGCCGGTGGGACAGCTACTGGACAGCGTCCTGATGAACACTTGGCCCAGGCTGTCCAGCGCCCACAGAGCGTCCTGGCAGGCGGCGTAGGCCCTCATCTCGGCGTCGGGCGGCAGCTGCAGCGTGGACGGGCGGGACTGGGGGTGCTGGGCGCTGACGCTGCACAGGTCCTTGCTGCCCTGGCACAGCCACAGGGCGCTGCCTGCGGGGGAAGTCGCAGGGGTCACGGGCGGGAGCACCGGGCAGCCTCTGCCCTCAGGCGGCTGACCCCAGGCTCCCACGCTCGCTCGCCGCACACTCGCTCCCCGCACACTCGCTCACCGTGCGCTCCCAGAAGTGCTGTGCGCCGTGAGTTACAGTCGGGGGGGGGGGGGGGGGGTGGGGACACGCGCCCTGTGACTCAGCAGGGCGAGGTGTTGGAGCGAGGTGAGAGAAAGGGGGTGTACGAGATCGCACGAGGCCGTGTGCTGGCCTGGCACTCTGACCCGGGATGCACTACGGCCGCCGGGGGGGGGGGGGGGTCTCTCACTCAGTTTCATCGGCACTCGGAGGGAGGGGGCCAGCAGGGCCGCTCAGATGCGGCGCCGCGGTGCCCGCCACCCTACTGCGGTGGGTGAGGGCGGGCCTGCGCGCCAGGGAGATGCCGGCGAGGCTCTTCCCATCCCTCCGCCAGTTTTAGAGCCCTCCGGTTTGTAGCTTCAGCTTAAAATGCAAACAGCCCTCGGGGAAGCTAAAACCCGGGTCGCAGGCACCATCTAAAACCTGCGGCCGGGCCTGCTGCGGAGTTCACCGTGTCTTTGGGCGTGGACAACCTGTGGCGGTGGGCGGGCAGGTGTCTCCACCCCGGCCCCAGGGAGCCGCCGCCCCGGGGAAGCGCAGCGCTGGGCCGCAGTCCGCTTGTGGTCAGCGGTCAGCAGCCGGGTGTTGCTGCTGAATGGGTCTGCCAAACTCAAGAACGTGCCTGTTTTCGGGGCTCACGGGTTTCAGAGCCGGGGTCAGATAGCTCAACCTGGTGCAAAAGCGTTTCATCGTCCTGACCACGTCCCCCACTTCCCGGCGTGCGGAGGCTTGAGCGAAACGACCGTGTCCCCAGAACCACACACGGCTCCACAGCCCCTCGTCCGACCTCGATGCAGCCCGGGGGTGGCTTCGGCTCCTTCCCGGGGGGGGGGGGGGGACCCCCAACTGGCCACACCCTGGCTCCAAGCCCCAGGCTGCGGGAGGGGCTGAGCGCTGGCGGGGGAGGGGCTCTGCCACTGCAGGGGACGTCTGCCCTGACGGGTCGTGCCTGCGGGCCGGCCGGAGACCGTAAGCGGGCAGGCGCACGGGGACTGCTGGGAGGCGACCGGATCCACGGGAGGAAACGGGACGGTGCCCGAGGAAGCCCGGGAGCCCTGGCTGCTGTGCCGTGGCCTGTGGCCCAGTGCCGTGTTGCTGGTGTCGCCGGCTGCCAGCCCTAGCGGCTACCCTGCGTGCTCCCCACCTTCAGGACGCTCCACTGCTCTGGACCCTTCTCTCCTGGTCAGGTCTGTCCAGCCTCAGGGGCCCTCGGCTCAGCCCACCAGGGCCAGCCGCCTGTGACGCCACCCCCCCACTCCGACCAGGCCGCAGCAGACTGTGGGGTCCGGGCCACCGAGTTTCCCCACCCACCTTCCTTGGTGGGCGAAGCAGAGGCCAGCACGAAGGCCCATCTCGTCGCAGAGGCTGTGCCGCGGGGAACCACGCTGTTCCAGTAAGTGCCTGGACGGAGACAGACGGAGCGCGTCAGAGAGACAGAAGGGGGGAGCCCCACCTTGGGGCGTCACTCCCAGCCTGCAGCTGGTCCTCCGAGGCTGCCAGCCAGCACCGCGAGGGCCGGCCCCTCTCTCCACGCCCAGCGACAGGAGGAGCCACAGCCTTGCCCGGGCGGGGAAGCCATGGGCCGGGGGGGGGGCGGGGGGCAAGAGCTGCGGGAAGGCCAAGGCCACAGAGCAGGGCTCCATTCGCAGGGCGAAGCCCGGCCGGGGTGCGCCTGCCTCTGCAGACCTGGCGGGGCTCTGCACTTCGACAGCGTGACACTTCTCCTCTGGGAAACAGACTGTGCTCTCCTGGGCCCTTCAGACCTGGATGGGTCTTTCTCATCTAAACGTAAAACTGTTAGGATAAAACTGAGCTCCGTCTGCTTTACATCACGCTAGGTTCCCGGTGGAACATGCTCACAGGCGGTGGGTCACACGCTGGGACCCACGGTGCGGCAGGGACGGACTGGGGGGGAGGGAGCGGCACACGGCGGCCACTCCTGCCACGGGCAGGGGCCTCTCCCTCTTCTCGGGTGGGTGGGGAGCCGAGTGCTTCCCGTGCGCGCCGGCCCTCCCTCGGGGAGCTGCCTGTCGGCCACCGCGAGACTCGCAGGGGCTCACCCACCGACGAGACTCCCTTTGGCGACGTGCAGCTCGTTCTTGCCCGAGGAGATCCAGACGCCGCTGTTGTTGACCCCCAGCAGGCTCGGCTGGCACTGGAGCTGCTGCGACCAGAACGCCGTGCGCAGTTTGTCCGCCACCTTTTCCACGGGCACCTGGGCCGCCGTGGCCACCGAGTGGTGGCGTGCATTATGGTCTGGAACAGGCTGCACTGGTCGAACACCACGTAGTCGGTGATGCTCACCTGCAGGGGCACGGGTGGGCGCCGGCTGTCAGGGCGCCCGGTGAAACACGAGCCCTGCCGCCTGTGTCCGGGGAGCCGCTGCCCTCGCTGAGGCTCCGGCGGGGTTCCATGCGTCGGGACCCCGAGGCCCGGCTGCGGGGCCCACGGGGTGCTGGGCCTCGGCACCCGCCCACTGTTCCGACCGCCCCGGGAGCCGCCCTTGCCCGGGTGTGCACGCTGCCGAGGCCCCGCGGACGTCTGCGCCCCGGTCTGCAGAGCAGCAGGACGCGGGTGTGAGTGAAGGCAGGCCGGCAGCCCAGCGGGACACCAGCCCCACCCGCTGACTGTCCAGACGCAGCCTCACGGCGACCAGAGGCACAGCCTTTGGGCGCCCCAAGGGGCACGGGTCTGTGGTTCAGCTGCCCCAGAGGCGACGTTCTGAGCAGGAGGAACTGCCCTCTGGTCCTCTTGGGCTGGCTGCCTGGAAACAGAGCCCGGCCCCGCACACACGCAAGCATGTGTGTAAGGCCACACCACACGGGGACAAGCACGGAGACGGCACGTTAACGTCGTTCGTGTGCCTTTCCGAGCAGCACCTGTGCGGCCAAGCAGAGGTGCGGGTGCACACACACTTGGCACACACGCTTACTCACGCGGGAGCAAACACGCCTTGTTTCTCCCACCCCCACCGGAGGGGCCTCCGGGCACCAAGGCAGGGCCACGGAGCGGTGAGGCCAGAGCCCGCGGGGACAGCACGGTGGAGCTGCTGCATGTCCCACCGCTGCCGGGGTCCGTGCGCCCTCCCCGGCCCCCGGGGGCCTGGGGGCTCCGGCTGCACTGGCCCCAAAGTGGGGGAAGGAGACGCTTCTCTGAAAACACGTTCCAGCCGCTCTGGCTGGTACCGAGTCACGGAGAGGCGGCGTGACGACCCCTTTTCACTTCCCGAAGCCCCCCTCCCTGCGGCGTGGGGGAGCAGCCTCCCTCTCTGCCGGAACCCCGCCCACGCAGAGGCTTTCTGAGCACTCGGGGCGGGGATGCGTGAGCTTTAGTTGTGGGTTGAGCTTCCCAAACCTACTGCCTAGTCTCCTTTCCTAGCACGTTCGCTCAGAGTGAAACGTCACCGCCACCCAGGCCCTCCAGCGGGTGTCACGGGTCCACTGGGCGTGTGACAGGTCCCTGGACGGCCCCCAAGTGAGTGAGCAGGGCCCGTGCACCCAGGCACGGAGCGCGCCCTCCGAGTTACTGCCTGAGACGCGCCGCCCCGACGCCTCCCGCGTGCGGGCTGGGGCCCAGCAGAGTCCGCCCGCCGAGCGGGAAGAGTGACTGCTGCCACCGAGCCCACCTGCCTGAGCTCCTCAGGGAAAAGGGGGGGGCACGAAGGGGGGGGCACGAAGGGGGAGGCCCCGCAGCACGGCGCCCCGCAGCGCGGCACCCACCTGCCACCAGTGCTCGTCGTCCCCCTGGGGCCTCTTGGGCACGATGCCGGTCCGGAACCACAGGCTCCCGTGGATGTCCAGCGCCCACAGGGTCTGCTGGTCCCCGAGGGCTATGCAGACGGGCTCCAGAGCCTGCCGTTCGCTGCGGGCAGAGGGGACGGGGTCGGCACCGACAGTCGGGGCCCCACCCACCAGGCCTGAGGACGGAAGGAAGCCCGAGTTCTGAGTTGGACTGCTGGGCAGCATGAATGGTTCAAATGTGTCCTAGCTTCTGAGAGACACACTGAAGACCCAGAGCGATAGGGAACGCTCCTGGGAGAACATGACCTGAGGAAAAAGTGAGTGGCCCCCCGCCCCACCCCTGCACCGCTATGCCAGGCTGTGCCAGGACACGGCAGCTGGGCACACGCGACTCCCCCTCCGGGCCACACTCTCCCCCACCCGGTGCCCTCCTGGCCACTGCAGGTGGAGCCTGGGCGCCCTCAGGGCTGCGTGCTGCGGCCCTGGTTCGGGACTGTCTGCGCTCGCCGGCGCCGGGCAGTTCCCGCGGCTCCCTCAGGCCGGGAGCTCCGTGAGGCCGGGGCCCGGGCACGTCTGTACACACGGCCCGGCCATGCGGGCCCCCACAGGCGCCCGCTCACGTTTCCTGGGCCACTGAGTGCAAGCCAGCCTCCTAACCACATTCCTGTAAGAACTCTCGAGAATTCCACCTCAGCAAAATGCTTCGGTGGTAGTTCTGTCATTAGAGTTCTGAGTGATACAATGGAACCAAGTTACAATTCAGAGATCGAGTTCGATCGACGAGGATGATGATAAAGAAGCTGATCTGGCTCTGAACCACTGGAGGTTCCAAACCGAAACTACCCGGAACAGGCAGGTCGGAACAGAGACCCGCGGGAGGGGCTTGGGACCCAACGGCTTTCGTGGTGACGCCCAGGGCAGCAGCGCTCCACCGACCCCACACCCAGCCTGCCGGCCAGAGGGGGACAGCGGGCCCGCCCAGGGGGGGCCGCCCACAGGGGCTCAGGCCCTGCAGGGACACCTCACCACAGCCTCCGCCGGGGGGCCGCTGCCACCCAGGAAAAGACCCCCGGAGCCCCGAGGGGGTCCAGCCGACGAAAACCAGACGGCAGGACAAACCAGACGCTGCAGGTGTGTGCCCCTCCCGTCGGTACCTGACGATGTCACACTTCCACTGCTCCCCTTCGGGGCAGAAGCTGCTCACGCCCTCGCGGTACAGCAGGGCCCGCTGCTCCGTCAGCGCCCACACCACGCCGTCGCGGGCCACCACCTGGGACAGCGGGCACGGGCAGTCGACCCTCATGGCTCTGGCGCAGGGGCGATCCACGCTGAGACCTGCCGGGGGGATGGACAGGAAGTCCCCAAGGACACGTGGTCAGGGTTTCACGCCTCGTTTTTATGGTGTGCTTACTTCTCTTCTTTGGTCTTTTGCTATGGCCTTCTGTATTAAGCACTTTTAAAAATGTTTCGCCAACTACCAGAGGGGAGGGAGTCAGGGGAGGTAGATGAGGGTGCAGAGGGGGGATAAATGGGGAGGAAGGAGACTTTACGTGGGGGTGGCGAACACACAGCACCACATGCAGGTGACGTGTTGCAGAACTGTGCACTGGAGACCTGTATACCTTTATCAACTTACGTTACCCCCCACACACTCAACAGAAAAGGGAGAGAGGTATGGCCCACCTACAAGGGTTAAACTAGGCTTAAAGACAACATTCAGCTGAAACGTTTTCAGACGCCCTTTGAACCCCGAAGGAGCAACAACTCAGGTCTCTCAAGACGCCCCGAGGGCCCCGAGAGGCCGTGCACCAGAGGGACCTCGCGGCCTCCGCGCCGGTGAGTGCGGGCCCGCGCCGCTCCTCCGGCCGACGGCTGCTCGCACGGAGGGGCCTCATTGCTACGGGAGCCCTTCCTGTGCGCCCTCGGGGCCTCCACGTGGGCAGTGGGGTCCAGCTGCCGCCGGGCAGCAGGAGCCTGAACCCCGAACACCCTGACCCCCCGTGCAGGGCTCCTTCCCTGCCCCTGGCAGGCCCCATCCAGCGGCCTGCAAGGCCACTCCCGGCGGCTGGCAGAGCAGCTGTCACCCAACCCACACGCCGTGGCCTCGGGTGGGTGCCCGACTGGTCAAACGCACACACAAACACACCCTGTGGAGTCGCAGGCCGTGGCGTGCACGTCCTCGCACCAGCCAGCCGGGCTCACAGGCAGGACTTCCTACACTGCGAACCCTCGGGGCCAGCCCCAAGACACTCAGCCAGTGGGTCTGCGTGGAGCACCCCTCCATGCAGGGGCGTCCTACACCCCCGCCCAGGAGACTCCTAGGGCACTGCTGGGCGGCACCCACTCCTCACCCCAGGCCAGGAGCCCCCCGTTTTCCCGCCAGGAACAGACTCTAACGCCCAGAGCTATTCCCACTGGAAGGGAGACCAGGGCCGCCCACTGCCCAGGACCTGGCGAGGCTGCCCGACGGGGCCCTCCCACTGCTTGGGGCCGTGCCGGCGGGCCGGGCTCAGGCCCTCGGGAGTCAGCCCGACAGCTCACGGCAGATGAGAAAACACTCGGCAGCAGCAGCGTGGGGTGTGGGAGGAGTGGTCTTCGTGCCGACCTCAGACGGTCTCCTGACAACCGGAAGAGAGCTCCGGCCCCACAGCACCCCCAGACCCTCGGGCGCCCACACCCCCGACAGCACGCGGGCGCGGCCCTCGGCATAGTCTATCGTTGACAAACTGGTCCCGCTGGTCTCCTCCAGCCGCCAAGGCCCCTCAGGGCCGTCATCTCCCAGGACAAACTGAACTGCTGTGTAGAGCACATTATTTCTCGCTGCTTCTCCTGACCCACACGTAAACAAGTGTGGAGCAGCGCGTTCCAGCCAGCCCCAGGGAAACGGTGCTGGCCTCCCTCTGCCCTCCTTCCTCCCGGGACCTGACCCTGCAGGACACGTGGCCCGCGGCGGTTCCCGTCTGCGCCTCACTAGGCAACCTGCGCCCTCCTGCCCTGCCCGTGTCCGGGGCTGGACGTGCAGTGGCAGCAGGAAACTGCCACTGCACTCCAGCGACAAGTCCCCTCTCTCCAGAGCTGTGCTGACTCAGGCCGATCCCCGCTTCTCGGGCACTGTGGCTGTTCCAGCCAGGCCGGGCGCACAAAGACGCGGCCCCGCCGGCCCCGCCGGCCCCCGAGCGCCGCGGCCCCGTTACCTGTCTGCAGGTACAGGTCTCCGTTGGTCCTGATGACCCAGGCGCTGTCGTCACTCAGCGCCACGAACACGGCCTGGGGCAGCGCCTCGTACCAGTGCCGCTTGCCCTTGATGGTCACTTTGCCACACGCGAAAGCTCGGTTCGACTTCTGCTCGATCTTCCAGAGGAGGGCCCCTGCGCAGACAGAAGCCCGTCAGCGACGCAGGCACACACGCGGCCCTGGGTGCCGCGGGGAGAGGGCCGCGCAAACGCTGCCCCCCACTGGGGGAGGGGCCCTGCGGCGCCCCGGTCTGACCCTTGGGCCGCCACCTGCCGGCTGTGCGGCTCCCGGCATCCTGTCACTGAACACCTCCCCCAAGCCTCCTTCCCTCACCTGGGAAGTGCAGGTGACAGCATACCCACGGCCCAGAGCCGGCCCCTCACAGGCGGGGGGACGTGGGCAGGAGCAGGGCTGGCGCCCTCGGGTTTGTCAGGACGAGTCCCGGGCAACACTGGGAGGCACAGTCAGTGCTGGGGGCACAGGCGGGTCAGGCCCTGGGATGGCTGAGGGTCCCCCGAGGCCTCTAAGTGGGGGCGCTTCTGGGCCAACTACACGGACCAGATGCATGAAAAGGAAGCACCTGAGCTGGGCTGGGCTTTTTTCACTCAGAAAGGGATTCTGGTAAATAGCAAAAAAGAAGGGGCGGGGAGGGGGAGGAAGGGGAGACAGGAGGGTGCTCCGCAGGTGGAGGTGTGGCACCCGCCGGGCACAGAGGGGGTCACGGGGGCACAGGCGGGTCAGAGGGCGGGGAGGAAGCCTGAGAGAGGCCACGCCCGCAGGGCACCCTGGGTGCCCCGAGTCACCTCAGCCCGGAACACTGACCCGGGGCAGACAGCTCTCACTGGACAGAGCTCTCACTAGACACAGCGAGGAGCACCGAACTGTTTCCAAAACACACGGTAACCAGCATCATCAGGAAGAACCACAGTTTCTAAATGGATGGAGATGTGGGCCCAAAGGTAAGTGAACAAAAAAGGGTTAAAACCCACAGTCCTACGACGCCGGCTAATGGGGTAGGTTGTTATTACCTATCAGTCTCTAAGGGAGAACACTCTTCAAACAAGCAGAGAGATCGGACCAAGCTGCCCCACCCACTGCTACTTTAAACAGTGACGGAGACCAGGGGGAGCTGGCGGAGACCAGGGGGAGCTGGCGGAGACCAGGGGGAGCTGGGGGCCCAGGGGGGACCAGCTCGCAGGGCACGGGCCCGGGTCACAGACACAGCTCTGACCGACTTCCCTCCCGATGCTCCAGCAACGCGCCAGGCACCGCAGGGCAGACACAAGGAGGGCACGCCTGTCCCACGCGAGCACCACCCAGCCCGGGGAAGGGCGTCTCAGCCAGGCAGCCTCACTCGGGAAACACCTGCCCCGGCCCAGAGCAACGGCCTCCACAAACCAACGCCACTTCTCTGCACCGTCAGGGGGGCTGCCCGCCACTCAGGTCGGGGACACCCCCAAGCGGGCTGGACCAAAACCCGTCTCTGGAGAGGACACCGAGCAGCCGGGATGCACCGGCATGCGCTCGGCCAGCTCCCTCTGTGCGGCCGCTGTGCAGCCACACTGAGAAACAGAAACGCATTTCATTTTTATAAGGAGTGTGTTAATAGCTGCACCTAGCAAACAATCAAAAGCTCCAACGCTCATTAACATACTCGATATCAAACGAAGCAATTCACGTTTGGAGAAAAACCCTCACGCCTGCGGGCAAAGGCAAGCCTGCTGAGGGGCAGAGGCCCCTGGGGCCGGGGCGGGCCGGGGCGGGGTGAGGCGGGGCGAGGCGGGGCGAGGGCGAACCTGAGGGCGAGACCGCCACCTGCTGGACGGCATCTTCAAACTTCTGCCAGCGCAGCCCGGCGCCCGGCAAGGCGCTGCAGAAGAGGCCGCCCTTGTAGTCCAGGCACCAGATGTACTTCTCGGAGACCACCAGGCTGAGGATGCCGTGGCCGGGGCCAGAGTAGCCCATCCAGCTCTCTGCAAACTAAGGACAGAGCCCCGTGAGTTCCGTGGCGGACGGCGTGGCTGCGTGTGCTGCGCTGTGGTCAACAGGAAAGCCCACAGGATGTCGTTCAGCTCAGAGCAGCTGGGGCCTCTGAGAAGCCCGCAGGGACCGCCCCCCCACCTCCGGGGCAGGGCTGCAGGGGGCGTCAGACCCCGCAGCTGCCGCCCCTCCTGCCGCGTCCTTCCCAAAGCCACGCCGAGGCTCACGGGCGGGGCTCCGCGCCGCAGGTACGGCTCACCCCACGGTCGTGTTCTGTGCGTGAGCGCCCTGCGCCGGGGCGGGGGGAGCGGCTCTGCCGCGGCCTGTGTGCGCTGAGCGCGCTTGCGAACCCTCCCAGTCGTCGCCCTCCAGGCCCAGCCTTGCGAGACCCGGCCAGGGCACGCTGCCCAGCTGGATTTTGTAAACTAGAGTTTACTTGCTAGGGTTCCTTCAAAAACCAAAGCTAATCCAATAAAGCCTTGGCTCTTCTGCAGAAGAAATCAACACATCTGCCCAGCTGCCCCCAGTGGAAGCTCACTGCTTCACCACGAGCAGCCTCACCTGACGCCCACAAACCTCCCCCACTTGCTGGGCTTTCCAGCCCCCCGAGGGGCAGGGGGCCGGGCAGGAAGGCAGCAGAGAGGCCCTCCAGGTGCCAGGACCCCTCCCTCCTGGGGGGGTGCTTTTCTATAGGTCTGGCCTGGAGCCCCCCAGCCCCCGCGCCGGACCCCGAGTGACTGACAGAGCCGACCTGGGTGGCCGTCTCTGCCGAGGCTGCCCCGCCGTCCTGCACGTTGCTCCCCACTGTCCCCGAGCCCCACTCAGCTGGACGACCCGACACTGATGCCCACGGCCGGCTGCCCCGTGCACGGCGGTGTCCCCGTGGCCGAGGCCCTCGAGAAAGGGTGAGCACACACGACAGTGGCGAGGGCAGGCCTCCGGCCTCCCGGTGCAAAGCAAGTGCGTGGCGCGGCTGTTTCTGAGGCAGGACAGCGCGGAGGCGGAGGGAGGGGCCCTGGGGCCGCCTTGCCCTGCGCCTTCTGCGTGCGGGCCCTCCGCCTGCGGGTCTCAGTCCCCTGCTCTGTGGAGCGGGCGACAACAGCACGGCCCTCCTGGTTGCTCGGTTTCAGAGAAGGGAACGGGCTGAACTCTCGGAGTGCTGGGCACGGCCCTGCCCACAGCCGGAGCCGCCACGCCACCGTCGGTGGCACCGAGAAGCCAGTGGGTGTGCAGGGAAAGCACAGGCGGCTGAGAGCGCGACTGGGACTCCGCACCACACACCCACTCGCGCACCCACTCGCGCGCCCACTCGACGGGGAAGTTACAACACGCGGCTCGTGCTCCACCCACGTCCCTCCAGCAGGGCTCGCCTGCTAAGGAGAGTGTGCGCTAACTAAAAAGCACTTTTTTATCTAAAATGACCCAGGACGGTCAATAATGGACTTGTAGCGGTGCAGACCAGCCCCCAGGGGGCCTGCGCCCACGCCACAGGCGGAGGAGACAGCCACGGGGAAGGCTCCTTCCTGCTGCCGGTCCGGTGCGCACACCCGTCTGAAGGGGCGGCGAGGACCGTCCCTGCCTCCGCCTGCCCAGAGCCCCCCCACCCCCGCCCACCAGGTCCTCTGCCCAGCGGTGTTGGAACGGCCCCCGGGCGGTTCAGCCCCTCCGGAGGCGACCGGCACCCAGTGCCCTGCTGGGCGGGGCCGCTGAAGCAGCGGTTACGGAGCAGGGGTGGCGAGGGGTCAGCACAGATCCAGGCCATTCACGGAAACGCCCCCCACCCGGACTTCAGAACATTCGGCCCGCAGGTTTCGCAGCGGAAACAGAACTTCCTTCCGCGAGAAGGAAAACCGCCGGCCTGCCGGCGATGTTCCTGGACAAAGAAGCCCACCCACCTGGTCGGCCTTCAGCAGCCCGGCGTCCTCCGGGGCCGGCTGGCCCGGGTCCTGCAGGGAGTGGCTGCCCCCGAGCTCCGCCACGCTGGTCTCCGAGGACGAGGAGGGCAGCCCACGGCCGTAGATGTCCTCCTCGTCGCTGGACGTCAGCGCCTGGTCTCGCCAAGGGTGCTCGGGGCGAGGTTCACGGCTGCTGGCCACCAAGGCAGAGGCCGGGGCGTTCCCCGCCCGCCCCCGCTCCCCAAGTCACACTCGGACGCAGCCCCCACGCTCCGGCCCGTGTCACTGCCAACAGCCGTGCGCCAGGGCCCGGCGCCCAGGCGGCCAGCAGCCTCCGCGTGCAGCGGGAGGCCCTGCTCTCGGCCCGTCTCCTCGGCGCTGCCCCGGGCGGCCCCGGGCTCCAGAGGCCACCCCTCGGCGCCGGGAGCCCAGCTGAGGCTGGAAGGCACTGGGGGCAAGTCCAGGAGGGGGGCCTCACACGGCGTGCTTTGGGGGGGCTCAGGCTCCAGGCCCCCCACCTCCAGGGCCTCAGCAGAGCTATCCTGTTCCTGGCAAGGCGACCGCCTGCTACTGGGCCCGTCGTCCGCAGGACAAGGCTCCTCCTTGGGTGCTGCGACGCCACCACCCTCCACGTCTTCCCTCGGCTGCAGCGGCAAACTCAGCACCTCACCGTGGGGCTCCGTCTCGCCTGCCTGGTCCCACCGCGGGGCTTCCGGTCTGGTGTCATCTTTACTGAGCACGTCAGGGCCGGGCTCAGGCAACTCCAGGACACTAAATGCTTCCGGGTCACTACTGTCCTGCAGGACACCGTTCACGTCCGCGCTGAGGTTGCTCTCCAGGTCGGGAGACTCGGTGCTCAGCTGGCCCAGACTCGAGGTCACAGACAGCAGGTCTGCACTCAAGGCCTGGGGACTGTCGCCGGGACACTCGCTGCAGGGAGTCGACTCCAGGGAGCTGGGCCAGGCGTCACTGCTCCCGCCTTCTGTTTTAAAACAAGAGCGTTCACAACGGGGTGTGACTCTACACAGAGATACGTGTTAAAAACCAAAATTTTGGCTTAAAAGATACATTTTCAATAGATGAAAAGTACATTTTAAACTGGCGAAGAATACATTTCTTAAGTACAAATCATGCCAACGCAGGGATGTTTCAAATGGATGCAAATACTCTACACACAATGGGCGCTGAGGCCCCACTCACGAAATGTTAACTCAGAAAATAAAGAACACGCCCCGGCTGGCGTGGCTCAGTGGACTGAGCGCCAGCCTGCGAACCAGAGGGTCGCCGGTTCAATTCCCAGTCAGGAGGCGTGCCTGGGTTGCGGGCCAGGTCCCCAGTGGGGGGCGTGTGAGAGGCAGCCACACATGGATGTTTCTGTCTCTCTCTTTCTCCCTCCCTTCTCCTCTCTCTAAAAATAAATAAATAAAATACTAAAAAAAATAAAGGACAAACTACAAACTTCTTCAAGTTATTAAAATGCTTAGGAATATGATAAAAATGTCCTCCGATACTACAGTGATCTTCAGCTAAGAGCTAGATGGGCACCGTGGAGTAGGAAGTTCAAGGGTTCAATGTCAAACCCCAATCTGGTAACAAACACACCCGCAGTTGAGACAAAGCGACCCATCCTGACACTGGCGACAACCTGGTCTCCGGGGCCTTCTGCACAGGGTTACGACATCTCTGGCCTAGTAACTGGTGCACACGGATGAGCCAACACTGTAAGGGCTGACCAGTGTCCACCCAGGCCCCTTGGGCAGGCTGGCGAGCACACGGGTGCGCAGCATTCCGTGGGCCTCAGGGTGTGCAGAGCGCACAGCCCGTGGGGGCGGGACGCAGTGCTCTCCGCAGACCTCTCCACTGCCCCCGAGGGCAGCGCCCACGGAGTGGGACAGGGCACCCCCCGGGCTGCCGGGGTTGGGGGGGAGGCGCCAGTGTGCCCCCTGCTGTCGACCTGACGTACCTGCCCTCTTCTTCCTCTTCTTCTTCCTCACTTTGAGAGGCTTCACCACGAGCTCCTGGTCGAAGTCCTCCGAGCTGATGACACTGAACCTCTGGGCGGTGGGCGGGCTGCCCCTGCCGAGCTCCGTGGCCGCCTGGGGCCCAGAGCCGCTGTCCGTGGAATTGAGCGAGCTGCTCCTGCTCCTGGGCTCGCTGGCCACGGAGGCGCCTCTGAGCCGAGCCTCGCCGGCCACGGCCCCCGGCGGCGGCCTCTCTACACGTTGTGTGGGGACTTGCTCCGAGCCTCCTGGTGTCTCCAGACCGTCTCGCGCTGCGGAAGAAGAGTCAGCTTTACCCGTCTGTCCAAGAGAGGGGTGACATTCCCTTACGCCAACCTGCCCTGCACCCCAGCCCGCTGAATTCTGAGCATCGCGCACACTCAGACTCGCCCACAGACTCCAGCCGATGGTTTCTGTTCTCCAGGGAGCACAGAGCGCATCAGCACACCGAGTCAGAGTCAGCACACCAAGCCACCGCAGCTGTCCTGTAAGGCATTGAACAGGAAGGGGACGCCAGCACCTGCGGAGCACCCCTCATTCTGACTCACAGACGACTTACACGGGAGGGAGGCTCGTCTCAAAAAAGGGGCTTACTGCCTTCCCACAGGCACCCAAGGCCTAGAGTGCACTTTAACACAACATTACTCAGTGGACATTTGAAAAGTACTTCACCCTGGCTGGTGTGGCTCAGTGGATCGAGCGCTGGCCTGTGAAGCAAGGGGTCGCTGGTTTGATTCCCAGTCAGGGCACATGCCTGGGTTGCGGGCCAGGTCCCCAGTAGGGGGGCGCATGAGAGGCAATCATGCATTGTTCTTTCTCCCTTCCTTCCCCCTCTCTAAAACTAGATAAATAAAATCTTTAAAAATATATATATGTACGAAAGCTCTCCAGAAAGTGTCCAGCCATGCACTATGAAAAATGGAGAAATTTACTGAAGAAGATGCAAGATACAAGAAACACTGCACACAGGATAAGGACCCCTCAGTCCCCTTCAAAGGAGGCACCTTGGGACCTCACACAGTTCTCCCAGCTGCCATCAGCTGCCCCGTTGTGTTTTCCTGGATCTCACTGATGGTCTGAAATCTCTTCCCTTTCAAGGGTGATTTTAGATTTAGTTTTGGGGAAAAGCCAGAAGTTGCAGGGCACCAAATCTGGGCTGTAGTAGGGCTGGGTCACCTGGGTGATTTGATGTTTTACCAAAAACTGTGCACGAAGCCCTGGCTGGCGTAGCTCAGTGGATTGAGCGCGGGCTGGGAACCAAAGTGTCCCAGGTTCGATTCCCAGCCAGGGTACATGCCTGGATTGCAGGCCAGAACCCCAGCAACCGCACATTGACGTTTCTCTCTGTCTCTCTCTCTGTCTCCCTCCCTTCCCTCTCTAAAAATAAATAAATAAAATGTTTAAATAAAAAAAAAAAACTCTGCACGAGACGTGATGCATGAATGAGCGTGTTGTTGTGGTGAAGCTGCCAATCACCGGTTGCCCACAGCTGCAGCCATTTTCATCATATTGCATCTCTCAGCTGACGAAGAACACAGGTCATGCTCCTCGTTAATCATTTGGTCTGGGGGGCGAGCAGACTCTTGATGGACAGCACCTTCCCAACCAGAAAACACAGTTAACGTGGTCTTGGCCTTGCCGCGACTTTGCCGCACCTTCTTCGGGTGTGGAAAACCAGGCAGCTTCCACTGGGCCTCCCTGTCCTGGTCGTACGAGCCGCAGACCCACGCTTCATCTCCAGGCATGACCTTCTTGAGGAAATCCAGGTCATTGGCAGCCGTCTGAATCAAGTCACTGGCAACTGCAGCACGCTGTTCCTTCTGCTCTGGTAGCAGACGCCACGGGACGAATTTTGCCACGACACATTTCATGCCAGGATCCTGCGTCAGAATCTCGGACACAGTAGTTTCTGGAACCTGGAGCTCCGCTCCCAGTCCTCACACTGTCGGTTGCGGATCTCTGTTGGCTGCAGCCTGCACACGCTCAACAGTCTCAGGTGCTCTGCTTGCTGCAGGCCTTCCAGAGCGTGGGTCACTCTCAACAGATTCTGGGCCGTCTTTGGCATGTTTGTGCCACACGCTTGTGTTTGCGCCACACTCACTGCATCGTCTCTGAAAGCCTTCGGAATCACCCGAATAGCTTCTGCGGAGGAATGTTCAAGCTTAACACAAAAGTTGATGTGGACTCGTTGCTCTGCTCACTCGGTCACTTTGAATGCGACGGCCACACCGCACGCATGCTCACTCAGTGGCGTCTGCCGCCCCCACTGACTAGTGCAGTGAAGGCATCACTGTTCACGCATGAGCATTCCAGTCCACTCCCCTTGGCTGCCGGGTTACATCCATGTGCTGCAGGCTGTTCTCATCATATGAACAATGGCTGGGCTGTTTCTGGACAGACCTTGTATGCCTGAAATTGAACTTCTCAGAACCCAGGAAGGAAAGGTAGTTCTCCATGGGGACAGACCCAGACAGATGCCCAGTGAAGCCGCCAGCGCCCAGTGCAGGCGGGGGCCCGGACAGGCGTGGGTGCGGAACGCCCCGTCCCGAGCTCTGGCGGCGATGGCGGAGAGCCGGCAAGTTCCCACCTCCGCAGACCGGCCCCCCTCTCACCACAGCACCAGGAGGTGACCGGGGCTGGAACGGCTCCAGCCACAGTCCCCTTCGACCTACTGAGTGCCCGTCACCACCCAGGGGCTGAGACATGGCCGCCAACCAGGCAGGCAGAGTCCCCGCTCCCCCGGGGCCCTCGGGGGCGGGCTGCAGGCCCTGCGCACACGCCGGGGACCAGAGGGCAGGGGAGTGGCCTGGGGAGACGACACGGCTGGTGGCAGAGCCCCCTGGAGCTGCGCTGCCCACTGCAGAAGCCACCAGTCACGTGGCTGTTCAAAGTCAGATCAATTAAAATGAATCAAAGCTTAAAATTCAGTTCCTCGGCTGCGCCTGCCACACCTCAGGCACTCGGCAGCCGCGTGTGGGCAGCGGCCGCCTACCGGACGGTGCGGGTGCAGAGCAAGGAAGGGACAAGGCTACTCCAACCCCGGGAGGATGAGGAGGGGCGCCGGGAGGCAGGGAGACAGGTTTTGCATTTCCCACAGGTTTGTTACGAGACACAGACAGAACACCTGTGGACCTAGAACACCTGTGAACCCGCCAGAGGCCCCACAGATGCGGCAGGGCTCGGGGACAGGCAGACGCCCCCGGGTGCCGCTCACGCACCGCAGTGGCGGGGGCCTTAGGGCTCTCACAGCACCGTGCCGGGCTTCGGCGTCCCCAGCGAGTCACTCGGTGCCCCCCACAGGGGCTGTTCTGAGGGTGAGGTCGTGACTGTTAGGTGCTCAGCACAGTCTCGGGCGCACAGTGGGTCCGAGAGAGAGCGAGGGGGGGGGCAGGCCCGCCGTCTGCCTTGGGTGCCACCGGGAGCAAGGTCACCGGGCAGCCCCAGACACACGCACTGAGCGCCGTGGGCGTGTGCACGGGAAACTGCCGTTTTGCTCACTGGAATTTGGGCTTACATGAATCACAAAAAGAAAGCCAAAAGCACACGGAATAATAACCAGTTCTACAAGCAAGGACCGCACTAGGGGTAGGAGATACATCCCAGCGGGCAGACTCAAACGCTCCAAGATCGCACGCGAATATAGGTCTTCCGGAGCCCTAACCCCACCCACTGCCAGAGTGTCGGAGGGCAGCCAGGTGGACTTGGCCTTCTCTCCCCCTCCCCCTCACCACCCCCGCGGGCCGGACCCACGGAAGCAACTCTGCCAAGGGGGGCCCTGTCTGACGGAGGCCGTGAGGCGGTCACCTCCCAGGGAGGCACTGTGGACAGTATTTCAAGAACTGTGGAAGTCCTCCAGCGGCCTCCTTGTTTAGATAAGCCGCAGTCACTTAGCCAGCAAACCGGTAAGCCCCACACACGAAACCCAGCTGAGCACACGGCAACTGTATCGTGGACACGAACCTACTGACGCCAGCCCTTCCGGCCTGCTCGAGATCCTTATGATGTTCCTGTCTCCCTTCAGGAGGAATATTTCGTTTTCTGTGCAGGAGACAGACACGATATCACCTGATCCTTCCAAGCCGGCGATTGTGGCCTGTCCAGAAATAAAAAATGAAACAAAATCACCAAACTGGCAGCAGCAACAGATCCGAGTGCGTGAGCAGGGCAGCCGGCCCCTGCTCGTGGCTGTGACAACTTCCCGGGACTCCTCAGGGCGACCCAAGCCACAGGGCAGGGCGGTGACACCCGATGGGCGTGTGGCCTGCCGTAGCCCTCCTCGCCAGCAGCTTCCCGTGAGGGAGGGGCAGTCTCTCCCCGCCTCTCAACCACTCTAGGGACCACGTGCTCACCTGCCACCCACACCCTGTGCCACGGAGCTCCTGCTCCCTGGTGGGACCTGCCTGTCAGCCTCACACAGCTCTACTCTCAAGAAACTAAAACGAAAGTTTTTGTTTCCTTTTTTGTCCCTATCTGAGGCCTTTTCTTCATTAATTTTAGAGAGAGGAAGGGAAAGAGAGAAACAGCAAGAGAGAAGCACTGACTGGTTGCCTCTGTACTTGGCCTGACCGGGGATCGAACCCGCAGCTTTCTGGTTTTGGGACAATGTTCTAACCAACCGAGGCAGACAGGCCAGAGCGCAAGTTTTGTTTCATGTTTTTTGAAGCTCCTGGCCTGACCCTAAAGGTAATGCTCTGTTCCTGCCCTGACTGGACAGACACCGTCCCCTGCCGTGACTGAACGCGGGAAACTGCCGCAAACACATGCGGCACGACGCTGGGCCTCCACCCGGGTGCAGGGAACGGGCTGGAGAGTTCAGGGCAGAGGGGAACCCGGGGAGACCCCGTCCTGCTTGCGTCCCCCTGGGGAGGCCCTCGGGGGGGACTCTCTGCTGGTGCTCTTGTCAGACTCGCGTCAGCATCTGATGCCCTCAGTCACTTGGTAGTCAGGAGAAACACGACCCCAATGGACGATAAAGAACAAGTTCAACTGTGTGCTCAGGCGCGAAAAGCGCTCACACAAAAACCAACGCCCGATTTCCCGGCGCTGGCGGGGGGGACTGCAAACAGCAAACCAAGTATCTTTTCAAATCCAGCAAAACGAGCAGGCTTCCCCGTGACGTCCGGACCGGCCCGGAAGGAGGGGGAAAAGCACGTGAGCCGACCCTGCCTGCCCCCGCGGTCAGGGGCAGCCCCTGGGCAGCCCGTGGACCCCAGGACAGGCCGCGGCGCGGTCGCTTACCTGGTTGACGGTGTCCAGAAGGTAAATGCTATGTTCATTCCAGCTCAGCACCCAGCCTTCTTGGAAAAAACAGGACACGAGCCCCAGGCGTTTCTCGGGCACGCCGCCGCCGCCGCCGAAGGGCTCCAGCCGTGGGTACAGCTCGAAGGGCGTGGCTCCCGCGGCGAAGGCGTCCTTCAGGATGAACGTGGCTTGCACCGTCCCGTGGATGTCGGCCTTCCACAGCCGCAGCCCCGGCCGCGAGGCGTACAGGGTGAGGTCGCTCTGCTTACAGAGCCCCGGTATAAAGCAGGCGCCGAACCTCCCAGTGCTGGGTCGGGGGGAAGAGGGCAGACGGACACGGGCTGACTCAGGGGGGGCCGCTGAGGGGGCTGCAGCGGGCGTCTCTCGGCCGAGCCTGAGCCCGGCCGGCGTTTTGGGGCCCTTGCCTGCCTTGTCTGTCCACCCTGAGCCTGGAGGACAAGGCGCCTGTGCCGCACCCCTGACAACACCCCGGGGCGGGCCCGAGGGAGCCCCCAAGCACAGCCACGCAGCTCGAGTGCCCGGGGCGCTCTCCCACTGCAGCGTCCCACTCGGCCCCCGGGTGACCACACCCCGGGACGGGCCAGGAGGGCACCACACACCAAACCCACCCTGAAGCAGAGACCACCGGGCAGGCCAGGAGTGTGCACAGGCGACCCGGCAGTGTGTCCCTGCTGCCCTGGGCGGGCCTGCTGGGGGCGGGGGCTCTCTGACGGAGACCAGAGGGTCCTCACAGGGCCGCCGGGACCCCTCCCCCACTTCCTCCTGCCTCTCCTGCTGCACCGACCTCCAGACCTCCACATGGTGACCCGAGTGCCAGGCTGCCTCCTTCCAGGAACAGGGCCCCCGAGAGATCCCGTCACCTCCATGTTCCCTGTTCACCGGGGGTGACTGACTGCGCCTCCCCTTGAACGAGCAGGGAGTGAGTCCCCATGTCCTGTGGGGCACTGTGCGAGTACACATGGTTATGACAGCATCTGGGAGGGACCGGCCCTGAGCCCAGGGGGCCGGTCAAAGTGGAGAACACAAAGGGGATGGGCTGTGACCGCCGCACGAGGAGGCAGGACCTGGACGCGTAGCGGGCAATGAATGACCAGGTGGAGAAGAGGGGACGGGCACTCTGGGCAGGGACACGCTCGGGCCAGGTGCTGGAGCGTGGCGGGTCGGCAGAAGGCACGGAGGTTGGGGGTGAGCGGCTACAGCCAGGTGGGGCTCCTCCCGAGGCCCGACCCCGAACAGCACACACCAGGGAGAGACTTAGGGCACGCGTTCGGTGCCATCCCCACTCTCGAAGCTCCATAAGGGGACGCTCTGGTTTGTTCCCGGGTCCTGGTGCACGGCACGCTCGCCGCCGCCACCCCGGGACCCGACCACAGAGGTGCCAGGCGAGGCTCCCAGAAAGGGGCCGGGCTGCCGCAGGGCCCGGGAGGCCAGGTGTGAGGAGCAGAGAGGCTGAGGGGGACCGGGCCCAGGTGAAAGGAAGCGGCTGGTGCGTCTCCGCACCCCACCTGCCTTCCAAGAAGTCACAGCGCAGCGGGACACTGTCAGACCAGGCCGGGCAGGACGCCGGGCAGCAGGACGCAGGGCAGGGCGGACACCAGCCGAGGGAAACCAGGGCCCACGAGACAGGGTCCTCTGCGTCCCCCGGCGGCGACAGGCGCTCACTGCTGTGCACAGGCCGGACCAGGGATGGGGCTTGTGGTGCTCGGCAGGGTGGACAGAAGCCAGGGGCCGGGTGGCAGTGCCCTACGTGGCTAAGGGCTGCGGGGAAGCCTGGCTCCTCCCACACCCAGCTGGTGTCTCAGCCGCTGTCTCCCACTGGCACCGCCAGCCTCGCGGGCCCCCCTCAGCCCCTGCCAGGCCACCGCGTTTCCAGGCCAGCCTGCCGTCCACTCCCCACACCCCGTCTTCTGCTCCTCCCTGAAGCCCGGCCGGTGCCCTGACTCCTCCAGCTCCCACCCACCCGCTCCCACGCCCCTCCATGCACCCTCCTCAGCCTCCCCCCACAACGCACACGCTGCACGGAGCCCTGCCCGGGAGCCTCCGCGTGGGACCATGAATGTACACACACGCCACCCCCATGCTGCCGCCCCTCTTCCACGCGGCCGGCAGGCACGTGGGCTTGGCCCAACCCGCCCGGCCACCGTTTTTCTGCCAGGCATCAGGTCACGGGAGGGACGATCTCTCCGCCTGGAACCCTCCCGCTCCCCGGCCCTCCCTGCCCCCCAGACCCCGGACCTCGAGGCAGAGGGGCTGCCCCGCAGGAGCACAGGCTCCTCCTCCGGCGCCGGGGCGGCTGCGCACCCATGGGGAGCCCCAGGCCTCGAGCCGCTGTGGGCCTGCGTGCAGCAGACTGGAGAGCAGAAAAACCGAGCCCCCCCCCCCGGCTGGCCGCCACCCAGCTGGAGCACTTGAGCACTCACCTTTTCCTTGGCTGGGCTCCCACCTGCCGCACGGACTGCTCTTCGGTGTAGAACAGCAGGCTGCGCTGCAGGGTGGACACCAGCAGCACTTTCTGGCTGTAGTCCAGCTGCACGATGGAGGACGGCTCTTCCAGCACCAGGTGGGAGCTGCAGGCGCCCTGCGGGAGGCAGCCCGTCACCCGCAGCGAAGGCGGGCGCACCGCGGCCCGGCCTCCTCCGGGGCCAACACGCACCGCTCCGGCAGGTGTGTGTGTCGGTCAGGGCCCCTGACAACTCACGCCCTGACTCTGGGTTCAGCATCCGCCCTCCGCTCATGAGAGCAGAGTCGGCACGCACGGAGGCTGGACCGCAGCTGCGTCCCCCGTGTCCTCGGCAGACGCTGCGAGGACACTCACGGAGACGCACGCGGGAGCGGCAGCGCCACATGCTCACTTCCTGCCACAGAGGAGCCCCGGGGCCTCCCACAGAACGACCGTGACACCAACACCCAGCTGAGCTCCTCTCACACTCGCCTCCCACAGAGCGACTCTGGGGACATTTCATCCCTGCCAGCTGGAAGGGTCAGAGAAAACAGGCACAAACTAAAATTAAAACGGCACTAAACACAGTAAAGAGGAAAACGGAAGAAGTCTAGAAGGCACTCGGCTGCCAACGCCAACCCCACGTCCCAGCGTGCCCGCTCTGCGTGCGTCCCCTCCCGGGACCCAGCTCCTTCCGCTGAGACACACACGGGTGCGCGGCCACAGGCCTCGCCGCCGCTGGGGAAGGGCGAGCGGCGGTCGGACTTGCTGGTGAAGCCCACGCAGCGTGCGGCTGCCCTCGCAGACACCCAGCTCTCGTGGCCACGACGACGCGGACAGAAGCCCACTCCTCTCAGACATCACGGGTGTTTTAGGAAACCCTCTGCCCACGTTGGCAGTTACGCAAGCGTTCGCTCTTTAGTCTTTGGCTCACCTTGTGACGAAGGCACTGACGTTTACTGGACCGAATTTTGCAAAAAACACGCAGGAAACTGGTCAGAGCCTCCACGAAGCCGGGGAAACACGACCAGCCTGCCGAGGACACTGCTTCCGGCGGGAGCAGCGTCCCCCCAGCTGCCCGCAGATGAGTGCCGCACGGGCACCCCCGAGGGTCGAGGCACCCCCTCCCGCAGAGCAGCGGTGCTCCAGGCGTGGCCTGCACCCCCGAGCGTCCCCAGGGCCCCGTTCAAGGGTCTGCGAGGTCCCAACAACGTCCGTGACGGTCCTAGGCTGCACCAGCCGCGTTCAGAGGGGACGCCGGGACTGACGGCACAGAAGCTCTGCCGGGGGGCCGCAGGAGGCTCGGGGGCCCACTGAGCGGGGAACCCGCCTCCACCCGTCTCACTGCGCCCTCCGCCACGCACTCGCAGCACGAACACGCACTTCCCGGAGAGTGCTTCTGGTGCAGAGAGGTGACGACACCCTGGAACCCCAGTCCACGGGCACGTGTGCGCCGTGTGCAGCCACTGCCCACAGGAGGCCTGGTCCTGTCGAGCAGCAAGTGCCCGAGCGGGCGTCGGCGCTGCCGGTGGAGCCGGTCCCCAGACACCTCCTTGCCTGCCGCGCTAGCACTGCTCCCGCCGGGGCATCCGACGGCCTTAGCCGGGAGGGACGCAGGACACCTGTTCTTCCTGGACAAGGGCCGTGGAGGGTCTGCAGCCCGAGGTAAAATCCGAGTTCTCCAGTGAAGGTCAGAGCCGGAGACCGAGACCCCACCCTGTGAGCCTGGGGCTGGGGGTGCCCAGTCGCTGGAGACTCTTCTGACCGAACAACGGAGACGCTGACGAAGGCGCTCCCTCCCCCGCTGTGCGGCTGAGCGCGCCCATGCCTGGGACCCGGCCTCGCCCAGGGGCCGGCCTGCTCCAAACGGCCGCCGCATGTCGGGCCGAGGAGCCGGTCTGAGCGCAAGCAGGCTGTGGGCTTTGCGGAGCAGAGCACGGAACTCCGTCCACACGGGGTCAGGCCACACAGACACTGCCGGCGCCCCCCGGGGAGAGACCTGAAGGAGAGCACCCGCGATGCTCCAGGAAGCCTCTGCCTGCGAGAGGCCGGCTCTGCACCTCCACCGCCAGCACCGCGCGCTCGGGACAGAGCGCGTGCGGAACCCGGGTGCCCTCCACCGACCCAGACGTGGGCGAGACCGACAGACGTGTGCAGCAACGCCACTCTCACTTGTGTCAACACGTGATAGGTTTGTTGTTTCAAGATAGAGTTAATATTTGTAAATGTCTTAAGGTTTTTTTAATGTTTTATTTATTTACTTTTAGAGAGAGGAAAGGAGGGAGAGAAGGAGAGAAACATCAGTGTGTGGTTGCCTCTCGGACATCCCCCTACTGGGGACCTGGCCCACAACCCAGGCCTGTGCCCTGACTAGGAATCGAACTGGCGACCTTTTGGTTCACAGGCCGGCACTCGATCCACTGAGCCACACCAGCCAGGGCCTAGTTTTTCTTTCTAGCACAGGCCGCTCGGTAGATAGAACTCGTACAAAACCACACGTGCCAGGAATGACGGCTACCGATACGAGCGCGGAAGGCCCCCCGCGCCACCGAGGGGTCCCGTCTAGCTGGGAACGGGCAGGCTCGGGGCCACACGTGCAACGGGGGCGGCTCTGGGGCGGGCGCTCGTCTGCAGCCGTGCTCCGCCGGCTACCCGCTCCTGACCGGGGCCTGCGACCGCACCCCCGGAGCAGTCTGTCCCCCGCACCAACCGGGGAGAACGCAGCTCAGGGCACGCTGGGGGGACTCGATAAAACAGCCAGCTCGAGGGCGGGGCTGGGCGGGTGCCACCGCCGAGCCCTCCGCCAGCCACTGGCTCGCACACCGGGCCGTGGCACGTGGGCAGGGCGGGCTGCCAGCCCAAGGAGGGCCCCGGGCTCCGTCCCCTGTTCGGGCTCAGAAGAGGGTCCCTCGGCTCCTCCGAGCCCTTCAACAAAGGAGCAGAGACCGGGACTCCCTTCTAAGCAGCGGAAGAGACACCAGGAGAAGGAAAACAGTGAACCCCGGGAGAAACAAAGGCCCCTCTTTAACCGCAGACAGTTACGACACGTCAGAAAAGCCCCCGAAAGACAAGGTCACAAACAACAGCTGAGACTGCAGCAGGACGACGACGAAGAACGAGCGTCGTGGCTCGGAGTGGGGCGCCGACAGCGCGCGGACGAGGGTTTACCTGGTCCAGGTCCAGGGAAGAGTACACGACCTTGCCCCGGCCGTCCCCGGAGAACAGCTTCATGCCGTTGGGGCTCCAGGCCAGAGCCGTGATGCTGCTCCGGTGGATGCCGGCCACGTCGAACCTGCGCAGCTGTGCGGCCCCACAGAGGCACACGCACGGGGAGGGAGGGAGGGGTGGCGCTGTGAGCGGCGGCGCAGTGCGCACGGGGGCGGGGCCCCTCTCCCCGCAGGAGGGGGCTGGGCGCCGTCTGCTCCCCTGCCAACCCCGGGGAGCCGCCAGCGAACACCGGGTGGGCGTTCAGCCGCCCGCGTGTGCTCTCTGCCAGGTGTCCCACGGGGAACGAGAACGCTGCCGGACCAGGAAGGACGCAGTGCTCAGCTGCTCCGAGCCCTCGTCTTTCCGGCACACGAGGGGGCCCCGGGGAAGCCCGGCCGTGTCACCTGACTGGCGCTGACCTGCTTGTTCCTCCCGGGCAGCGCGGACACCAGTTGGAAGATGGCCACCCTCCCGGAGGTGGTGCCGGCGGCCACCAGGTCATCGAAGCAGCTCAGCAGCTTCACCGTGGTGATGGACTCCATCTTCCCCTGCAAGACACGACACCCAAGACCAAGACCTGGAGGCCGGCCGGCCACTCTCGAAGGGGAAGGCCTGGCCAGCGGACTGGAAGACTTCATCAGGCTACAGCCGGTGCATACCGCTGAGAAAAATGAATACGATCCAGAAAGACAAACCTGTGAAACCCCCATTTTCTTTCCCGGTTTTTGGCACCGATGGGAGTGAACAGAGACAGACCCCTCCTAAGGGTCTGCGGTCCCTCGCCCGCCCTGCTCCGCGTCAGAGCGGGTGTCCGCCTTCCACTAGGAAGCAGCCGCGGGCCAGCCGATTCAACGGACGTGCGTCCATGCGCGCAGCACCCCGGAGGCCTGGCTGAGCGAACCAACCCCACCCTGGGGCGCAGTCCTGGGCCGGCTCCGCAGCACCCACACACGTCAGGTCAGCCACGCAGCTCGGCGTCAGCCACGGCCGGAGGGAAACAGCCCGTGACGAAGAGCAAACTAGTAAAGGCAACGATGGTACAGGACGACCCCTCACCCTCACCCAAGTATTCCATCTAGGTCGGGGAGACCCCGAAAAGAAACATGCTTAAAAACTTTAAAGAAATATAAAAGGAAACGAAAGCATGGAACAAGCTGCCACCAGAAACAGAGCGAAATGAAAAACCATCGAGAGAACTGAAGACTGCAGTGGCGGCTCCTACAGCAGATCGGTCGCAGCTGGAAGGAACTAGCGAGCAGGACGGCAGACGCGCGCGACAGAGAGACACGGGGAGGTGAAATACGAAGGAGAAGAGTCGGAGGACAGAGCACGGAGCTCCAGCCTCCTCTGACCGGGCTGCCAGACGGCGGGAGAAGAGAGGGGAAGGGAGGCAGTGTCGTCGGGAACGAGGCCGAGGGTGACCCAGGACTGAGGCAAGACCCATGTCCCCAGGGGCACAGGCCTGGACGAGACTCGAGAAAACGCACACACGCACGTCCTACAGCGAGACAGCAGCACCTCGAAGACAGCAGCAGGTCACAGAAAGGCAAATGAGCAAACAGGAATGACTACTGAAAACCAGAGTTCTTAAGAGCAAGGATGCAGCCCGGAACACAGTGAAACGTCATCTTCACAAGTGCTGAGAGAAGCAAGCTGTCGGCCTGTGTGGTACGCCTGCCAACGACTCAAAGGCAGAGAGGCAGCCCAACGACAACAAAAGATCCAGGGTGCTCAACGCCGAAAGGCCTCGCCTCGAGCTCCGCGGGAGGACGCGCTCCAGGGAGGAGGGGCGTGGCCGCGGAGGGGGGAGCTGGGACGCAGCGGGGCGGTGAGCGCAGAAGGCGGGGAACACGAGGGAGTGGGAGTGATGACTGCAGACACAGCGACACGGTCCAGCCCGGGCAGTAAACACGGCAACTGCAACACCGGACAGTCACACGTGTGATGAGGAAGGTCAGGCAGAGACGCCGTGAGAAAACCACAGCTGACCCCTGAACAACGTGGGGGTCGGGGGTGCAGTCAGAGATCCACACATGACTTCGGACTCCTCCGAAACGTAACTCTGATAGCCTGCTGCTGACCAGAAGCCTGCCCAAGGAACAGACAGTTACATGTTTCACATTATATGTGTTACGTACTGCACTCCGACAATAAAGCGAGCTGCAGAAAAGACAATGTTATTAAGGAAATCCTAAGAGAAAATATGTTCACAGTGCTATCTGTACATCTTCTTTGGAAGAGAAATCTGTGTAAGTGGACCCATGCGGTTGAGACCCGTGTCGTCTGAGGGTCAACTGTACAGATCAATATCCTCATGAACACAGACCAAAACTTTAGCAAAATACTACTAAAGTGAATACCGCAAGATGTATAAAAAGAATAGTATAACATGACAGAGCCCTGGCTGGTAATTAATCCAAAAGGCAGAGAAAAAGAAGAAAAAGCAAGGTGTGAAAATAAATGGGGCGAGTGGAAAACAAGGACCCAGACGGCAAACGGGACGGTCCTCCACCGGGGGCAGCCCCGCCTCATCCCACAGCGGCCTTCCGCCCCCCCGCCCCCGCACACTCAGGCGAATTGTGGAAATTCCGCAGCACACCAAAAATACATTTTTTGCCAATCTGACCAAAAAATTAGGTACAATTTTGATTCACTCCCACCAGACAGCTATTGTTGTATCGGCTGTTGTCATTTTCAATAGGACTTCCTTTACTTTGAGAGAGAAAGAGGGAGGCAGGGAAAAAGGGAGGGAGAGACACGCTGATGTGAGAGAGAAACATCGACCGGTGGTTTGCTGCACACGCCTTCACCAGGGGCTGCACCAGCAACCCAGGTGTGTGCTCCGACTGGGGCTCGAACCAGCGACCTCTCAGGGCTGGTGTCAGTTTTTAAATTTGACAACCCAAGAGGCCAGTGCTGCCGACTGAACAGTCGGGTGCTGCGGCACCCAGGCTGAAAAGCAACGCCGTCTTGTAACGCTGCCGACACACCAGAGTTTGGATCTCGGGGCGCCGGCTGGCGGGCCTCAGGGCTCCCTCCACAGGGAAAGGCGGAGGGAGCACTGGGGAAGGCACCTCTGCTGACGTGGCGAGACAGACACTGCCATCCCTGCATCGCTTTTAAAAATGTACTAGGTGCAGCCCTGGCCAGTGCGGCTCAGGGGGCCGGGCACTGCCCCCTGAGCCAAAAGGTCGCCAGTTCAATTCCCAGTCAGGGCACGTGCCTGGACTACAGGTTCAGGCCCCCAGGGCGCGTACAGAAGGCAGCCAATCCACATTTCTCTCGCTCAGCGATGTTTCTCGCCCTCTTTCCCCCTGCCTCCCCTAGATAAAATCTAACATAAAATACAGAAACATACTAGGTATCATATGCACGCACACACGCCAGGTGCACGTGCACACTAGGTGTGAGTCGGGTGAACGCTCACAACGTTCTACAGCACAGGTTCTCTAGCAGACGCGCCAGCACGGCGTGCCGCTCCCTCCGCTCAGGTCTGTTTGGCTGCCGCTTCCCCGTCAGCCCTCCCCCGGCGTCCCCACCGAAAACCGGACCGGGCCCTGCCGGTGTGGCTCAGTGGGTGAGCACCAGGCGCCTGGGAACTGAAAGGCTCGATCCCTGCTCAGGGCCCACGCCTGGGTCACGGGGCCAGGCCCCAGCTGGGGGCGTGCAAGAGGCAACAGGTCGATGTCTCTCTCGTGCATCCAGGTTTCCCTCCCTCCCTTCCCTTCTCTCTGAGAACGAATAAATAAAGTCTTTTAAACCCGGACCAGCCCTGTGGGCACTCCTCACCCCGTCTCCCGCTCACCTCCCCCTCAGCCCAGACCCCCGCAGGCAGGGGCCCGGCCTGCCATGCTCTCTCCCACGTCTCCAGGACCTCACACGGTGAGCCCTAGACCCAGGCCCGGCACACGGTGAGCCCTAGACGACCACAGGTGGGCTCACGGGGACGGCCAAGGGCAGCGTGGCCAAGGTCGGCGCGGCAGCGAAAACGTGGGCCAGCCTGGCTGTGGCTGCAGCACGGGATTTGATGGCAAAGCCTTGAAATTTCAACAGTCCACTGAGTGGCTGTTGTAATGAGAGACATCGCAGACCATACATTTGATTTCAAAACAGAAAATTAGAGACTCAGGTCGAGTTGTCTTTCTCATCTATTCTCACGTACGAGGTCCTTCCAGAAAAAGTCCAGCCACTGTCAGTGTAACAAGAGCAGTTTGCACGACATCGATGTAGCCTGCTTGCCAGGGAGAGGGGACTGGAGTGCAGTTGCATGAACAATGATGCCCTCACTGTACTCATCACTGGGGGTGGGAGGTGCTGTTGAGCGAGCATGCGTGCTGTGTGGCCGTCACATTCAAAATGCCTGAGTGAGCAGAGCAACGAATCTGCACCCAGTTTTGCTTTAAGCTTGAACATTCCTCCAGGAAACCATTCCGATGACTCAGAAGGCCGCAGCGATGGGCAACTGGCGATGGGCAGCTTCCTCAGACAACACGTCCTCTCATGCGCCAGTGGAGTCTCGTGCAGTTTTTTGGTGAAACATCAGATCGCCCAGGTGACTCAGCCCCCTACAGCCCAGATTTGGCGCTCTGCAACTTCTGGCTTTTCCCAAAACTAGTCACCTTTGCAAGGGAAGAGATTTCAGACCATCAGTGCGATCCAGGAAAATACGACAGGGCAGCTGATGGCGACTGGGAGAACCGTGTGAGGTCCCAAGGTGCCTGCTTTGCAGGGGACTGAGGCACATTGTCTATGTGCAAAGTTTCTTGTACCTTCTTCAGCAAATTTCTCCATTTTTCATATTACATGGCTGAATACGTTCTGGACAGAACGCATATGTCACAGCCATCTGTTTAACAAGCTTGTAACATTTTTTTGTGCTTATTATT
This sequence comes from Phyllostomus discolor, assembly GCF_004126475.2. Classification (NCBI taxonomy): domain Eukaryota; kingdom Metazoa; phylum Chordata; class Mammalia; order Chiroptera; family Phyllostomidae; genus Phyllostomus; species Phyllostomus discolor. Next base: position 216,695,234 of record NC_040903.2, on the reverse strand, counting down.
AGCCTCTCACAACATTTCTTCGTGCTTTTGGCACCCACTAGGAAGAACTTCTTGGGTCTCCATCTGCTCTCTCCTACTGAGTTGTACGGGAAAAGAAAGGGCTTCCAAAAGCATTATTCTTGAAAACACATGCCCTGCCTGGTGTGGCTCAGTGGACTGAGTGTGGGCTGTGAACCAAAGGGTGGCTGGTTCGATTCCCAGTCAGGGCACATGCCTGGGTTGCGGGCCAGGCCCCAATGGGGGGGGGTATGAGAAGCACCCACACATTGATGCTTCTCTCCCTGTCCTTCTCTCTCCCTGCCCCCTCTCTAAAAATAAATAAATAAAATCTTGGGGGGAAAACTGACCACACATAAGGCCTGCTTTCTATCCAGACACACGGTCTGGAGCAACCACCACCTAAACCCCTAGGAGACTAAGCCCAAACGCCAAGGCGACTCAGTAGTGAGCTGCACCCCAAGAGGGTCAGAAGAGCAGGACCCTGGGGAGGAGCTCGGAGCACCTTGGGAGGTGGCACCGGGGAGTCTGCGAGCTGCTGGAAACGTTCGTATCTTGACCTGGATGTCGTCACGGGTGCACACACGTAAATCCATAGAGCTGTGCACTTGAGATCAGTACACTTCACATAAATTATACCTCAATTAAAAAGTGAAAACAGATGAGGCGACACACAGGCCCCCAGAAAGCCTGCTGGACTTTACATTCGGTGAGGTGTGCTTTGTGCCCCGGAATCTGGTCTGTCTGAGTGGATGTCCCAGGTCCACCTGTAAGGAGTGGGCGCTCGGCACCGCGTCCCTGTGGGCCCTCTCTCCACCTCGGCCGCCCCCCCAGGACGGGGTGCTGTGGTCTCCGGCCGTGATCGCGGGCTCCTCTCTCCCTCCTTCAGTGCAGTCGGTGTTGCTCCGTGTGCCACGCGGCTCTGGTGTGGGGGACACAAACACTTGGGGCTGCTGTGTCCTTCTGGTCCACTGGCCCTTCCACCGTCACGGCCCGCCGCTCTGCACCCCCGGCTGCCTCCCTGCTGAGACTGCTCTGACGTTAACACGGCCGCCCCAGATCTCTTTTCGTGAGTGTCTGCACGGCATATCCTTCTCCGTCCTCTTACTTTTCACCTTCTTATACCGTTTACTATGAACTGATTTCCCTACAGGAAACATACCGTGGTTTCGTGATTTTTCTCCATCCCCATAATTTGTCTTTTAGCTGCCACGTGAGAGAGTTTCCATGTAACACAGCTTCAGGTGCGGTTTGGTTTAGGTCTGTCACCGCATTTGCTTTCTGCTCGCTCCCTCTGTCTCCCCTCTCCTGCTTCCCCTCCCCGCTCCCCGTGAGCCCTGTGTGCACGTTCACAGACCCCTTTCTGGTACGCCTGGAGCCGCTTGCCCGGCACCCAGGTGCTGTCGGGTCATCTCGGTGGCGGCCGTGGGGATTGCAACGTCACCTCTTCGAGCAGCACGTAGAGGCCTTGCCAGCCCGGAGGTCCCGGACCCCCCTCTGCTGTGCTGAGGCTCTCTCACGCGTCACTGCATCTACACACACCACAACCGTGACCAGACCACGTGCCTTTAAATGTCTGCTGCCTGTCAAATGTATTTTAAAGAACTCAACAAGAGAGACCTGGCCTGCTGTATGTATCCAGGTACTTGTTTACCCTCCCTCCTTCCTCGCTGACGAGCCGGTGGTTTTCGAGCAGGTCGGCTGGCAGCGGACCCCTCGGTCTTCCTCCCCCGGGAACACGTGTGCTCCGCCTTCTTTCCCGACAGGCGTTTTCGCGGGTGCAGGACCCCCGCCGACGGTCTTCCCTCGGGACTTCGGGACGCTGCGCCCGGCCCCCAGCCCCTGCGGTCTCCGACGAGAAACCTGTGGTCACTCCGATCACCCGCCCTGGGGCGCTGCCGTTCTCCTCTGGCTGCATCCACCACCTCCCTGGTCCCTGCTCGTCGGCAGCTCAGTCCCGGTGTGTGGGGGCACTGATTCCTCTGGGCTATTCTGTTAGGAGTTTGCCGCCAGGCTCATCCGTCTCTCTGGTTAAGTGTTGAAGTGTTGGAGAGATTTTAGGTAAATTAATGCATAACTACAATTGTAAAGATGAATTAGGTAATGGTCGTAAAGGTTTGGGAAATCTGATCAGTCAAATCCATAAGCTATTAATCAAAGAAAAGAAACAGCGTAGTTTTAATTTTTATATAAAAAATATTAATATAGCCCTGGCTGGTGTAGCTCAGTGCACTGAGTGTGGGCTTCGAACCAAAGTGTCGCAGGTTCGATTCCCAGTCAGGGTACATGCCTGGGTTGCAGGCCATGACCCCCAGCAACCGCACATTGATGTTTCTCTCTCTCTCCTTTTCTCCCTCCCTTCCCTCTCTGAAAATAAATAAAATCTTAAAAAAAAAGACAACTCTTTGAAAACTTAAAAAAAATATATATATATACATATATTAATATAAACCCTAGAGCCAATCTGCCCACGTTCAGACAATGGGGCCATCACTCACTAACCCTGACCTTGGGCTTGTCCCTTAACCACTCCGTGCCCCAGCTGCCCCCGGTAAAGGGGGGTAAAACAACACCCGCCGCGCAGGGTGTGTGCCGGCGCCACGGGTTCAGACGCGCCCCGAAGGCCACGTGGTGCCTGGCACAGGCAAGCGCTACAGCATGCGAAGCGTTTGTGTCATTTCAAACTGAGTATAGAGGCTTAAAAAAACTAACTTTTTAAATTAAGACTTTAAGAAGTTGAATACTGATCAAAACACAGTATTTCTCTCCACACGACAGCCTCGTCTCGGTCTGCGAAAGCCCACTGAGCAGGGCAGAGCCTCACAAGGCCACGAGGCAGGAGCCACGACTGGGTCGCCTTGGAGCCTCTCCACAAAACAGCCAGGAGCACCAACAAAGGAGTGTATTCAGGGTCGTCCGAGGACACTTGTGTGCCCAAGTGACACAACACAAACACAGAGACCGCCCAAGTGCAGCAGCGCGAACGCAGGCTGGCCGGGCCGAGGCAGCTGGTGCTCTCGGAGGTGACCCTGTGTGAGGCGCGCCGGCCCTGGCGGCCAGCCGACACCGACACCAGCACCGGCACCGACACTGGTCCTGGTTTCGTAACAGGTTCGCCAGAGCAACTACGGGTATTCGAGCCCATCCGTCAAGGCAATGTGAGAACAAAACGCTCAGAAAGAATAGCTACTTCCGAAGGTCCCTGCTAGGTATGAAACATTAGAATGTTCTGGCATTGCACTGGAAGTGACTCGAGATTTCTGAAGGCAGGAAAGGAAGTTAAAACCCCCGTTTTTACCCACACGCCACCCCCGCTAGGGGCGGTCTGGAAGTGTTGCCGGGGTGAGACGCCGAGGCCTCGCTCTGGCACCACACGCCGGCCGGCCGGCCGCAGCCAGCGGACTCACCTCGAAGCTGTGCCTCCTCATGCGGCCCAGGCGCCGGCAGTACAGGTAGAGCATGCCGGTGCTGCTGCCCACGGCGATGTAGTCCCCGCTGGCGTCCAGGGCCGTCAGGCGCACCGCCACCGAGCGGAAGCCCTTCTGCACCTTCTCGGGGATGGCGCTGAGGAGGTAGTGCAGGGGGCAGAACTCCCTGAACGTGACGGGCGCCGCCGCGGACGCCATGGCCGGGGTGCGCGGTGACGGTCCTCCGGGGGGCCGCGGGGGGCCGCCTTGGCATCTGGGGGAACCTGCGGGCCGGAGAACAAGGCGTGGTCGTTCTTCCGCTGAGCAGTCGCGCCAGAGTGACGTCCTCTCCGACGGTGGGGGTGTCGGACGGTGGGGGTGGGCAAAAGCTGCAGCTGGGGCTCAATCAGACAGTGGCAATAAACCAGCTGTCATTGAGATCACCTTTTTTTTTGAGCATTTTAATTCAAAATGCACTTACCCATGCGCTGGTCCCTGTAATCTGTATTGTGATAAAAACCATGGGGGGTGGAAAGAACAGTAAGAAACAGTTCTGATCCTCAAGAACCTTACAAGCTAGCCAGGGAGGGAAAGAGACGGGACATTCCCAACCTGCTCGGGACGAGCTGTGACTCCGTGGGTCTCGATGGGGAGGGCAGTGGTGTGGACCCCAGAGTGGGAGAGGCATCGCTGGAACAGCCTGAGCCGTGCCACCGCCAGGGAGGACACTCAGTCCCCAGAGAGCAGCGCCCCAGCCCCAGGGGCACAGGTGCGCCGGGCTGCGAGGGTCCCCAGCTGCGGCCGGCAGCCTCCGCCACACTCAGAGCCTCCACCGAGCTCAGAGCCTCCGCCACACACGCCCCCCTCTGGGCCTCTGCGACCCGCACCTCTCGGCTCCTCGGGTTCAACGCCCCCCTCAGCAGACCCTTGATCCTCACGCGGCAAGTCACAGCTTACAGGCGCTCGGTCCCTCATTTGACCCTCCCTTCCCCTGCAGGATGGGGGGGTGTTGTCCCCCACTGTTAGAAGAAGGTACCAAAGGCCAGAGGCTCACAGACTTGCCCAAGACCACGAGGCTGACGTGTGAACTCCGTCTGCTCTCCAAGTCCTGGGCCCTTTCCATGGTCATGGTCATGGCTCTGACAGACAGGCAGCAGCTGCAGGTGGACGCTCTGTACCTGCTTACACCTGGGGGCACTTCAGCCCTTTAGCTCCACGGAGGTTGTCAAACTCCTCTACTGGAACCTTCTTGGGACGCTGGGTTTGCAGTCTGTTTGGGGCCTGTCTGTTCCTGCAGAGCTGACTGACTGGCTTCCGAGCCTTCTCCCAGGGAAACTCACCCAGAGGCCCTTGTGCAGGCTGCTCCCCCGACCTGGGAGGCTCCTTCTCGCCCCGCTTCTGCTTCTTCTCAGCGTGCGGCCTCTGCTAGAAGGTCCCCTCCTCCACAAGGCCTTACCTCACCATCCCCAAACGTGGCTCCCTTCCCCTGCTGAGCACCCCACCACACCCCCTCCCCCCGGCTCTCTCCACACACCCCCTTTCTCTGCGATTCTGCCTGACCCCCGCCTCAGCCCGGGTCTGTAACCCCCACAGGAGCAGAGCCTGCCCGCCCCACGCGCCCCTCTACCCCGGCCCCTGCGAGAGGGTCGGGCGCACCAGAGGCGCGCGGGAAGTCCGCGCTGACTGCGTGCACATGCACGCGCTGTGAGACAGGGAAGTCTGCAAGGCAGGAAGGAGCGGCAAGAGGGAAGAGCAGCAGAGCAGCACCTTTTCCCGGGGGGGGGGGGGGGCAGTCCCCGTTCCACGCTGAACCCACCACCCCCGGATCTGCCCGCGGGGCACGGGCAGCTTCCCGAGCGTGTGGATTGCGTCCTCTGGCGCCGAGAGTCACGGCGGCCCATCCGGGCAGGCGGGCAGACTTGCGGGAACTTCCCCGTAGGCACTCCTGACACAGCCCGCCCTCCGCGGCGGGTATGTGCACTGACTGCCCTCTTTTAGCAGAAGCTGGAACTCCGGGAGTTTTTCCGACACGTGCCCAGAATCTCACAGTTTTAGGTGCCCAGTGTGACAGAAATCAGGATGGTGAACACTGGTCCTGTCCACACAGCAGCACAGCATAAGTCTGTAACTTTTTCAAAGCAAAACCGAGCCACCCTGGCTGGTGTGGCTCAACGGATTAGTGCTGGCCTGAGGACCAAGGGGTCTCTAGCTTGATTCCCCATCAGGGCGCACGCCTGGGTTGCGGGCCAGGTCCCCAGTAGGGGGCGTGTGAGAGGCAACCACACACTGATGTTTCCCTTGCTCCCTTTCTCCCTCCCTTCCCCTCCCTCTGAAAATAAAGAAATAAAATCTTTAAAATCTTTTCAGAGCAAGACCAAGCCTTGGTTGTGCACGTGCCCCAAAAGGTAGGCGAGACCCACGTGACCCAGAAATCAAACAGGGGCCGACTCCAGTGAGAAGGGCCCTGGCAGACACCTCGGGAAAGCACGCAGGTCACTTAAGGGCATGGGACACTGGGACCGAGGGGACAGCAACGACAGGAACAGTGACAGCGGTGGCAGCCCCCACCCTCACTGAACAGCGGCTGTCCTTGCTTGGCGGACCGCCCGAAACCCTAACAAAACCCCGTGCTGTAGGCGCCGCCTGCCTCCCTTCCCCAGGGGCGGAAACTCCCCGCCCGGCCGCTGCAGTCCGCAGTCCGAGGTGCTTCCTTTGGCAGGAGCACTCCCACCAGAAGCACAGAGCCCTGCACACCCTCCTCCTCCTCCTCAGGTCGGGAGCACCCTGACCCCACGTGCCACCATCACTCCCACACGCGGGGGCGGATGGGGAGCACCCTAACCCCAGGACGCCACCGACCGAGGCAGGCGCTGTCTCGGAAGCGGAGCCAAGACTAGTAACCCCTTGGCTGCACAGCGGCGCTGGGTCACCAGAGCGCGCTGACAGCTCCAGCGGTTGGGGGACTCCCTCCAAAACCCCCAGGGAGCGACGATCTGCACTCAGTGGTGCGGCCCATGTTGGAAGTCGGGCCGCAACATCTGTGGTGCTTCTAAGTGTGAAAACCGTGTGGCTGCACCTAACGAGACTGATGCAGTCAGGTGTCTTCCAGGCGGGACTGGGTCACCTCCCGGTCGGTGCCTGCCAGCCAGCCGGCCGGTGCTAAGCACCTCGCTTCCTCCCCGGACGCCCTGCTTCCGCACGCCCCGCTCTGCACGGCAGGGCCTGCCGGCCTCTGAGCCCAGCCTTGAGCCCGCCGGGCCTCCCCACCCTACAGGCCTGCAGCTGCGTGAGCTCTCCACAGGAAGCCCGCGAGGACACCCTCAGACTCGGACACGCGCTGGCCCTTGCTCTACCGCCGCCAGCTTCTGTCCCGTGGGTGGACTCCCTCCTGCCTTTGCCCACGTCCTCCTGGTCTGCACACTCAGCGGGGCTCCACAGACCAGCGGAGCTCTAGGTACAACCAACGCTCCGTGCGTTTTTGTTTAATCATCTTCTCTCTCAAAACACTGTCAGGAGTCCCCCTATACGACAGCCCAAGAGAGGAGACCGCCTGCCACGGCCGCCGCCACCCGTAGGCAACCATTCCCGGGTCTCCTGTCCAGGCCGAGCTCGGCCGCCATTCACAAGGGAACCGCACTCTGGACAGCAGCTCACGTCCCAGTCCCCTGCCAGGCCCCTACGCCGCCACTGGACGCCAGATCTGCTCCTCACTCTTCTAAGTCAGCCCGCTGGGGCCTTAGGCGTCGACCCCCCGCCCACCCCAGCGGAGCCCCAGCCGCTGCTCCGCCCCCCTGCACAGGGGCTGCTGTGGGGCTGCACTCGCCTCCGACTCCGAGCGCGGCCGCTCTCAGAGAAGTCCGCAAATGCGGGCGGGCCTACTTTCCACCACGAGACAGCGTGGCTGAGGGACGACGGAAACCTGACAGAGGCTGCCGCCTAGCCGCTCCTTCGGTGAGGACCTCCTTGTCCCGTCTGCGCCCCCTCCAAGCCAGAGGGCCCCCGCAGGCAGGGGTCTGCGGGATTGGGTCTGTCTGGTCCACCCCGCACCCCAGAGCCTGGGTCGGTGGCTGGCATTCAGTGGGCCCCAAATAACTACCTGCTGAAGGAACGAACACGGGGTGCAAGTCGGGCTGCAAACCCCAGCAAGGTCAGAGGTTTAACGAGCTGCGGCTGGCTGGGTGGGTGCAAGCAGAGAGGCCTTGCAGCTCGGGGGACCAGGAGCTTCTGGAGACCAGTGCCCGCGGTGGCATCTGGGCCTGGGGATTTCCCAAGACTCCCTTCCTTAAAAGTTTCCAGGACCTCGGCAAAGAAGAAGTGCACCCCGAGGGCAGCCGGTCACTCCAGCAGACCACGCAAGTGTGCGCCCACACGCCGCCCACGGGTGGGACAAAATAAACGGCGGCACCTCCGCGAGAAAGTGAGGACGCACAGAGCCGGGAAGAGCCGCGGCAGGAGAGCCGTCCTTCGTGGGAAGGCAGCGCCTATCGGCACGGGCTCGGCCCCCCACACGCGCCGACCCCCTTAACCCTCCCCGGGCCGGAGCAGAAACCAGCGTCACCTCCAGTCCGCGGACTGTGGGGCGGACCCTCACGGCCGTGGCAGCGCTCGCCCGGAGCACACACCGGAGCCCCGTTCTGCAGCCTGCACGACCGATTCTGCCTCCCGGGCCTTGAGGCAGGACCCAGAGAACGACCGCTTCCTCGGCACCCCGGGGTACGCGCCCAGGCCCGGGGGCGCGCGAAGCCGGGGGCTGAGAGGGCCGGGGACGCAGGCCGGCTCCGGCGCTCGGGGGCCGGGCGGGGGGCGCGGCGTGGGAGGAGCGGGGGCCGAGGAGGGAGGGCGACAGCTGCCGCGCTCCGCGGGCCGCCGGCGTCTGCCCGGCGGGCGCTTCTCGGTCGGACATTCAGCCTCGGCCACCCGCACGGGCGAGACCTCGGGAGCGGGAAAGGGCGCGAGCCGGGCAGGGCGACCCCGAGTCGCTGAGGCGAGGGGCGGCGGCGGGGAAGCCGACGCCAGCCGCGTCGCCGGACTCACCTCCCGCGACAGCCCCTCGGGGACTCGTCGGGCCGGCCGGGCCGGAGGAGGAGGGCTGGGCTCCGGGCCGCGGGGGCTGCCGGAAGCTCGTCCCCTGGGCCACCGGGCCCGCCCCGCCGAGCGACGGCCGGTTCCTCCGGGGGCCCGAGCAGCGGAGCCACAAGTGGCGGCGGGAGGGGCGAGCCGGAAGTGACGCACGCGCCGTGGGCGGGGCCTCGGGTCTCCTTCCGGGGATCTGCGGCCCGCATGGAAGGTGCGTGAGAGGGGCCGGTTTCCCGGGGCGGGGAGGGTGGAACTGTGGGGACTGGGCGGGAGGCCCGGGGCCTCGGGGTTCAGCGGCGTCCCTGCGTCGCTCCGGCCCAGCCCGCTGGCCCCGCGCGGGCCCTGCTGTCGGCCCGGGAGCCGGTCGGTGAGGCCGAGCATCAGTTTTTGCATGTGTAGAACGAGTTGCACGCAAAAAAGTGCCAGCGGATCCTGACGCTCACATCGTCTTTGACATTATAAATAGCATCAGCGCAGCGCTCCCTTGGGCGGCCCCCGGGCGGAATTACCGGGCACGGTCCTTCCGCTGGCACTAAGAGCTGGCACTCGGCGGGTGGTCCCTGTTTGCCCTGAAAGGCTCGGAGGGCTGGACGGGGGTCACCTCTTTGAGCCTCACAGCGATCCCTTGAGGCGATGTCCGCAGAAGGGCAGGGAGGCTGGAGGGCGAGGTAGCGGAGCCACCCACCGCCCTCGGCCTCCCGCTGCTCTGTCCTCCGTCACCCGTCTGTCTGTCCTACCAGCCTGTGACATTGTTGGGGTCAGAACTGGTTTTGGCTCCTAAGCACGTGTTGGGGGTGCGGCTGACAGGTGATGAATCAGATGGGATCCTGGCCTTTAAGGGGCCATTACTGGGGGAGAGAACCCCTTGGAAGACGATGTAGCACGGGTGGTACAAGCAGTTTCCCTAGTCAACACATTTTATTCAACACCTACTGTGTGCTGAGGTTATGAGAGGGAACACGGAACATGAGCCCTTGACCCGCGGGAGCTGGTGCTGTCTGCAGGCAATGTGGTCAGAACTGAGTGTGTTGCCTGGCGGTGATGGAAAGCCACGCATCGGGGAAGTCCTCGTGACTGCAGATACTGCGTTGGACACTTACCGCGTGCCAGGCCCTCACAGCTTCCCGTATATTATCCAACCTCTACGCCAACTTTCTGAAGTAGACAGGTCTTATCCCCATTTTACAGATGGGGACATTGGGGCTCTGAGAGGTTACTTAACGTGCCCAAGGTCACACCACTGGCGAGGGCAGCACTGGGATTCTGGTCCAGTTGGAATGGCCTTCAGGGCTGGACTCCGAACGGTGCCGCTGTGCCTGGGCTGCACCCCTTCAAGGCCTCTCACGGAGTTCGAACATCCTCCTGGGGGCCAGGAGCAGAGCAGCCTCTGATGGGTTCCGAGTAGGGAGGGGCAGAGGGCACAGGAGCGCTGGAAGAGCCCAAACAGCCTGAGTGGGCTTTGGGTGGTCTGGGGGTGGCTTCCCACAGGGGCTGGGATCTGGGTGCATCTTGGGGCATGGGCAGCACTAGCCCGAGAGAGGAAAGAATTTTCTAGCAGAAAGAACTGCGTGTGTGAAGGTCCGCAGCTGACCCCACTTTGGGAGCTGCCAGTGGTTCATTTTAGCTGTAGGTTAAGGGGATTCCAGGCAGGGGTTGGGACGAGGGTTGAGGTGGAGAGGAGGTCAGGTCCTGAGGCCCTCTGCCCCTCGGGGCCGGCCTCGGCAGTGTCCTGGGCACCACGAAGCTCTGAGCGAACGTGAGGCACCCGAGTGCCTGAGACTAGGTGACGCAAGCACCCAGACTCCGGGCTGGGCCGTTTTAGCAGAAAGTCACAACTTCTCCTGATTTCCAGCCGTGAAAGCAGTTGAAGTGCTTAAGGTAAAACGCTGTGGACCCGTTAAGCTGGGAAAAGATCCGGTCATCTCTGGCGAGTCTTCAAATGTGAAAAACGTTCTGTTTTCCCTCGTTCCCGGAACTTTCCTGGTCATCCAGACTTCCTGGTGTCCACGTGACTTATCTGTCCAGTTGATGCAGCATTCAGTTTCACTGTGGGGAGTTCTAAGAGCCTTTGCCCTCCGGCTGTGGTCACAAATTCCTTAACAGTTGTATTGCTTTCACTGCCCACCAGCAAAGACCCCGGGAAGTGCAACGCCCAGAAAGCCTGTCTTATCTGTCAGCGCGAGGAAAATTAAGGACAATGCCGCTGATTGGCATAATTTGATCCTGAAATGGGAAACCCTCAACGACGCGGGCTTTGCTATTGCAAATAACATCGCCAACACGAAGATCAGTTTATTGTAAGTACAGCTACGGCCCCTCCAAGCTTTTCCTCCTTAATGATTGGGCACAAGTTTTGTGGGGGTCTGTTATGGGGGAAGGGTGGTCTCCATCAACGTGGACCACTTAAATTATATTAAGCAAAAAAGCAAGTGGTAGAATGATACATGCAAGTATGAAGTGTTAAGGTACATTTAAATACAAAATTACACTGTGCAGGATCTGGCACAAGTAACGCCCCTTTTTATTACAGACTCCTCTATTACAAAGTCATAAGCATGTAATTCTGTAATATGACAATATCACACTCAAGCATGCCATGTGACATTTGAGGTGACATGTTCAAATTAAAACTATAAATTATCACACCCTTATTATTACCCTACCAACCACACTCAAGCCTTACTCCTGCCAGACCCTGTATACCGTTCCTGGTTACATCTAAATATACAAAATACATAAAATTATAAAAACAGATCGGAAGGACGCAGGCTCAGTTCATGACCTTGGTCTCCTCTCAGAAGAACAAGTGTTGGGGTGGTTGGTAAGGGGGACGGTCTCTTCATAATGTTGCGTTTTATTTTGGGACATTGTGATTTACAGTGAGAAATATCTCTTTGGTCTTCCTCCCTGTTCCTGACACACAACTCCCAAACCCCTTACCATTTCCTAATTAACAAGGGCAATGGGAGAATCTCTCCTTACAATGTTTGGTCTTTTGTCCTCAAGTAGTCCCGGCTCCCGAAATAGCTCCGGGGCGGTAAAAGTGAAAGAAGTGTCTCCCATTGGTAACAAGCCCCTTTGGACCTTGCCTGAGTTTACGTTAATAAGGTGACTTGTGGGAAGCCCTGGAGGATGCAGGCTGGTTGCCAGGGGAACCAACCAAGCAACAGGGGCCTGGAACTTTCAGTGCCACCCCCGGGGGAGGCAAGAGGAGCTAGAGGTTGAGCTAATCGCCAGCAGCAGCCACCAGTGGCTCCATCCGCCATACCTGTGGGGTTTGGAGAGCTTCCAGGTTGGTGAGAGAGAACACTCGATGCGCTGGAAGGGTGTCCCCAAACTCCACAGGGACAAAAGCCCCTCCTGGACCTTGCCCCATGTGCCTCTTCATCTGGCTGTTTTTTCATATTCTTCAGCATCTTTCACAGTAACCGGTAATGTAGTGAGTGAACCGTTCTCCCGAGTTCTGAGAATCACTCGAGCACGTTAGTCGAACTAGAGCAGGGGGTCGCAGGACCCTCTGCTGCACAGCAGTCAGTCGGAAGGGCAGGGAGCAGCCTGGACCCCCGCGAGGCCCGCTCTCGGGCACTGAGCGCTGCGCCCGCGGGAGCCAGCGCGGTCTCCGGGTGGATCATGCTCCTCGAGGTTGTAATTGCATACAGACACCCCCCAGCGTGGGCGTCTCTGGGCCAGAGCTAGAGACGCGAACTCCTGGCCTGCCCGCCGGCTCTCGCCCCTGCCCTCACGCACATCGGGCACTCCGGGCCGCAGCCGCGCTTTCCTGCGGAGTCCTGCTCAGCCGGCCCCGGGAGCTGCTCCCACATTCCCTCCCCCGTTTCAGCATGGAACTTCTTCCCTGCCGCGTTGATCGTGGCTCCACTGGATTATTCTCCTGCCCCGTGGGTCACGGCCTTCGGTGTACAGAGTGCCTTCCGAGCCCCAAGCCCCGCGCCGAGGGGGCCCCAGGGCCGAATGTGATTGACTTACTCTAGTGCCGAGTTGAGTAACTGGCGGACGTAGCCATCGAGTACGTAGACGAGTCGACGTTTAATGACGTGAAACAGCACGTTTGGGAAACCCCTGACGTCGTCACGTGGTCTCGGGTCCGTCCTAAGGGGCCGAGGCGAGCGCGCAGAACGTGACCCGTTCCCCTCTTCCGCTCTGTCCAGGAGCAAAGACGAGGCCGAGCTCGGGAGCGGCGGCCCGGCCTGCGGCGGAGATGCAGAGCGGAGGCCTGCGGGGTACAGCGCGGAGCTCGAGGCGCGGTGCGAGGAGCTGCGGGCCACCTTGGCCGCTTTGGTAAGGCCCAGGGACCGGTCCTCCCTTGTGCGCGCGCGCGGTCCCTGACTCCCGGGCGCCTCTGGCCCGGGGGCTCGCCTGCCACTGGGCCGCGGTCATTCCTGCTCAGACACTGGCTTCTCTCGCCTCTGCCTGGTCCGCAAGTCTTGATGTCCCCAAGATGCTGTCTCCGACCTTTCTTCTTTTGGTCCTAGGTGTTGTCCAGGGCAGTCTCGCCCCCTTGCCGGCTCCATGGTAACTGTTTTACGGCTCAGTAGGCCCCCAGCCTCTCTTGTCGCCCCTGGGCTCTGCTCGGTGACCCCGATGCGGCCAGAGACAGGGTGGAGGCGAGTGGCTGGGCGGCATTCCAGCAGAACCTTCCTTGTGCATCCTGAAGCTTGAACTGCATAGTTTTCCCGCGTCACCAGATAGTCTTTGGATTTATTTTCAGCCACTTAAAAATGTAGCCCCCGTTCTTAGCTTGCACCTGTACAGACACAGGCTGCGGGCCAGCCGGCCTGTGGGCCCGGGGCTGGTAAGTGGTTGCTCGGTGAACTTGTGACTAGAGCTCAGTGCGCGCCACATGGGCCGCCGAACGTGGACGCCGCACGGCGCCCCTTTGCCGGGCACGGGAATGAGGATTTGCGCATGTCCGAACTTGGAGAACTACAGCTCGCCTATGACCATAAAATCCTTACGTTTCAGCCTTTGCTGATGGAAGTGCTTCCTATACTTTACATGCTTCCTTGCCTTTTTTAACAGAATATGTTGAACATAATTACATTTCTTCAGCATGCCGTTTACTCAGAGTTAGGATTCAAAGGAGTTTTTCAGGAAACAGCACTAACCCTCCCAAACCCCGCATCACTTGTGAGGTGCGGGATGCTTTCAGAAACACTGGGATGGGGAGACGAATGGTGCATTGAGGGCATCTCGGTGACGTAGCCTTTTGTAGCTTTTGTTGTAGATCGAAAGGCGACACTGACTTCGGCCGTTTGGCTGTGTGTGGGGCTGTTTGTCTCCTCCGAACAACTAGGGTTTTGTGGCTGTCCTGCCGTTTGGGGACGCTGCCTTCCCTCTCGCCCTAGGCGAGCAGTGTCGTCTGTCAGCCCCACGCCCAGAAGGGCAGGGACAATGTGGGTGGGCTCTGGGATTCCCACTGTCTTGGCTTTGGCTCCCTGTCCACCCTGTGTCTCTGGTGGGCGCGCTCTGGGCCAGTGGGGGTCACAAAGGCCAAGTGACCCACTGAAGGTCACAGTTAATAAGCTGTCGAAGGCTGGACACTGTCCCAGCGTTTTTTCCCATAACCTGTCTGACTGTGGCAAGTGCACACGGGCAGGCTGGCGTGGGGCCTGCAGGACCCCTGCAGTCCTGACCTGCAGCAGCTTTTCTTAGAGGAGGGCATGCCAGGGAGCTGCCACCAAGTGTGGTGGGGAGAGCGCACGCTGGGTGTCGGGGCTTGGGGTCAGAAAGCGAGGCCTCGGGTCCCAGCCTCGTCCTCCCGAGCTCAGCGACCTTGGGCGCTTGCCCAGCTGTCGGATGGGAAGGGAGTCTGCCTCTTGGGGCTGAGCCAAGGGACGTATCGAGCCTGAAAGGACCTGGGAAAGGAATGCCATGCTTCATGGCTGAATGCAGCGCATTGAGCTCCAGATGCCACTGCAGGGTCCAGTGGTGGGAGGACCGGGGGCCAGGGATGGAGACTTGGGCGCCTTAGAGATCTTTTATCCCCCGTGCTCACAGAGGGGGCTGTGCCCAGGAGTTGGGAATGTGTCCTCGAGCCCGTGCCCCTCAGACCTGAGCTCCCGGGGGCCCCACCTGTCCGCTTCATGTATGTGTGTGTGTGTGTTGCATGTATTGGGGTGGCACTGGTTGGTGAAAGTGTGTAGGTTGCAGGCGTACAGTTCTGTGATGCATCATCTGTGTATTGTGTTGTGTGCTCGTCACCCCAGGTCAAGCGTCTTCCAGCACATTTACCCCCCTTTGCCCTCTCCCCCCACCCCCGTGATCACCGCAGTGTTGTCCATGCCAAAGAGGTTTTCGTTTTTGGGCTGCTTTCTTTGCCTTTTCACCGAGCCCCCCAACCGCCTTCTCCCCGATGGCTGTCAGTCTGGTTCTCTGTGCCTGAGTCTGTTTCTGTTGTTTGTCAGCTTATTGTGCTCATTAGATGCCACACGTGAGTGAGACCACGTGGTGTTTGTCTTTCCCTGACTGGCTCAGTCCACTCCGCATGATGCCCCCCAGGTCCACCCACGCCATCTCGAAGAGTAAGAATTCCTCCTTTCTCACGGCTGAGCACCCCTCTGTCCCAGTCAGCAAGCCCTTACCCAGCATGAGCAGGCACTTTGTCAGGCCGCTGAGGGGCAGCGGGGTCGGTGTCCGCATCGGGCACCAGCTGCACGCGGGGCCTGGCTGGCTACCCCGGGGCACGGCCAGTGTCCCGTCGCCTCCTTCCCGAGCTCCGTCCTGAAGGGTGTGGGCTGCCTCTCACCCACACGGTCACCATGTGATAAATAAGGAACCTGGGCTCCGAGGGGAAGCCCAGGGGCGGTCAGTAAGGGTTGGGAGTGAGCTCAGTTACGGCCTGTCCGTCTTGCCTTCCACAATGGCAGAAGTCCACCTTGCAGACGATCCCTCCTCATCTCTGGTTGGTGCTGAGAAGTTAGTGCCCGTGGGAACCCTCGGTGAGCTCCGGCTGCTCCGGGACTGGAAGTCGGGCTTACTGCCAGTAACCCAGGTTCATGAAATCAGAGCCAGTCTGCCCGGAAACTTGCTGTGCGTGGAGCGAGTGGTGTCGGATTACTGGACGGTTGCTCTCAGCAGACTTACACTTGCTTCCCTAGCTCTGAAATCTTAGAGCGCTGGAATCGGAGGAGATTTCAACTCTTATTATTACATTCCAAATTATTACCTTTTCAGACAAAAATACAGGTGAAAATGGAGAAGCTGTCTTCAACTACCAAGGGAATTTGTGAACTGGAAAATTACCACTATGGGGAGGACAGCCCACGGCCCCCCCTGTTCCACACGTGGCCCACGGCCCGCTTCTGTGAGTACTTCCTGAGGGGGTTGCAGGGCGGGGTGGGGGGGGTCCTGTGGCGTCAGGGCGCCTGGCGCTGTCACCAGAGAATCACCAGAGAATCACCAGAGAATGGTAACAACGTAGTCAGAGACCCAGGCAGCAATTGCCATGGCTGGCCCTTTAAAACCAGTGAGGAGAAAAAAGTCTGCCACTGCTGCCAAGACAGAAATCTTGACTTTTTTCCTGAAGTTTTTTCTGTGGGTGTTTTGTTTTTCATTTTGTTTTAATGAAAAAACTTAAGTGAACCTCATGGAAGAAGACTGCTTGGAAAATGCAATTCATTACTTTAACAATCTCTATGAGCCATTGTTATTTTTAGCTTTATTAGTTCAAAAGAAGGGCTAAGCTTTTTGATATGGATGTGAGATCTCACTTTTAAATGAGGGAGGAAAAGGTCAATCAGCTAGCCTGGTGTGTGTTAACATACTGTCAGGTTGGGGTTGACCTGCTCTTTATCATCATCGCGGGTCCTTAGCAGTTGAGGAGAAAGGGCAGAGTCACTTTTCATTCGAGGCACTGACCGCAGCAGCTCCCGGGGCCCCGGCTGTCGGTCCTCAGTCCCGGTGCCGCTGCCGACTCTGGGGGGCGGCAAGGAGCGCGTGCGGGCGGCAGCCTTGCCCGGGCAAGGCCGCCCCCTCAGTTCCTGCCGCTGAAGGGAGGCTCTCGCATTCCAGACGAGGTGGCCCGCCAGCTCCTGGCCATGTACCAGGAGGAGCTGCTCCTGAAGCGCGCCATCGTCGGGGGGCTGGCGCACACCACGGACCGCGACCTCACCCTCACCTACCTGTCCCTGTGGCTGCACCAGCCCTGCGTGCGCAGCGACAGCAGGCTGCTCCTGGAAAGCATGCTGCTCGAAACGGGGCACCGAGCTCTGTGACCTCCCACCACGGTTCGCGCACGATCTCCGAAGCCCTGCCTTCACCGCAGCCCCCACACGGACCGTCCCGCAGTGGGGACCCACGCCCGCGCCCCGGCGCCCGGGCTCTGGCACGGCCACCCGCCCACCTGCTAGGGTCTTCTGGACGGGACCCTTGCCCCAGCTCCCTGCGGCCTCTCCAGACACGCCCGTTAACTGCTGCGTGCCGTCTGCCACTCGGCGCCATCTGTCCCTGTGGCGAGCCGGTGAGCCACGAGGACCTCGGCGTGAAATAAAGGAGCTCCTTCCTCCAGAGCAGTGGAGTGGTCCTGTCTTTGTAAGCCAGGTGTAGTTTACATGGATCACATTTGTGGACAGAGTCCCTGGTTTAGTATTTATACTTGTCGGTATTGTTTGAATTTCTGGGGCTGTATGAGTTTTGTAATTACAGCTGATGTTTAAAATACCACAGGGTCACCTGGGCACTGATGGCACCATGAGAAAGAACACCCCCTGTAAAACATGGCCCGTCTGCAACCACCGAGTGGTGCTGCTTCCGCGTGGCTCTCCTGGCATAAATCCTGTGGCGTGGCAGTGTTCGCAGAGAAACACGGAGGGCGGGAGGGTCAGTTCTGCCGTGCTTGCTCCGGGGAAACAGAGGCCTGAGAAATTCCGCGCTGTGGGACACGGGGCGGGGCCTGGCGACACTGGAGTCCCGGCACCCCGGAGACAAGGGCCTCCCGGGGAAGGAGAGAATGCAGGCCGCCAGTGAGAGGCTCGGTCCCGACGGGGCAGGCTGGCCCATCAAAAGCACTTACAGGCAACAATTCTTAGAATTTCTGGGGGGTGGGGGGAAAAAAGAATTTCTCTTGCCCCTGCCTTTGCAGTATTTGTGGAAATCCAACCATATAGAAGTTTCCCATCGTGTGTCTTGCAGGCTGGAAACCCCACGGTTGGTGCTTGAGCCGGGGCAGGTGGGCGGGGCCCCAGAGGCACGGGTCTGTGGGCAGTTTCGTGTCTGGGGGGACACTCTGAGACAAATGCTCTTCAGGGGAGACACGGAAGAATTTCTAGGCCTTTCTGGGAGGGTTCCTGTTTCCTGATGCTTCGTCCCCCGGACACCACGCTGCCCAGGAGCATTAGTAGGAAGGATCGATGCTGCGGAGGACGAGCAGAACCAAAAGCGCTGAGCGAGGAACCCATTACCGGGTGGCACTCGCCCAGAGACCTCGCACCGAGGGATCGGACTGACGGAGGAGATCTCCGGGGGTTGAATTTGCCGCATCCCCAAGTCTGCACGATTCTAGAAATAGTCTGCAAGGCAGTTTCTTCCCGAAAGAAACCACGGAGTCCCGCGAGAACCGCAGCGGCTGAGTCACGGTTCTCTCCTGTGCCCCCAGAAATCCCGCCCAGCGGCAGTGCGGGGGCGTGAAAGTACCAACAAAACAGAACAGGGCTGGGGGAAAGGTTTGGGGACGAGTTCATGAAAAGGACCTTTAATTAAAACTAAAAACATACATATGTAAACCATATATGTTTATATATATAAAACTCCAGGAAATACAAAAGCATAAAAATAATCACAATGGCCCTGGCTGGTATGGCTCAGTGGATTGAGCACCAACCAGCCTGTGAACCAAAGGGTTGCTGGTTCGATTCGCAGTCAGGGCACATGCCTGGGTTGCAGGCCAGGTCCCCGCTTGGCAACCACACATTGATGTTTCTCTACCTTTTTCCCTCCTCCCCCCATCTCTAAAAATAAATAAATCTTTAAGAAAAAAAGTAATCACAATGTACCACACAGAGCTCAGCTGCGCATAGCATTTGCATGTCATAAATTAAAAAGGAGCGCCATCTTCTTTTCAAAAAAAATAAATAAATCTTAGGAAACTGACACCTTAAACTATATGCATGTGCGATTTTGTTAAAAATAACCAAAGACCAGTCTCAGCTGGTGTGGCTCAGTGGATTGAGCGCTGGCCTGCAAACTGAAGGTTTGCTGGTTCTATTCCCAGTCAGGGCACATGCCCGGCTTGTGGACCAGACCCCCGGTTGGGGGCAACCAATCTGTGTTTCTCTCTCACATGGATATTTAGCTCCCTCTCTCTCTCCCTCTCTAAAAAGATAAAAGAAAAGCAAATTAACAAATCCAAGGCCGCCCTGGCTGGCGTAGCTCAGTGGACTGAGCGCGGGTTGCGAACCAAAGCATCGCAGGTTCGATTCCCAGCCAAGGCACATGCCTGGGTTGCAGGCCATGACCCCCAGCAACCACACACTGGTGTTTCTCTCTCTCTCCCCGCCTCTAAAAATAAATAAATATTTTTTTAAAAAATCCAAGGCCATTATCTCTATGAAAACCAAAGCTCACAAGAAAATATCCTTACAGATCAGAGGCTCAGCGGTGAACAGTATTTACACTCCAGTGTACGAAGCAAGTCCTGAGTTAACACCAATGTGTGCGACAGACTGCGGGGGAGAGGGGGTGTGCACCGTCCCCACGTGTCAGTGGTTCGTCCACGGACCACAGCCACCGGACAAGTAAAGACAGCAGGGCAGCCGCAGTCACAGGGCACCTGAGGGCTGAGGTTGGGGCTGGCACTGCTCGTCAAGGCCCTTTGGTAGCACTGGACATTTTAAACTACGGGCATGTTATTCCTGAGGTGAAAACAAAAATTTATCTGAAAAACACGGTCCTTAGCCCTGGCCGGTTAGCTCGGTTGGTTGGAGCGTCGTCCGCCACACCAAAGCTGCAGGTTCGATCCCTGGCCAGGGCACGCACAAGAGTCAGTGAATCACAGACAGGTGGGACGACAAATCGTTGTTTCTGTCTCTCTGAAATCAATTAAAAAAAAAAAACATACGGACCTCAGAGGGCACTGCAGACTGACTCCCACCGCCCCTGCTTCCTGCTCACCGTCCGCACCCCCACGACCTGGTGGGTGCGGGGGGCCTGCTGCCTCGGGAGCCTGGCAGGGTGCCTCGGTCAGTGCTGCAAACACAGGTCCGCCCCCGGAGGCCCACGGCAGCCGCCCTGCCGTCCCCCCACCCCCACCCCCGGGGTGTGTGCCCGGCGTCTGTCCAAGCCCCTTCGCTGCTGCGCCTAACCCCAGCACTCCAAGTGCTCTGTGCACGAGAGAGTTCCTGATGGGGATGGGACAGTTCCCGTGGCTTCTGAGATAAGGTCACATCCGTCGGTGCGGTGCAGTGACAATGACGACGCTGGCTGCTCTCTGCGTCGGTGTTTGGGGCCCCTCGGACGCTGCCCCGGCAGAGAGGGCACAGGCCCCGGCAGCCGTGGTCCGTCCCGCCGGCGCCCCGCAGCCCCGGGCGCACGTGTGCGGGGACTCTGCGGCTATGCCGCTGGAGGCTGCCGAGCGAGCGCGCGCGCACGCACACACACACACACACACGCACAGCGGGTAGGTCTGCCTCCACTGGCGAACTCACTGCCCGCTTACAGCGGCGCGCGCACACCACGGTGAAGCGGAGACGGGCTGGGACACTCCCTCGAGGGGCGTCCTGTAGGGAGAGAAGAGACGCGCACTCCCCAGGCCGGATCCGACCGGCTTCTCGTGCGAGCTGCCCGGGGGTCATCACCCGGCCGGCCGGGGCTCCACCTTCTCCAGAAGCCTCACGTGCCTCATGGGTGAGATGCAAGCAGACACAACTTTCTTCCCTGCTCCTCGGTACAGTGCTGCCCAGGACGGCTAGCTCATTTCTTTGTTCTTTTACTGACCCCAGAAGAAGCTTCTAGCGTGGACCGAGTGCGGTGAGACAACAGCATACACGAGGAGCAAGGGGACCATCGAGTCCCCGTGGGCGGCAGGGACAGAGCCGCACCAGCAGCTTCGGGAGCCAGACGTGGGAGAAACTCCTCTCGCGGTGACCCGCGCCGCGGCCACAGCCACGAGGGGAAGGCGCCACTCTTTATAAACGCTCGTCTGTGCCCGCGCTCCCGTCGGAGCAACACGCGCCGCTCGAAGCCGACCCTCCTCGGGTAAAACACACACACGGCCGGGACTGCGGCTCCGACTGGGTCCCACGGGGCGGGCGCTGCCTCCACGGCTGTGTGAGGACCCCCTCCGGTGGGCACGTGTGCAGGACGGGCCCCTCCGCCTCGGTCAGTGTGGCTACCTCCTCCTGCCCGGACACCGCGGAGCCCGGGCGGGGCGGGAGAAGCCCGCCGGCAGTCTGAACAAGGGTCTGCTCCGGCCCCCGAGGCGGCACGCTGCACCCGCCGGCGATCCCCAACACCACGGCTTCACCCGCGGCCGCCGTGCTCCCCAGTCCTCTCTGGTCAGCGTGTGTCCCTGTCCTGTGGGGGGCCTGGTCCGAGTCCGCCGCAGGGCTCCCAAGACCCCCTTGTGTGGAGAGCGGAGGCCCCGGCTCAGGCTCCGCGCTGCGGGCGGCGTGCACCGGCACCACGCGCACAGACAGGGCGTCCCCCAGCGGAGGGGCCTCCCCGGGGCTGGCGCGCTGGCCACTCTCGCAGGAGCCTGGCACCTGGCCAAGCGGTCCTGCCCCGCTGCGTCCAGACCCGCCAGGCAGCAGGGACGCCACTCCTCCCTCGGACGTCAGGCTGCTGCAGAGCCCCCAGCTTCCAAGGCTGTCCCCAGCGTGTAGGTCTGAAGAGTGTCCCTGAGCATCCTCCGTGGGGAACGCTACGGCCTGCTCCGGGGTCAGCGTGCCAGGCCGTCCCAGCTGCGCATCCTGGTGCGAGGGGGCGGGGTCTGCAGGCCCGCTGGGGGCTGCGCAGTCAGCAGGCGTGTTCAGCTGCCCGTCGGCCTGGGGCACACTGGGGTCGCGGTCAGAAACCGGGGGCGCATGGCCGTCTTCAGGACCGTGGCAAGCGCTCCTGTGCACTGGGGGGACGGAGCCTAGACAGCGGGGAAAGCAGGTGGTCACACGCGAGCCGCGCTGAGGCCCGTCCGTCCCATGCACCGTCCGAATAGGCTGGTCCAGATTAATCTTATTGCAAGAAAGGGGAACGCATGAACGCTCCCTGCAACTTGGCATGGGAGCCTCCCGGTGCAGAAGCAGCTGCGAGAGGAAACGCAGGCCCGGGAGGCGAGGGGAGTGGGTGCCAGGGTTCTCACTGTTCTCGAGAGCGCCCCACCGCCCCACCCACCAGGGAGTTAGGTCCCAAGTCAGAAAACGGAGGATGGCCCCTCCTCAACCAAGAGACCTCCGCCCCAGGGCAGTGGCCCCGAGCAGAGGGAACGTTTACTGGCACTCTCAGCAGGCCGTCCATTCAGAAGCTGGCTGAGGGGCTCTGGCCGGCGCAGGATGGAGGCCTCGTTGTCGCAGGTTAAACGTCAGCCGGCACCCAGAGCCGAGTCTGGGGAAGCCAGCCACAGACGCGATGCACCTGGGGCTCCGCCCTGCTCTCGGCGCTGCCCGGCTTCTCAGCACCTCCCCCACCCCACCCCCCACCACAGCAGCTCTGAACCGTGGGGGCGCTGGGATCAAGGTCTGGAGGAACCGGAGGGCTCTCAGACGCGCCCACAGGGGCACCAACCCTGCAAAGCAGGCCTCTGAGCCTCGGGGCACGACCAGGGCAAGCACTTTACCCTCGCTGGCCGCCGGGGCGCCTCCGCCGTCAGCAGAAGACACAGTGGGTTCCTGGGGCTGAGCTGCCCTCCTGGTCCTCTTCGCTGAAGCCAGCCCCGCCTCTGCGGTCTAGGAAGAGAAGACACAAACAGCTGAGACTAGCAGGAAGCGGGCAGACGGCAGCCCTTCCTCCCGGAGAAGCGTGGAGAGTTCCAGAAGGGAAGCCGCAGCACCCCGCGGAGCCCGGCCCCCTGCGCGCCACGCCCACCTCGCTCTCGCTCTCCCTCTTCCTGGGGCCCGCGGCCTCGGGCCCCTGCCCGTCCGCCCCAGCCGGGCCCTGGCTGCTGCACGGGTGCGGGGCGCCATCCGTGCGAGTCTCTCTCCTCCACAGGAATCCTTCCGTGATCCCCAGGGACTCGGCGACCTGGGGAGGGCGAGGTGTGAGGACAAAAGGCCTGCGTGCACGCCTGCAGGTCCCTCTGTCCAGGGAGGTGCCACCCAAACACTGAGGAAAATGAGGGTCCGCACGGAGCTTCGTGGAGGAGCTGATGGCGAGACGGGCCGTGACCAGGGTCAGCGGTTCAGAAGACACTACAACGGTTTCCTAAAAACTGTCGAACACTCTCCTTAGTGTGGCCACAAGCTCAATGATGTGAGTCTGACACCAAGGTCACTTTCTGGTCCCTTACGCCTCCTTCAGGGAAGTGATCCTGCCTACTCTGGACCGGTCTCCTTCCCCAGCTGGTGGGGAGGGCGCGGGTGTGGGGGGCTGGGGCCCAACTTCTCTGCTCAGGGCCTGGGCGACCCCGGCAGCCGCCCATCTGAGACCTCGGCGGCCGCGAAGGGGGTTGGCGAGGATCGCATCAGAGTCCACACGAGCAGCAGCAGGTGTGAAGGTCATGGGTGACAGCTGCCGGCTTTCACGCACCGACCTCATGGAGGGAACACACAGCAGGTGGGGGCGGGGTGGGGCGGGGAGGGGAGGGCACAGCCAGGTTAGAGGAGGGATTGGGGATGGGCAGGTTTAGCATCTACCGGGCTGACAGGGTGGCCTTGCGAACCCTGCGGCACTCTGTCGGAGACAATGGAAGGCTCCCAGGCACGGGCAGTGGGGGCGGAGCCCCGAGTCTCCCTGCTGGCCAGGGAGAGCCCCCGAATGACCTGACCACGTGGTGCATGCTATGCCCAGCAGAGGGTTGGTCCACGATAAGTCAAACATGTCTTTTTAAAAACGTGTCCGCTCTGGCTGGTGTCGCTCAGTGGACTGAGCGCCGGCCTTCGAACCAAAAGGTCCGGGGTTCAATTCCCAGCCAGAGCACATGCCTGGGTTGTAAGCCAGGTCCCCAGTAGGGGGCGCATGAGAGGCAACCACACATTGATGTTTCTCTCCCTCTCTTCCTTCCTCCCTCCCTTCCCCTCTCCCTAAAAATAAAATAAATAAAATCTTTAAAAATAAAAACATGTTCCCATCAAGGGCCCAATAGAGATGCAGGAAATGTGATGATGACAGTGACACTGAAATGAGAAATCTGTCAAAACCACCAGAAACAGTAACTGTTGGCCTCTCTGTAACCCACCCCCAGAAACCTGCAGAATGAAGGAAACCCTGGTGACCACGGCGTTAACTCTGATAATCAGTGGGGGGAGGGGAGTACAGTGCTGTCAGTTTTCCTACTTACTGATTTTTAGAGAAGGGGGAACGGCTCGGGCAGGCGGGGAGACAGACAGACAGAAACGTCGGTCTGCTGCTCCCCTCATTTATGCGCTCACTGGCTGATACTTGCACGTGCCCTGACGGGGGAACTGAACCCGCAACCTCGGCACATGGGGACGACACACTAACCACCTGAGCTACCCGGCCAGGGCCGGTGTTGTCGATTTTCTTTTACCTTATCTGCCTCTCTGAGAGGGAGGGAGGGAGGGAGGGAGGACCACTTTCACACGGGGAGGAAACCCCGTGCCTGACGGGAGCAGGGCTGAAGAGAAGCCGCGGTGAAGGTGCCGCTCCAGAAACTGCCCTCCCTCCTGGCGGACGCCCTTCGCCTGCCAGCTCCCGGGGACAGCTGTCCCCGTGGGACGGTTACCTCGTTGTCGCTGACTTCCAGGGGCTCCCGGGGGCGGGGGCCGGAACTGCGGAGGTAATCCTGACACATTTTCTTAACCATCCCGTGCAGCTCTTCGAACTCCTTGTACACGGCTGGGAACAGCGGCTTCGCCGGATGGTCCTTCCCAACCTTCATGGGGGCGAAGATGACGGTGGGGTTTACACCCGAGGCGATGGCGCGGAAAACACGGCCGGAAACTTAAGGGCGGGGAGGACACCGGTTCCTCGGGCCCCAGCCGAGGCCCGGCAGAGGCAGGGGTGTGCTGCTCGCCCCAGCGAGAGCCTGCCGTGCCCCAGCAGGAGGGCCTGGGGGTGTGGGGGTGGCAGGGAGGCCTGAGGACGGGCGTGTTCACGGCCCAGTGCCGGGAGGAGGTCCAGGCCTGGAAGTGGGCAGTGCGGCTGCGGGCAGCCAGGCAGGCCGCCTCCTCAGAGTGGGCTCGCCAGGGGGCAGAGCCCCGTATAGAGGAGGCGGGAGGCGAGGGTGGGGGCCGAGGTTTGCCGCCCCCCTTTGGTGCCTCCCACACAAAGGTAAAGCGACAAGGGGGTCCAGGAGGGGCCCTCCCGAGGCCTGGCCACGTAGGCAGCAGCCCACGCAGGCGTCGGCAGGACCAGCAGCCTCACTGCAGCTCTGGCCTGGAGGGAATGATCCCAGAAGGCCTGGCTCAGTCTACCTAACTTCTGATCATCCCCCAGATCATTCAGAAACGTGAAGAAGACTCACCTTCATCAGAAGAAATTCATACACCGACACAACCTGCGCCAGCTGGGGCAGCGCCAGCTCCACCAGGTCCTGCCGGTCACACTGGTGGAGAAACTACCAGAAGAAGGCATCTGAGGTCTCCGAGAGCCCACGGCATCTCCCAGCAGCCAACAAGGGGGTGCGATAAACGCAGGAGACAGGAAGTCCCCGAAACCTCAGCGGCGAAGCAGCTCTCACCACGAATGTCCCACTGTGGTGAGCAGCCCCCTCCCCCACCCACTAGCACAGCCCCGTGATCAGTCCTGGCCTCAGAGAGGTTGATGCCCCCGCGACAGCCCTGAGCACGCGTGGAGACCGGGTTCTGGACAAGGACATGGCGCTGGGGACATGCCTGCCCTCCTCTCCGGGGCTCCCAGCCAGTGCCAGAGATGGAAGTGCAAACGAGTCCCTGGGCGGCCTGTCAGGACACCCGAGCAGAAAGCAGGCAGGAGAGGAGGAGGGCCCGGAGTCGCTGCCGCACAGAGCAGCCGGGCCCCACTGGCGCCAGACGCCCTGTCCCGGGGGACACCCAACACCCTGGATCCAGACTCTGCGTCCACCACCTGCAGGGCGACTGTGTGCAAGTTAGCAGCCTCTGGGAGCTCCGGGCTCCTCATCCATCCAGTCGAGACAACAATGACCGTGGCCCAGGGGGCCCAGGTGCGCCCGGAGCGAGCACAGGGCCAGCGGCGGAGCCAGCCCAACGCCCAAGGGCGGCTCTTCAGCGCCTGCTGCTAAAACTGGTCACCCTGGCTCATCACTGAGTCCCCCCACCCCCAGAGAAGCTACTCCCCCCCCACCCCCGGGGCTGACAGTTCCCGCTGGACCCCTGCGGAGTGTCCCAGGAGCCCCACGGCCACTCCTTCAGGGCCAGCTGTCGCCGACTGGCCTCTCACTCTCTCGCTGTCTCTCACTCCAAGATTAGGATTCTAACTGGCCATCGCCAGGCAAACACAGCACCCCCACCCCGGCCAAGGGCAGCCCGGTGAGTGCAGCGTCCCACCTTCCCCGGTCAGTCCAACCCCGCGCAGCACACCCGGGGGCTGGAATGGACATTCCAGGGCTCAGCCCTGAAACATGCTTTTCTTCCTGGAATCTTTTTACCAGAAAAAGAAGAAAAAAACATTTCTGTTGTTTTCGGGACAGCCTCCGTGGAAACACAGGTTATATTTTCCCCGAAACGTACAAAGGCGAGCGGCTGTCACCACAGGCAAGGCGCTCCAGCCACTGCACCTGGGTAAACCTGCAGTACGCCAGGCGCTGCTACCCTGGAGTTCATTGCCTACCCCCCCAGTCACGTTCCAGGCCAGCCGACTAGTCACCTGGGCATTTTACTTGTACATTCAGAAGCCTCATAGCGAACTGCCACACGGCCCGCCAGACGGGTTTCAGGAGCAGAGTCTGAGAGCCACGTACCTCCCGGAGGCGGGCGCCGCTCCTGGCCGTGCTGCTCCGCCGCAGGGCGGCACCGGGCTGTGAGGGGGCCTCGGTGCAGCCCCGAGTGGGTCCTGGGCGTCTCCCGGTTCCCGAGAGGGCTGGGTAACTTCCGTCTGCTGGGTCCGACGCCGACGCCTCTTCAGCGTCTACAGACTGACCGTTCTGGGTGGTGGTGGAAGGGGCAACACAGGACGGACATCATGCCCAGCGTGTCACTGCTGGTGCCCGAGGCAGCAACCCTGCGGCCCGCTGTCCCCCATCCCGACTTCCCCGAGACCCTCTGCCAGGTCAACCAAGGGCGAGCAGCAAGCAGCCTTGCCCCCTGCGCCCGCCACTGCAGACAGAGCCCACGCCTCGCTCGCCTGGCCGAGGGGCTGACGGGTGGGGCCTCGGGTCCCCCCGACGGTGACTGAGCTTCTGCGTGAGCCTCAGCCCGAACCGCCCCCCCCGCCCCTCCGACACTGCAAAGGTTCACGTAAGGGTGACGGGCGGCGACAAGAACACCGTGACCAGACAGAACCGTTACCTGCAGGCCACCCCGTGCTGACGGCAGGCCCTGGGCCACGCTCCCGCCGGCCTTCCCGCACGGTGGCGACGCCTCGGGCTGGGGCGGGCCGTGGCCCGGGTGGAGTCTGAAGTGCCGGGCCAGCCCCCCGCTCCCTATGTAGGACTTGGCGCAGGCCTGACACCCGAAGGTCTTGGGCCGCAAGGCGCAGCTCGGCAGGTCGAAGAGCGCCCGCTGCGCCCCGCCGCGCCCGCTGCTCTCGCTGCTCCTCCTCCTCCTCCTCCTCCACGCTCAGCTCCGCGTAGTCGTCCGAGTCCGACGGGTGGCCGTCGGCCAGGTCCTCCATTTTTATGAACTTGTAATCTCTGGCTTTATGCTTGGGAGGTCGGGATATCCGCCCAGAACGTGTTTTCACCTTTAAAGGCTTTTTCAGTTTCTCAGGGTGCTTCGTGTGCAGGTTGGGGATAAATAAATTTGCTGACCTGGGTGAAACAGGGGTCACTGCCAGCGGGTCAGAGGCGGACGGAGGGGCCAGCGTGGCACCCGGTCCGTTCGGACCCGGGGGGACCTCGACTCTCTTCGCAGGGACAGGTCGGAGGGCGCGCAGCGGCCTCTGTGCGGGCGCCTGAACAGGAGGCTGTGGCTGGGTGCCCAGGAGGGGTCGCGCCCCGAGCAGCTGAGGACTGGGGACCCTGGGCCCCAGCACGCTGCCGTGCCGCCCGGGCAGCTGGCTCGGCCTGGCCGTCCGGGGCTGGATGGCGGCCAGTCGGGGCGTCGGCCTCTCCGGACCTTCCGTTTCCCCGGGCGTCACCTTGACACAGACGGCTCCCAGTTGCTTAAAGAGAGAAGAGGCGTTTAGCTCATCAACAGCTCCGCAGTTCTGTTCTCACCTTAAACCCACCATTGAGAGTTTTCCTAAATTATAACATGCGTCTCACACCTACAAGCCTGTGTGTCTGCACTTTGTCCAGTGGTGCTTCCTGGTCTTTCTGACCAGAGGGGTTCCTCCTCCTTCACAGCCATAGGTGAGGACAGAAACGTTTGCATATGTAAATAATATTACAAGTTCATGAAACTACTTACCGTTCCTGCACAAATGCCTCCGATTGTATCTACTGTACTATCATAATCCACTGAACTGATTTCACGACCTACTAAGGAATACCCTTCCTTACAGTTTTACATGTGTATTTACTTGGAGTTCCGTGCCCTGAAGTGGACTCAATCAATTCAGCATGTCAGCTCACTTTTAAAAGTCTAATGAGGTTTTAGAAACCCAAACAGCCGTAAAGAACAAGGCCCCGGTGCCCGCCTGGAGCCCGGTCGCAGCGCCCGCGCCCTTGGCCCTGCTCTGCCCCAACCCCGCAGCCTGCATGCCCTTCCCTCCGCCCCGCCCGGATGTGCTGCTAACCATCCTCATGCATCTTCATATTACATGTGGCCATCCCTAAAAATACATAGTTCAGTTTCGACATGTTTTTAAACTTTATATAAATGCATGTCATCTCCTGCAACTTGGTGGGGCTTTTCACTCGCTCTGTTGCTTGTGAAATGTGTCTGTGTCGAGGTGTGTGGCTCTGGGGGTTCTTCTCCCCGGCCATGTGACCACAGCTCTCTCCCGGGCATGGACCGGTGGTCTCCAACCCTGTACTCTGAGGTCTGCTGTGAGCCTTCATGCACGTGTGTGTGTGTGTGTGTGTGTGTGTGTTTCTCCAGGGCACATCTGTAGTAGGAGCGGGGCTGTAATATCTTCAACGAGCTGTTTTAAAAACACTGAACAAAACTCGAAACGCACATGCTTTTGGCCCAGCCATTCCACTTCCTGAACCCCGCACGAAAGCCTAGCACAGGCAGAGAGACACACGCCTGGGTGCTCCAGGCAGCACCCACCGTCCCTAACAGCAGGGTGCCCACCGAGGGGAGCGCTGGGACCCACAGCGACCCACAGATAGTTACTGGGCAGTGACCACGTGCCCCAGGTAACAGTCTGAGTGTCAGGGACACAGCTGTCCCTGGCTCAAGGCAGGGGCAGCGCGGCAGCGTCCCTGCCCTCACGGAGCAGATACAATGAGCTCCCCTCTCCAGGGGGGGAGGGGAGACGAACCTCGTCAGCCTGGGCAAGCTTTGCCCACCCGGCACGGCTGGCACCTGGACCAGTAATGCTGTCGTGCACACAACAGGGTGTTGAGAGACAGCCCTGCCTCTGTCCGTGGGGCGCCAGCAGCACCCCCACACTGCGACAATCAGACATGTCTGCAGACACTGCTAGTGTCCCCAGACGAGAACCACTGACTTGGGGCCACCGACAGGCCCTCTTTAGACGTCCCCCCTTTTACTAAATGGAGGCCAATAAGAACGACAGTTAGATTTACACTGCATTCTGGGAACCACATTTGTTTCACTTGACTATCAGTCACTTAAAATGTTTCTCCAAGCTCCAAGGACATTACCTGGTAAGGCCGTTAAACCCAGGTTTCCACATGTGTGCACACACACGCACACCCTGTGTGCATGCACCAAACCCTATTGTTTGAGGACTGTCACAGTGGCAAGCGGCCTGAACGTTTCATCTGCCGGGGACACGAGTCCACCGTGCGGGCATCCGACGGGGCGCTTTGTCGTGTGCTCGCTTCCCTCGGCGGACATTTCCCGGGCCTCTCCGGGCGCCAACACTCGAATGTGAGCAGAGCCCAGCCGCCCCTCGGGGAGGTGGGCAGTGTCCCTGCCCTGCCTCAGCTGACCACCCGCAGACCAGCTGGATCAGACCTCCTGCCCCAGACCTGTAAGTGCGAAGGCTCCCCTGCTGACTCAGAAGGCAGACCGGGCCCCTAAGGAGCGCGGTCGGGGACACAATGGCACCGTGCACGCGCACCAGGGGCAGCGAGAGCAGCAGGGGGCAGGGACAGCCGGAGAGGCTTCCCGGGGGAGGTGACCTCTGCGGGGCCAGGGGCTGCGCAGAGCTGTTGCCAGGTGAAAGGGCATCCTAGGCATAGGGAGAAACGGCAGGGCTCGGCCTGTCAGTGGGAGGAAGCGAGGCTTCTGTGGGGTGGGGGCCCGGGTGGGGAGCAGTGCGGAGGGACGGGAGCCCAACTCTGACCGTCGAGAGTGTGTATCCACTTGGCCTTTGCCTTCTGACCCCCACCACCCACCCCACCCTGAACCCTGCCTCTCAGCCCCCGCGCTTTCAAAGGGCACCCACCCTTCCGAACCTAGTTCGGCCGTCACCTGTGCCACCAAGTGTCCTCTGGTCCCTCAGCCGGAAGTGGCCTCTCCCTTCCTCCAAGAGTGTCTCTAGCTCTCTGTGGTCGGAAGCTACCTGAGGCCCGTTTCACCTCCCTGGTTAGATTACAACCTCCTGGGGGGCAAGGCACACAGCCGGTTTGCCTTCCAGGCCTCCAGGGCCCAGCTGGGGCTCAGCGAGGATCAGCTGGATGGGCCACCGGTCACATCATTGTGAACTCGGACAGAACTTAGGTCGTCCTGATGAGATTAGCTACAGAAACCATGGGGCCGCCTAACTCTAATGAACTGTGCTTTCATTTGACGGGAAATGTCATTCTGGAACTTTTTCCTAAGTTGCCTCTCCAAACCCAAAAAGCTGTGGCCACCTTCAACAGGCCCTAGAATGCAGCCACACCTGGGGGACCCTGGGCCAAGTTCCTCAGCCTCTCTGCGCGTGCTCCTCGGCCGTAAAATGCTGAGGCAAATGCTTCCGTGCGCGCGGAGAACCAGGCGGCCCAGCACAGTGCCAGGCGCCGGCGCAGCGTCTCTGCGAACAGCAGCCACTGTCCCGGTTCTGACTCCGGGGACATGCTGTGCCCAGCTTATGAGGGGGTGCGCATTGGTCTCCACGGCAGAGTAAGACCCAGAAAACTCACCCAATGAACCATCCCTCTTGCAAATAAGGAAACCAGAGGCCCAGGAGGTTGTTACCAAAGTCACAGCTTTGGGAAGGAAGCGTTTAGGCAGAATCATAGTTGTCTTGGCCCTCGGGGCCTACACTGGACCCTCTGGGCTTGGGAGCCCCTGCTGCAGTCCCTCCTGCCCCGGGAGCCCGCAGCTGTGTCCCTGGAGATGACGCCACTGAGAAACGGGGTTCTGTCGTGTACCGAGTGCTTCTGCACATTTCACACACGAAGCGCGCGCCAGGCGCCGTGCTGGGCACTGAGTTACAAACCAGGGCGCCAGGTCCTGCGCCGGGCACCACCACGGACTTCATTCTGTCCCGAGTCGCTGCACCTGCCACCCGGTTCCTTTCAATCCAACCAGGTCTCCGGTGTCAGGCGTAGGGACGGCTCACTCTAAAGCGGCCCCTCGTCACTCCTCGCGCCTGTCCCGTGCTCTCCGTGTAGGGCGGGTACACACTAGGTGCCAACACGTGCGGAGTGCGTGACAGGGGCCTGGGAGAGGGGCCGCGGGGCAGAGAGGGCGCGGGAGCAAGGGCGGACGCCGGGCGGGGCGGCGCCGACCCCCGGGGCTTAGTGTGGGGACTCGGGGCTCTCAGGCGGGCGCCTCCGGCCTCTCGGCCCCGCAGGTCTGGGCCGTGCGGTGACGCGGAGGCGCGCCCCACCCCCGGCCTCAGCTCCCCCAGGTCCCTCCCGGCGCCTCACCTGAGGCGGCAGCAGGCGCGGCGGGCGCAGGGGCTCGGAGCCCGGGCCCCGCTGCAGGGCGGCCTCCTGGGCCGCGTCCCGCAGCCGCCGCACCGCGTCCTGCAGCACGAAGGGCGGCGGCGGCGGCGGCGGCTTGGAGGGCGGCTGCGACTTCGTCACCTGCTCCAGGACCCGCCGCAGCTGCTCGGGGCCCAGCGGGGCCACGCGCACGGCGCTGCCGCTCCGGGCGGGGGGAGCCCGGC
Organism: Phyllostomus discolor; assembly: GCF_004126475.2. Lineage (NCBI taxonomy): Eukaryota > Metazoa > Chordata > Mammalia > Chiroptera > Phyllostomidae > Phyllostomus > Phyllostomus discolor. The sequence goes on along the minus strand of NC_040903.2, from coordinate 216,663,357 downwards.
CGCCGCCGCCGCCGCCCTCGCCGCTGCCCTTAGCCTCCGGCTCCGCGCCCGCCATGGCGGCCGACGCGGGGATTCGAACCACGGCTGCTGAGTGACGGCGGCTCCAAAGTGCGTCAGCTGGAAAAGGGGCGGCTACGAGTGCCCCGCAAGCCAAGAAACCTCGGAAGGCGGCCGCCGCGGGAGCGGGCGGTGGGCGGGGTCTGGGAGGGCCACGCCTCTTCCCGCTTAATCGACTATACAATCAGCCAATGGAGGGACGCCTGTCGTGGCCTTAACCTCCGTAGGCCACCTCCTCCAGGATCTGTCCGGGGTCTCCTGGGCGGAGATCTTCGGGGTCCCAGCGCCCCCGACCTGACATCACACTGTCCAAATATTCTCAGCGGCTCGTGCGTCAGAGTCCCCTGAGGATCCCGTCTGGACTGGTGGATTCCTAGTCCCCACCCCAGACCTTCTGAGTTAATAGATCTGGGAAGGAATTCTACATGTGCATTTCTAACGAGTGTACTCCCAACCCCCAAACTCGCCATTCCCAGGGCGAGCCACCCCCCTCTAGCCACTCACCCAGACTGGGGCGCACAAGCCCCGACCCAGAGCGCACCTCGGGGAATGAATGATGGGTGGATGAATAGGAATGAATGAATGAATGGGGGGACCCACTAAGGAAGCTTCCCACCCTTGTGCACATTCTGTCCCCAGCTCTGCCGCCCCCTCTCCTTCAGCCCAGCATTTCCCACTCCGCTCTCCCTTTGCTCTCCTGGCTTTGTGAGTGTTGTAGCTGCCTGCCGGTGTGTGCGTCGGTCCGTCTCAGCTTCTCTCCCCAAAGAGGAGAGAGAAGGGCTGTAAGTCAACAAACACTTGTTCAGCATCTGTCCAATAGCCTGCCTTCCGCAGGTCAGTTTTGGCAGGAAATAGGAGAAAACTGGCATTTGCAGTATAATGTTGTGAGCGCCATCATACCCCTAAGGGGGAGGCTGAGGGCGAGGCTGATGGGAGAGAAGGCCCTGGAAGACTTTCGGATCATTTTTCTCTCCACAGGACCATCATCATCGTCATCACCACCACAATCATCGGTACCTCTGTTACATTCACCTGTGCTCTCTGCAGGGCTTTAACTCAATTCACTAGGGGCCTCACTGGGGATTGGCCAGAGGGGAGGTCAGGTTGTGGAATTCGTTTCAATCAAGTTTTACAAGGAAGCCCTCCTCATCCTCCCATCCTCGGATGTCGGAAAGGTTCCCTCTGACCCCTAAGCCAAGAAGGTCCCCCTTCATCCAGGACCCCATTTTATCACCTTTTCAAATGTTGGGGAAGAAAAACTTTTCCTCTACCCATTTAAGCTATTTGGGGGCGGGGGGGGGGAATCTGCCAATTAAAAGGACAAAAGACAAATTTACAAGAGAAGAGACAAAAATTTGACGATGCGTTTTTATTAATGTACCTACCAGAAGTTCCCAGGAAAACGTGACTCACAGGCAGGTGGAATGCGCGGCTTACACACTGTCTTCGTGGGGGAGGGAAGGAGAGAAGGGCGCTCGGGCAAACTCACGACTGACTGCTGGGCCAGGTGAACGCGCCCATACCGGGGTAGCGCGAGCTGGGCTGGCTTTGGGGCCTGCCTAGGTCGGTGCGCCGCCTCCTGGGATGAGGGCCCCCAAGGGAAGGCGATTGATGAAGGTTGAATCCTCTGGAGTTCTTCAGGAAGGCTCCGCCTTTCAGCAGAAAAGACCGGGAACTCAAATGCCTTCTGCTCAAAATACTTTTTTCTTCCCAGAGACATAGTCTGGACCCCGTCGAGGCCTGGCGCGTGACAGCGTGCACTCTGCGGGCAGCCCTCTCGGCTGCCTCCTCCTCTGTGCGCCCCTGCATGTGACAAGGAGCCTGACACAGACGCGACCTGCCGGAGCCTGATCGGGTGTCAGCAGCCCAGGCTCTCCTTCTAACCGGCCTTGCGCGGGGACAGCGGGCCGGTCGCTGGCGTCCGTGAGCACCGGAGCAGCTGCACGGCACCCCGAGACCGGGCCTGGGCGTTTCGCCGTGGCCGGCGGCCCTGAGCTGTAACCTGAGTCAGAGCCAACACCTGCCTGAGAAAGGAACGAGTGGTGTAGTAGATGTTCTCACCGGACACTTTCCCAGAGTGGCTGGAGCCCTTGCTGGACCCTGATATAAAACGACACCGACCCTGCAAAGCTGGCTTTTGTTCAAGTAAACACGCCTGACCACACCTGCAGACCTGAGCGCGAGTGGCTGCAAACTGCGGGCCCACGAGGGAGAAATACGAAGCCCAGGGTCTCTCTGAAAAGCAACAAAGGACCAAGAGAAGGTTTCCAAGGCGTCCACAAGGAAGGAGACCGCCTGGCTCAGCGAGTGGCGCCACCTGTACGGGGGCTGGCTCCGGTGACTCCCACCGCCCGAGCTGCTCCGGCCCCCGGCGCGGCGGGGCACGCCCTCGGCTCTCCGTGCTTGTTTGCAGGGGGAATGAATTCCAAGTCTGGCTTTCGGCTCCACGAACTCCGGAAGACCGGAGTCTCCACTGAAGACCCTCGGAAGCCCCGCACCGGGAAGCAACGGGCGGCAGCGCTCGAGAGCACCCTAAAAAAGCCCCGCAGGGCGGCCGCGCGCCAGGGACATGGGGTGACCGCGCGTAGGCGGGACCCTGCCCCGTCTCCTCCCGGGCCGTCTGCGACCACCTCTAGGTAGAGTGCGGAGTCATTCCGCGACTCTCTCTGGTTTGCACGCGGCTTGCAGCTCTCGAAAAGAGCGTTTTTCAAAATACCGGAAGTGTAAAGCGACTAGTAACTTGATTTAAAAAGTGGAAAAAAGAGACCACACCTGGCCCGTACGGGGATCGAACCCGCGACCTTGGCGTTATTAGCACCACGCTCTAACCAACTGAGCTAACCGGCCGGCTGGCGTCAGGGAGCCGCCAGTGCGTCTATGAGGAAGCCAGGCCTGCGCCCGGCCAGCCACGCGCGTTCAGGCTGACTCAGCGACGCCCGTTCCCATCCGATTTCCGCAGCGTCTGTCGCGGTTCCCTTCAGCCGGAGAAAAACCTGAGAGCCCGGAGATTTCTAGCAGAAGGGAGGCGGCTTCTTAGAGTGAATGGGAGGCTTTCACAGAGAAAATGCAAATTGCACTTGGGAGCCTTAGCTCGGGAGAAAGGTTTTCAAATACTGCATCTCAATGCTATTTTTTAATCGTCGAGAACCTTTGCAGCTTGGAAACTTCGTGTATCCACAGCTTTTGGTGTGGCTAAATAAAGCTTAGAAAATAACATAAAACCCGAGAAAGGACAAAAGAACCACCAAATTCCCCACCGCCCGGTGATAACCGCCGCTGGGGTCTTGGCCTCCTTCCTGCCATTTTTTTTTTTTTTTTTCACTGTACAGGTGTGTGTGTGTGTGTGTGACTGTATGTATATATATATGTGTGTGTATATATACACACACGCCCCAGATAGATAGATAGATAGACATAGATATATCTGGAAGTCAATGTAACCTTGCTTAAAAGAATATAATTTTTAATCTTCCTTTTTGTACTTAATATTCTATCATAAGCCTATCCTTAAACAATTGCAAATGGCATTTCAAATGGTTCCTCCGTGTCTCCTCGCCCTTTTTTAGTGTCTGGAAAATGTCTTCATTTTGCCTCGCGTTGACTAGCACACGAATAAATCATGAACTAGTTGCTGGGTGGGCAACTGACAGTATTCACTCCAAAGGAATAGGATCTGTATGTAGTGATGATGATGATGATGATGATGATGGGAAGATCTGGGCTCAGGGAGCTGCCGGTGGTGGCAGGCGTCTGTCCGTCCGCTTTCACCGGAATGCTCAGAGCCTAGCGAACCGTCTGGCGTAGGAGTCGGGCGGACGACTGAGCGAGCTCCAGACTCATCCCACGTTGCACGACGCAGTCACTTCTCTGTTCAAACGCTCCCCTCTGGCCGGGCCCTGATCGGGTCGCCAGCTTTAGCCAGTAATTTCATGTAAGTATGCCTTATGCAGTATTTGGGACATACTTACACCAAACTGGCGTTAGGTGTTTACCTGAAATTCAACCTTGGGAGTCCTGTGGGCAACCCTGCACCCAAAAGTAGCAGCAATGCGAACGACACCCCACCCCACCCCAGTCTAGCCCTGGCCGGGTGGCTCCGCTGGTTAGAGCGTCGTTTGCATGTTCCAAGGCTGCGGGTGGATCCCTGGTCAGGGCGCATGCCGGGAGTCAGCCACAGAACGCATAAATCAGCGGAACAACAAATCGATGTTTCTCCCTCTCTCTCCCCTTCTCCCTCTTTCTCTAAAATCAATCAATATTTTTTAAAAAATTAAGAAGACCCCATCTAACCTGCCCTTTCCCGCGTTTCCTCTGCTCCAGCCCCAGCGGCCCCACCACCCTCCCTCCCGGCCCCTGCTCACCAGGCCGTGGGGCTTCTGTTCCTGCGTCCTGGCCCCCGGCCCCCGAGTCACCGCCCAGGCCGCCTCCCTCATCCCCTCTAGGTCCCAGGGCGTCAATGTCACGTCAATGTCAGCCAGCTTCCCTGACCCCAGTATTTACGATCGCGACCCGCGCCCAGAATCCCTTTATTTCCTCCAGGGCTTGCTTATGCCTCGAACTGCAGGGGCGCGCTGATCTCTATTTTGCATCACGGGCACCTAGAACAGTGCCTGGCGCTTAGTAGGTGGCGATGAAGGCGTGTCGAGTGAAGCTCAGGTGACGGTCATCCGTTAGAGGTCTGGCCCTAAGGCACTCGGGCCCCAACCCCATCCACGTTCGCTGAGCGGGCGGGGAGGCGGGTCCCGCAGCCTGAGAGACGCAGTGACTAGAGGCCGGCGGCAGGGGGCACCCGAGACCGACGCAGGCGGCTCCGCACCCGGGCGCCCGGCTCCTCCGGGAGGCAGGTGATGGGGGGAAGGGGATTGCGGGGCCCTGCTCTTCTCCCAACCCCCTCTCTGACTTCTCCCACGGGTTCTCACTCGGTCTACCTGCTCTTCCGAGACAAACGAGTCCTAATTTTCATTCTCTGAGCTGGGAAAACACAAAGATACGTGAGCAGAGTTAAATGGTACAGTGTTATTATTCGAGTTTTTAAATGTTCGACAGGGAGACTTTTGCGCATGAAAGATAACTTTGGACTTTCAGTGGTCCATCTGCTTTAAACTCAGCTTATAAAGTTTTTCGTTCTGTTTACAGATCGGAACCTTTGTACGGAAGCGAAGACAGAGTAGGTTATGATCACGCCTTGTCCAAGGGTGTCTAAACTGACGCATCATCGCTAAGAAGGGAACAGGTCGTCTGCTTAAACGCAGCCTAATGGAAAATAGCGACAAGCCGATGTTGGGACAGGGATCAACTGTCTGAGGAAGAGTTCTAGAATGATTTAAAAAAAACCCGCAAGTGGCTGTAATTAGGCAGTGTCCCTGCAGAGTTCAAAAGCTGAGCTCTAACCTACAAACTGAGTAAGTTGGGGCCAGGGTGTGCAGACCCCTTTATCCCGAGTCCAAGAGAAATTTGTCAGGCAGAAAATTTTCAACCCGCCCCTGTTCATTTGTCCGTGAGCCCACAGCCCGCACCAAGCCCCTCGGTAGGTGCTCCACAGCCCAGTGGGGGAAGGACAGACAATGGTAATAATATTAGCAACAACAACCAGAAATTGCTATTGTAAGCAGAACACCAAACAGGGTGAGGCTCTTTAGGAATGGCTTCTCTGTTGCACATCACTGTACAACTTCCTGATCAAGATTTACTTTACTCTGGCTGGCATAGCTCAGTGGATTGAGCAGGGGCTGCGAACCAAAGTGTCGCAGGTTCAATTCCCAGTCAGGGTACATGCCTGGGTTGCAGGCCATGACCCCCAGCAACCGCACATTGATGTTTCTCTCTTTCTCTATCTCCCTCCCTTCCCTCTCTAAAAATAAATAAATAAAATATTTTAAAAATACTTTAGAACAACACGGATGGTGTTTCCGTTTCTCGAGCATCTCTTGTGCATGGAATATGCATCTGGCTGCTGGCATCGAGGAGGCAAGAATGACCGTCTAAACCAAAATCAGTTTGGGTGCCAAGGTGTGAGAAGAGGGGAAAGGGAGAAAATGGGGCGGGCCAAGGGTTAGGGTGTGGATATTTCAGGTGGAGGGAGATTGCATACGGGTTGAGGAATCTGGGTTTATCTTGTGCCAGGCACTTGGGGGACTTGGTCACAGTGGGGCTGGAGGAGAGGCTGGGACAAGCAAGAGGTGAGGCAGGTAGAAGAAGAAGGAGGGGTGAGCAGGAAACTGGGGTCCACGGGGGGAATGGTGAAGAAGGAGGTGTCAGCTGGGGTACACATGGGCAGCGGTTTTGCCCTCAGCTGAGACAGGGTCCCAGGAAGGTAGCTCTGGGTGAAAGATGGTGGGGCCCGCTGGGTGCTGAGGGACCGTTTGTAGGGGAGGAGCTTCTGCTGCACTGAGGAAGGAGGGAGCTTCCACTGAGAGGAGACGAGACGAATCGTGTTCTGGAAGGAGGACGAGAGAGAGCTGGAAACCGTGATGAAATAAATTTCATGTTCTGACCTTTTCCGGAATGGCTTCTCAACCTTCCTGGATACTATTTAGCATCCAAGCAATGTGGGGAGGAGAGAATTCATATATATAGACCTGTGTGTACTGACACAGTGTTTTTGGAGAGTGATTTAATATCACTCCACATTTAAAGTAGGTGCCTTTCAACCTATCATTTCGTACAGAAACAGTCACACATGTGCTCTAAGATCTACCCACAGGTATTTTCTGAAGTATCATTTTAATAGCAGAAATAGGAAACAAACATTAATAGAAAAGTGACTAAAAATTGAGAGTGCATGAATACTATGGAATATTATGAAGCACTTAAAAAGCATAGGGTAGATCTCTATGTGTTAAAGAAGAATGGGTTTACCACCAGCTGGTGTGGCTCAGTGGGTTGAGTGCTGGCCTGCAAACTGAAGAGCTGCCGGTTCAGTTCCCAGTCAGGACACTTGCCTGCGTTGATGAGAGGCAACCGCACATAGATGTTTCTTTCTCTTTCTTTCTCCCTCCCTTCCCCCTGTCTAAAAATAAATAAACAAAATCCTTTCAAAAGATGACTAGGATTTATTAATTGAAAAAAAACACAAATTATAGAAGAGCATCTATAATTTTCAATGATGGGGAAAATCAGTCCAAATTCATCCACAGAAATTCTGCAAAGATGCCACCCCTCTGTTGTCCGAGGTTAACTGTGGGGAGGGTGGGCCACGAGAAGGATGGACGTGCTTTGAAGGGGTTATTTCAAGTTTACTTTATATACGTTTGCACTTTGATTTTGTACAACAGGCACGTTTTACGCCTTTAATTTCAAAAGTTAATAGTAAAAAACAAACAAACAGGGATACCTGATCTCACGGAGTAGTAAGGATGAGATAAGCTCGTAAAAGACAAGGAGCTTCCTAAAACGCTGAACCGATACAGAGATGGTTATTATTACGGTTTTCATAGCGCTGTCAGCTCCCTGAGGGCTGAGCCACTGCCTGCTCGGTCACCGCAGTTGCATGAATCGTTCACTCACACAGTAATTTCTTCAACTTTGCAGGAGAGTGCAAGTCTCAAGAAGCCAGGGACCTTGTCCACACTGCCCTCCTTTATACCCCCAAGGCCTACGGCGGTGCCTGCAGCTCCACGTCTGTGGAGTTAAAGAGAAAAGCTTACCCACGGACCGCGGCGCGCCAGACCAGTCAATAGACGCTCAGTTGTTGGATGTGACTGCAGTCCACAATTATCTAGTGCGCCCCCCACCCAGTTAACGCGCAAGGCTGTGGTCCGTCCAGGACTTAGGTCCCAAACCCGTAAATTCCCAGGAGGGTTGTGCAGAGCGGTCCTGGAGAACGGCGCCTACACTAAATAGCTGTAAAGCGACCCGGGAGGTCGCTTAGCAACGAGGTCCAACTGCGGGCCACAGGGCGCACGCACCACCCGACCGGCGGACGGTTTTGCGCACGTGCGGGAGGCGGCCTCTGGCTGCGCTGGGCTTGACGGTTGCCAGGGTGACAGGGCTACAGCAGGGCGGCCCGATACCACCCGTTAGGATCCTGCGGCCCCATCCGACCAGACCAGCGATCACCACGGAGGTCCTAGTCCGGGACCCTGCCTCGGAGGAGTGGAAGCCAGGGACCACCCTCCCTGCCCCTTTCTTCTCCGTCCAGTGTCAGCACGGGGTTGTCGCCGGCTTCCGCATCGAGGATGAAAAGTGAGTGGGGCCAGGGAGGGGAGGGGACGCGAGTGTGAGTGGCGGGGCCGGTCCGAACAGGTAGGTCTGGGCCTGCCTCCTCGTCCTCGGCGCCTCTCGGGACCCCGAGCCGCCCTGGGCTGTCGGGGCCGGTGAGCCCGAGGTGCCAATAAAATTCCAATCCCCTTTGCTGTGAAGAAATCAAACCACGTCGGTATAGTTGTAATGTTCAGTCTGCACCGTGTCCTGATTGTCGGTTGGCACGTGGGATAAACGGTGTAACAAAGACAGTAAAAATAACTGGTCTCATTCGCCCTTCCAAGCACCCTCACTTTCTCCTGCTGGACAGTGTTGGCGCGTCCATCTTCTTCGTTAAGGCACCCGGAGCCGTGGCGAGAATCCAGGAGGTGCACTTTTGCTCATAGTGTGAACTTACACACACACTTTTTTTTTTTACCATATTCCTTTTGAACTTTTCAACTACTTATTTTGAAACTTTTCGAATCTACAGAAGAGTTGCGAGAAGAGTTCCTCAAATGTTTATAAACCCTTCACTGGAGATGCCCCTCTGTGCTCTGGCGTTTTCTCTCCAGATCATGGACTTATTTTCGGCGAACCTTTTGAGAGTTCAGGAGAGTTCGGGAAATCCTGACATTTCCCCACTCGGAGTTCGGCAAGCGTCTGCCCGGAACAAGGACACTGTCCCACAGAGGCAGGGCGCACGGAGCCTGCTGACACAGTGGGTGGTCTGTATTTCGGATGCTCCCAGTCTTCCCACTCACGTCCATTTTCACTGGTTTCCTTTTTTTCCAGAGTCCAATCAAAACCAACAAAATTGCATTTGTTGTCCTGTCTCTTTGGTCTTATTTAATCTACACAGCGTCCTGCCTCTTGTGCCTTTCATGACAACATTTTTCTTTCTTTTTAAAATATTTTTTATTGATTTTTTCCTGGCTGGCGTAGCTCAGTGGATTGAGCGCGGGCTGGAAACCAAAGTGTCCCAGGTTCGATTCCCAGCCAGGGTACATTCCTGGGTTGCAGGCCATAACCCCCAGCAACTGCACATTGATGTTTCTCTCTCTCTCTCTCTCTCTCTCTATCTCCCTCCCTTCCCTCCCTAAAAATGAATAAATAAAATCTTTAAAAAAATTGTAAAAAAAAATATTTTTTATTGATTTTTTTAAAGAGAGAGAGAAACATCAGTTTGCTGTTCCACTTAGGGATGCATTCATTGGTTGACACTTTTTAAAACTAATATTTAAGTATTTTATTTATTTATTTTTAGAGAGTAGGGAAAGGAGGGAGAAAGAGAGAGAGAGAAGCATAGATCGATTGCCTTGCTCACATTCCCCAACTGGGGACCTGGCCTGCAACCCAGTCACGTGCTCTGACTGGGAATCCAACCGGCAGCTTATCAGTTCACAGGCTGGCGCTCAGTCCTCTGAGCCACACCAGCCAGGGCCATTGGTTGATTCTTATATGGGCCCTGACTGGGGATTGAACCCACCACCTTGGTGTGTCGGGATGATGCTCCAAGCAAATGAGCTGCAGGGCTCATTGCATGTATCAAGAGTCCACGCCACGTGTTTTGCTAAATGCTCCTCAGTTTGGATTTGTCTGATTTTTTCCTCGTGTTTAGCTTTAGCTCGAATACGTTTGTCAGAACTATGTCAGAGGGGACGGGTCCCTGTCAGTGTGTCCCATCTACAGTGGCATGTCAGCGTGCCCCAGTTTTGGTGACGTTAGGTTTGATTGCTCAATCATCCTGTCTCTTAGAGGATGCTTCTAAGAAAGCACCCCTCTGCCTCTTAGAGCCCCCGGGCCTCTCTGCCGGAGGCAGCCGCTCCGGCCAGTTTCCTGTGCCTACGGAGGTGTGTACAGGGTCGGCAGAAGCAGGGTCGCAGTTCCGAGTGCACAGGACAGTTTTCTTGTGCTGTTACTTGTTAGTTATTGTGTGTTCCACATGAACGCCTGTGAACCTGCTTTTGCCCCACCCTGTATATTAAACAGGTATCTGTACGTGTATATATTTATACGTGTATATATAAATGTGTGTCTATCCCCACTTTCATTTATCTATTTAATTTTTTTAAAGATTTAATTTATTTATTTTTAGACAGAGGGGACATGAATGTGTGGTTGCCTCTCGCTCGCCCCCTACTGGGGACCTGGCCCACAACCCAAGCATGTGCCCTGACTGGGAATTGAACCGGCGACCTTTTGGTTCACAGGCTGAGCCACACCAGCCAGGGCTGTTTATTTAATTTTTTATTTATTGCTTTTAGAGAGAGGGAGGAAGGGGGTGGGGAGAGAGAGAAAAAGTCAGTGTTGTTGTCCCACGTATTTATGGATCCATCGGCTGATTCTTGTATGTGTCCTGATGGGGGCACCTGCTCTTAAAACAGTCACAGCGCATTATATCACAGAAAGAATTTTTGAAATTACCTGTTGTAATTGCAGTGAGGTGTCAACTTTCTGTCCCTCATGAGTGTGTTTCTGTAGAATCAAAGCTGCAAGGCACCTCACATAATCTCGCTCTGTTCTCCTCTTCCCAGTGCGCATCACCTTCTGTCTTTGTAGCGAGATGCGTCAGCTGGCAGCTTTCCCCTTTACACTGAAACAAAACTAAGTGACAGTGATGCTGGCTTTGCGCTCGGTTCAGACGCAGGGTTTGAAGTCAGTCTCGGGACCCCCCCCCCCCGGCTGAGTCAGTCCCGGTTCGCCGGGTGTCAGTCCTCCGACCGGCTTCCGGACATTCTCCGTGCGTGTTCCGTGGGTCTGTTCCCCAGACGGACACCCCGGGCTACGCGGGGTCATTTCTGCTGTGCCGAGACCTGCCAGCACCTCGCTGCTTCGTGCGGCACATGTCCCTAGCCGGGGACTCACTGGGCTCCCGGGCGCGATTTAAATGTAAAGTTTTTTCTGAGTTTAGGAACATTGTCCTTTCGTGTTTCCATGTCGCGTGCTAACTGAGGTCACGGTCTTCCTCACTGCACCGCGTGACGAATCGGGCGCAGCCCTCTTTTCGGGGGTCCCCGGCCTCGTGGTGGGAGCATGTGGGAGCTAACCGCTTGAAGAGAGTGGGGGTGAGAAGCTGAGACCCCTTCCCGGCAGCCGTGGTGGAGCCTGGGTCCCGCACAGTCACTACCCCCTCCCCGGCCCCCCCTCCCTGCCCCGCCCCCCCTCAGCCGGCTGGGCGCCAGCGGGGATGGTGCATGATGCGGCTCACCTGCCTCGATTAAGACCCGTAGGGAAAAAAGTGTCTCCAGAGGCCGTGCTTGAATACAAATGTGTGCGCTCGGGCCTGACAAGTTTCTCTTGTCACAAGGAGTGAATTTGACCTCCACCTTCACGGTTAGATAAGGCTTAGATTCCACTTAAACAAACAAGCCTCGGCCTAATAAAAGTGAAGAGACTCCTAACGAACACGAATGGTCTCCTTTATCTTCCTTTCCTCCACCCTTTCCATTCAGTGACAGCGCGTGCTCTTTGCGGTGGAGCCTGGGGGGGGGGGGGGGTCTGTTCTGTGCTTTGGTGGCTGCCGATCGTCTCTCCTCCCGTTAACGTGCGCGGGGTGGCTGTCTTCACGGGCACAGCTCCGCACCCTCCGCGGCTGCGCTTCTCCTCTAACTTCCTGGGTTTTTACCGCACTTTTTCCATCACCCTTTGTCCCCTTGTGCCCCTCTGCCCCCAGCAATCTCCACGCTGGTTGGGGCGGAGGGTGTCTGTCCACGAGTCCTTTCTCCTTTTTGCTCGATCCTTCCGCCCCTTCCCCTGCCCTGCTTCGCTGTCGGCCTGCTCTCTGTCTGTGAGCCTGTCCCATGTGCCTTGTTAGATCAGTTCGATTGTTAGATTCCACATGTGCGTGAGATCGCCTGGTGTTTGTCTCTCTCTGCCTGGCTCACTTCACCGAGCATCATGTTTTCCAGGTCCATCCGTACTAACTTTTCTTCTTTTTCACAGCCGAGTCGTATTCCACCGTGTACATGTCCCCTGGCTGTTTCATCCGCTCATCTACCGATGGACGCTTGGGCTGTTTTCATACCTTAGTGATCGTGAATAACGCCGCAATGGACACGGGGTGCTTACGTTCTCTCCAATTAGTGTTTTGGGTTCCTTCGGACATACTCCCCAGGAGCGGGATCAGGTCGCTGGGTCAAAAGGCAGAACCATCTTCAGTTTCCTGAGGCGTCTCCACGCTGCTCTCCCCAGAGGCCGCCCCAGTCTGCCCGCCCACCGAGGTGCAGAGGGTCCCCACCTCCTCACCTGCACCGGTTTCTCGTCGGACCTTCACGGCCTGTGAAACTACGCCAGACCCTGTAGGAGAGGAGCAGGAAAATACTTTCCCAGGAAATTTTTCATGGGGGCTTTCCTCTTTTTTCTTTTCTCCCCTGCCTTTCATCCTCGGTTCATCCCCAGCACGAGGACGGAGCCTTGGGGGAGGTGGTCCTTTCCCCCTCAGCCCCTCCCTCGCTCACCGCTGGTCGGTGGTGACGGTCTCTGGTTGGCGCACACTCGGAGCTCCTGCTCAGCCCACTGTAAAGCGCACGGTGTCGCCGTCGTTGTTGTTGTTGTTGGAAGGAGGTTTGCTCAGTGCAGCTGTGGTCGAGTGCACGCTGGAGTGAGGTTCCCGCTTCCGCTCAAACCTGCACCCCTCTGGCCACACCCTGACCTTCAGTAGCTGGCGTCGGCCCTGCGGGGAGCCTCGTCTGTGTCCCTGTACACTGCTGTCCTGGTGTCACCGAACAAAAATGAGGTGCGGTGCCTGTCGCCACAAAAAGCCAAGCTCGTGAGGCAGGTGCTGGTGCAAAAGGAAACACCTTCATGAACATGACAGGTGGTGTCATATTTGTTGCAAATATTTTCTCAGACAGTAGTTTGCCCTTACATTTCTTCTGTCCTGTTTTTTAAAAATATATATTTATTTATTTTTAGAGAAAAGGGACAGAAGGGAGAAAGAGAGGGAGAAAAAACATCAGTGTGTGGCTGCTTCTCATGCCCCCTACTGGGGACCCGGCCCGCAACCCCAGCTTGTGTCCTGACTGGGAATCCAACCGGCCACCCTTTGGTTCACAGACCAGTGCCCAATCTACTGGGCCACACCAGCCAGGGGTACATTCAGAGCTTGTTATCAATAAAAACCCAGTAGGAAATTGACTGAAATAGGAACTTTAAAAAATTATGCATCATTTCTTAGAGTCTCCATTACTTCTAAAAATATATTAACCTTTTCCCTGCTGGTGTGAACAAATCAGAGTGCGCACCAGGTGTGAAAGGTGTGCTGTGTCTGAAAGGCGTTGGGGGGGGGCTGCAACTGGGCATTTCAGGCAGGAGGGGGTCGCCCATCGTGAGTCAGAGGCTCGTGGAACTGTCACCTCTGCAGGTGATGACAGTGGTGGCGGCGAGGCCGGGCGCTGCTGCCGTCGGTTTCAGGACGCCAGGGGTTGCAGGAGGCGCAGGCAGCTGCCCCGGCCTCCATGGGGCCAGAGAGGGTGACCCCAAGGCTGCCAGGCAGCACCCCCTCTGCCGCATGCCCAGGCCCATGTCCCCCAGAGCCACCCCCGCCGGCCCCCCTGCCCCTCTGCTCTCCAGGTCTTGTGGCTGTGGGCCTGGCACCCCACCAGGGTGCGGGCCACCGGTCCCCTGCCCTGGGGTGCAGGCGGGGACCGAAGAGAGGCCCGGGTGCTCCGGCCCGCACAGCCAGTGAGGGGCGCCCTGAACCCCGGGGGGAAGGAGAACCAGCCTGGACGCAGGCCGCCAGCTGGTGGCAGAGAAGAGGCCCGCCGTCTGGGAATGAGCGCACAGTGTGCGTGTGATGAGCAGCTGGTTTTTGTGATCGTTTTACTTACAGACTACAGAGTAATCGGCAAAATAGGCGAGGGGACGTTTTCGGAAGTGGTGAAGATGCAGAGCCTGCGAGACGGACACTACTACGCAGGCAAGCAGATGAAGCAGCCCTTCGAGAGGTAGGCGGCGGGCCCCTCGGGCACCGCGCGGCTGCGGGTTCGAGCCAGGGGCGGCGTCTGTCCGCGGGAGGCCACACTCACGCGGCGGCTTGCAAGGCACAAGCTTCCGCAGGCAGCGAGGGCTGGCTCTGGGTCTCCAGCGCTGGGTCTCCCGGACGTCCCCGTTTACTGTACCGTCAGTGACTCCTGGCCACCAGGAATTTAAACTGCAAACGCTCGCCTCACTCTCAACACTCTCTGCTTCAGCAAAGTCGTGTGTGTGTTGGGCTTTTGCAGTGAAACCGCCGTCCCAGTGCACCGGACGCCCGTGTGGTTTAATGGCTTGTGACTCGAGGTGCTGAGATTTCCTTCAGCGCTGGGGACGCTGCCTCCCGGGGTGGCGTCTGTGGACGGGGGGGAGGGGCTCTCTGGTGTGGGTTCATCCCTGGAGGGCGGCGGCGGCGGCCCTGCCCCTCAGAGCAGCCTCCTTGGTCTTGGGGTTCGCCCAGGAGCCTGCGCCAGACCAGGGAGAGGGGGAGGGGGAGGGGGAGGCGGCGTCCAATGGAGAGGGTCGAGGTCTCCGCACCACTAAGCACGTTTCCCCAGGCAGTCACCCTCCCCCACGATGCAGAGCCCTCTGGGGGATTGGGGGGCAGGCCTGGGCTGCAGGCCCTCAGGGTGAAAAATGGCTCCGCAGAGCAGAAGGGTGGGTAGGACAGTTACTGGAGTCCGAGAGGGTGGAGGACGCTAATTTCGTCCTCGTGGCGTCCCCACAGGACTGAGGCGGCCAGCGCTGGTTTGTGCAGGAGGACAGGTGCTTAGAGACGTGACATCACGCGACAGTTGTCCCTCTGGGTCGCAGGGAGGCAGAGCCAGCTCTGCGTCCAGACGTCTCCTCGGCCGCCCGGAGCCGGAGGCCGCTGACCGGCTCCGCCACGACTGCAGCCGCCGGCCTCGCGCCATCCCCTGCTCCGGGCCCGTCCTCCCGGCCCTGCGTTCTTGGGGTCTCGCTCCCCGCCTCCGCCTCCGCCTCCACGCCGCGGCATGCAGTGCAGGAGGCGAGGCCCGCGTGCTCACGGCCCGTGTGGCAGAGCCGCCTCCCGTGGAGACACGCGCTGCAGGCCCTCGGACCCTCCGCGTCTCTGAGGAGCCCCGGCTCCTTCGGCTGGAGGAGGACACCGGGAGACGAGGTTCCAGCACCGCGTGCGCTCCCTGCGGCCGGAGTGGCACCGCCCGCCCGCAAGCTCGGCGGCCGCAGCCAGCGCGCGTGCGTGCTGGCCGGTGCGCGCACCCTCCGCCTCTCTCCGCTTCTGCCTCCGTCCCTCCATCCCCAGGCAAATAACCGCGAGTGCACGCTGACCTGGGTAGATGCCCGCGTGGGTGAACACGCCGGGGCCGGGCAGGTCTGCCTCACAGGAGGAGAATCCCGTTAGCAAACACGGCAGGAGCGAGGGAAAGAGAAGGCCGCCGGAGAGGCGCGGCAGTAACCCCCACAGGCTGGACAGACTGACCGCGCCGACCGGAGGGAGGCTCCGGGGAGGACGGGGCTTCCGCACGGCCGCCGCCGCCCGCCCTCCCCTCCCCGTTCGTAATGAATTACCGTGGTGGTTTCCACTGTGTCCTCGAGTTATTGGATATTCCTCCCTCTGGGAGGCAGGCCCACGTTCCTTCCCTTGAATGCGGCTGGGCTCGGGGACGCGTGTCTACAGCATGGACGATGAAAAGGGGGAGACAGCAGCTGCGCCGCGCGAAGCCTGGACGCTGCCGCTTAGCCCGCTGATTGGCGGGCACGCCATCAGGATTGACTGACAGTGGCGATGCTCCACGCTCTCTGGCATGCGTGCTGGGATGGGAGGGGCACGTCACCTCCACGGAGTCGCTACCCAGGGACCCGCAGTCTCGGTTTAACTGTGAGGACGCATGGAACCAGCCAGGTGCAGGCGCACCTGCAGAACGCCTGCCCAGGGCGCTCACACCTGTCCAGGACACGACACAGGGGCCCCCCGGGAACCGTCCCGGAGTGGAGGTGCCTGAGGGCCCCCCAGTGCAGGGCGGTGTCCTGACCCCGGAAGGGGAGAAGACAGCAGTGGGAGCAGCGGGGGAGGGGTTCGAGCAGAGCGTCTGGTTGAGCTGGCAGAGCTGTGCCCACGTTAACTCGGTTTCGATCATTGCTGTGCGAGGTGTGAACGTCGGGGGTGGGTGGCGCCGGGAGCTTTCCGCACCACCCTCGCGCCGTAGCGGTGCGTCTAAAACCGTTTCAAGCTGCAAAGCACAACAGTCGAGTGGAACCAACCGGCCAGCCCCAGGAGGCCTGGAGGGAGCTTTTTCCGTTGGGAAAGGTCTCGCTGCTGTTTCCGAATTGCAGGAAGAAATGACTTTATGTTTCTTCTAGAAATCGAACCACTTTGGTGTCATTTCTAGGAATGAGGTTGCTAATAGTTTTTGGATGCTCTGGTGTCACTGATTCTTTTTTTAAAGATTTTATTTATTTATTTATTAGAGAGGGAAGGGAGGGAGAAAGAGGGAGAAACATCAGTGTGCGGTTGCTGGGGGCTGTGGCCTGCAACCCAGGCATGTGCCCTGACTGGGAATCGAACCTGCCACCCTTTGGTTTGCAGCCCGAGCTCAATCCACTGAGCTACGCCAGCCTGGGCTTGGTTTTGGTTTTGAACCCGGAAGGTACTCTGTCTCGCTTCCGGAGTTCTGGAGTCTCCAGCATCATCATTACACGACTCGCTCTCCCTCACGGTGAAAACCCCTCTCTGCTGTCCTTCCCGCCGTCCGGACGGCCCTGCGCAGGGTGTGGGCGGCGGGAGAGACGCGAGGCGGTGACAGCGACGGCAGCCACACCAGGCGACTGCGGTAGTCACTCTTAGCCCTGCTGCCCGCCGTGCCAGCCCTGGGTGGGTCTCGCCCACGCGTCACCTGTCCTCGAGTCACCGCCTGCGAGTGGCCCTTGGAGGCGGAGGCCCTGCTGCCTCCTTTCAGACCAGGGGCCGTGGGCCAGAGAGAGAAGGTCCCTAACCTGCCTGGCGTCACCGGCGGCCAGTGCTGGGGCCGAGTGTGGGAGCCCGCCCTGCAGGCCTGTTGCTCACTGGTGCTCCATGCCTCTCCTTGTGTGAAATGTGCAGGAGTGTTCCTGTCTTAAATGTTTGAAACCGTTCTCCGGGGAAATCACCGGGGACTGGAGGGCGTCCCTGTGGGAGGCTCCCCCTCCATGAGGGCTGCAGCCCCAGAGATGTCGCAGCAGCAGGCGATGACAGTGCCGTTGTCTCTGTGGCACGGGGTGCTGGAGGCTCAGATGGGACGCCAGCCGCCGGCGCCGTGGGGGTCCGGGCTGCGGAGCGCGTCTCTGACCGCCTGTGGGAGACTGTGGCCACCACCGTGACGCAGAAGGACCCACACCCTAGGGACCTGGGCCTGCGTGGAGCTGATGCGTGGGACAGACACACAGATGCCTCCAGAAACGCGCACGCCCGGCCACAGACCCCAAGCGGGGACCGCCCTCCGCGGGGCAGCTGGTGCCGGGAGAGCCGAACCTCGTGTGCAAGGGCGTTGTTGCCGGTCCGCTGGCGAGAGTGGGGAACCTGAATGCACTGGTATTTCACTCACAAGTTCCACGTCCGTGGGTGAGGGACTCACATGCAAACCACGTCCTGAGGACTAGAAGAACCGTCACTGCTGTGCCCTGGGGCGGGGGCAGGGGGCCCGCAGTCACTGTGAGAGGGTCCGGTGCAGGGTCCCCACCGAGGGCCAATGGCAAGTTCGACACCTTCGGACGCCCGTCAAGGCCGAGTGGCGACGGGACGGGTGGGGTCAAGTCAGGGCGAGGCCGGGGTGGTGGGCACCGAGCTGCAGGGGCCGAGCGGCAGGGGCCGAGCGGCGGGGGCCGAGGTCGGCGGCAGCACCGGGTCCCCCGGCTCTCGACCGGCTGGCGTCGCCGCCAGTGGCTATTTTAGAAGCACGGCTCTAATTTTAGGCAGCATTTTCCAAACAACTGAAGACAGGCTGTGCGACTTGATCAAAACAAGGAGGCACGGGGTTTCTAAATAAAAGAGCATCTGAAATTAGTTTTAAAAGACTCAGATGGAGCCTTTCCAAATAATTTGGGTTTTCGTAAGGTTTTTGTGAAGCGTTCATGAGAGGCCACTCACGCACCGGAGCGCCACCCAGCGGGAGGGAGGGTCCGGGAAGGGACGCCGTGGTGCAGCCGACCCTGTGGTCTGCCTGGACGACTCCTGCCACCGCCGCCGCCCGGGCTGGGCTGAGGCAGCGCCACCTGTTCTGGGCAGCCAGCGGCCGCCGCCCGAGCCTCCGGGGTGTAGCCCCCCGCCCTGTGCCTGTCTCCTTGCCCAGCCCCCCCAGCCCCCTGTGCCCCCGCTCCAGCCACCAGACCGCCCTCCATCTGGACCTGGTCCCGCGCGGTGGGCAGCCTCTTTTCTGCTCTTTGTCCTGAGTGCGAGGGGGTTGTGGGCAGCGATGAAAGAAGGGTCTAGAACAGGGGTGTCCTGCCACGGCCCGCAGGCCACGGGCCTCCCAGGACGGCCGTGAATGTGGCCCAACACAAAATCACAAATTCATTTAAAACATTATGGGAATTGGTTCGCGATGACGTGTCGTAATGTCTTTAATGTGTGGCCCGACTTCTTCCTCCAGTGCGTCCCCGAGACGCCAGAACATTCTAGTCTGAGGTGGCCTCACTCTCAGATGGCTCGGGGGGTCTCCTTCCTCCCCACGGGGCCCCCGGCCGCTGGCCAGCACGAGAGACGCCGAGACGCACAAGCCACAGCGGCCTTCCGTGGTCACGCGCTGTCAGACAGGCCACGAGACGCGGCGCTGAGCGTGGTGCTGCGGGTCAGAGGGCAGCGGGGCGGACTCCCCTGCCCGAGGAGAGGGCACCCCACCGTCGCTTCCTTTCAGAACTCTGGGGTGGGCCATGCGGCCGCGTGTCCCCCAGGTGCTGAGAGGACACCTGTGGCCAGGTGGAGGAAGCTGAAAAGATGCGCAGCCCTCAGAGACGAGAAGAAGGGAGGGTGGGTCCATCCGTGAAACCAGAAATGCTCCTTTTCCCATGGCGCTTACATGGCGCAGGTGGTTAGTCCCATAAACTGACAGACAGGAGGTTTTATTATCTGTGTCTGTGTGCATCAGCAGCAGCAGAAACCACCAAGGTATATCCCTCCAGGAGCGTAGGGGGACGGTTTGCCCGTCTGCCGAGAGAAGCCTGGGGGGACCCTGGCTTCCGTGAGGCAGGGCAGAACCGCGACGAGCTGAACCGTAGCCACTCATGGGAGAGACACGGCTGAGCCCGCTGCCTCTTCCAGCTGCGACCGCGGGGGCTGCTAGCGGCGTCTCGGCCGGACTCGGCGGCCGGCCGGAGTGACGCGGGCGCCCTGTCTCTGCCCGCACAGCAGCCTGGAGCAGGCGAACAGCCTCCGGGAGGTCCGAGCCCTGCGGCACCTGAACCCGCACCCGCACATCCTCACGCTGCACGAGGTGGTCTTGTAAGTACGCCCGGGCCCCGCGGCCGTGTCCGGACTCGATGGCGGTGACTGAATCTCTCTCTAAGAAAAATAAAACCGAGGTGGGCACTTTAGACGTTTGCTTAGCTGCTCCGAGAGTCACGGTTTTCATCTTAAGTCGCCTGTTGACCGGTGGCTGAGTGCCCGACCCCTAAGGCAGCAGGGCCTTCACCCAGGCCACGCTCGAGCGCACGGAGTCCCCGGCTCCCAGCCAGTGAGGCTGCTGTGGGCTGGTGGCGGCTCTGGGCACGGAGGCCCTCAGGGATGGCTCTCGGGGGCCGCGCCTCGGACGGCTCTCCCTTCCCCTGCCGCGCTCACTCCATGGTTGCCTGCAGCCGCTCTCCCTCTGACTGTACGATTGGGGGTGGGGGGGTGCCATTTCTGGTCTAACTGTGGGCTGCGTCCATAAGGCTCGCCTACCGGCCAGGAGAGCCAGGTGCAGCCGGTCTGCAGGCCTGGGCGACTGGGCCCTGCACCCGGGACCAGGACCCAGACAGGGGCCGGGCTCCGAGGGGCGTCCAGGGCCCACCTGCCTGGGGCCAGTGCAGCCTGGGTCCCGAGAGGGCAGCCTGGCCTTTACAACCCACCCGCCGAGCAGCCGCAGCCTCCGACAGCTGCGGGCGGCAGGCGTTCCCAGAGGCGCGAGCGGTTTTAAACGTGGTGTCAACTCCCTGGCCGAGGCCGTGTGGCCTCCTGGCCCGCGCCGTCCGGAGCGGTCAGTCTGGGCCGGGTCTGGAGACGGCCGTCTGCGGGGCACAGGCTCGGCCCGGCCCGCGGCAGCGGCGCTTCACGTGCCCTTCAGAAAGCGCTTCCGTCCGGAGCTGCGCGTGGGCTCCTCCCTGCCCCACCGGAGGCACCCAGAGCCAGGTGGGGCCCACGGGCTGCCCGGCCTGGGGTCGGGGGTCCCTTTCGGGGCTGTGTGAGCTCAGGAGAAGCTGGCGGCTCAGCCAGAGGCCTCGGTACCCGCCCACCCCCACCCCCGCCCCCCACAAGGGTGATGTCTCTCGTCTTTCCCCCTTTTCCCGACTGGCTCCTGGGCTCTGTCCCCCCCCTCCCTCCCCGTTGTGGAGTATCCCAACCCCATGGGTGTCGTTCAGATACACTGAAACCGAGGTCGCGGTCACAGGGCTATTGCACCCCCTCTCCCTCCCGCGGTTCTGCTGGGCCCTGCCCCCGCCCTCAGGCTTCTCTGTGCCCAGAGCTGAGTTTCCGGGGTCACGACCCGCGGCTTCGGAAACCGGTGGGTGGGAAGGGGTTAAAGTGTTTGCCTGAAGTGCAGTTTTGTTGTGATTTCAAATTAATTTTACCTGGAATATTTACTTAAAGTAAAAACTTCTCCTCTTTCAGTCATTACCCCTTAGACTCTGTCTGGTGTGGGAGTGCGTCATTCTTACCAGGAATGTTTGCAGATGAGTCAAATGTTTGATGGTATTTTCTGACTAAGGCATGACAACGCACTTCAAGTCCTGCTTTCTTCTTCAGCGACAGAAAATCTGGGTCTCTTGCGCTGATATGTGAACTTATGGACATGAATATTTATGAGCTGATACGAGGTACGTGGACTTATTGGAAAGCTAATCCAAGAACTTTCATGTATTTATTTATTCATTTACTTATTTATTTTCAGAAAGAGGAGAAGGGAGGGAGAAAGACAGGTACAGAAACATCACTGTGTAGTTGCCTCTTACACGCCCCCAAACAGGGGCCTGACCCGCAACCCAGGCCTGTGCCCTGACTGGGAATGGAACCAGTGACCCTCTTGTTCACAGGCCAGCGCTCAGTCCACTGAGCCACACCAGCCAGGGCTCACAGCAGTTTTTGAGCTTGTCGACTCTGACGCACCCAGCTTGCTGCTTTGTCTCACATAACCACCTGCTGGAGCCCAGCTTCCTTGCTGTTGTGGCTCTGCCGGCCCTGGAGCGCTGGCTCTCCGGCAGTGGGGCCCCGGCGGCTCTGTCCCTGGTGTCTTCTCAGTGCCCAGCTCTGCCCCAAGTCCCTTGCCCACCTGGATGTTTCTGGACATTGAGCGTCATGGTTAGACTGTCTTCACCTCCAGGAGTCAGGCTGTTCCGCTGGTTCACTACGGAGGAAGGGGTTTATGGTGACACCGAGGGTCTCCCGCGGAAAGCTTAGCCAGGCCTCCTGGAAGCAGGGACAGGAACGCTGGGGTCCCCAGGACCACCACTGACCACCCGCAGGCCACATAGCCGGCCTCAGTGTCTCTGCCTGTCTCCTCCTCCTCTCTTGGCAGATGTGCCCCCCCACCCCCCCACAGACCCTGAGACCGTCCCCGGGCTGCAGGCAGGCTGGCCCAGATGTCCCAGTTGCTGGCCACCTCCGGGGACGGGCTGCTCCAGGGCCCACGGACTGGCCTCGTCCCCTAGGGCCATAGCTTTCAGAGGCTGTGGGTGGGGCAGGCCTCCCGAGTGAGTCCACAGTCCCGGAGCACAAACCAAGCAGGAGAAGGCAACACCAGCTCGGTGTTGCTGTCACTGCGGCATTTCCACTCATCGCCACGGGCGGCTCCGGCTGGGTGCCAGGTTACCACGTGGCGTGCGGACCGCCCCGCCCGACGTCGCTGCGTCAGACGAACCCGGCGGCCTGTGCGCTCTTTCTGGCAACCGACCCCCCGACTCCGGGCGACCGACAAAACGACCGGAGTTCATCCTTCTTGACGCGCTCTCTGGGTCTGCGCAGGCAGCCCCCACGTCCCCTCTGCGCGCGCGCGCGCGCACACGAAGGGAAGTCGAAGTGGAACGCGTCTGTGACGCGCCCCTCGCACTTCCGGGGACAGGCTGGCACGAACTGATTGATGCCTTTGCTTTCCTTCCACGACCGTCTCTGTGCCATTGAGGGTATGAGTGATGTCGCGCTTTTGTCCCTGGATTCTCTTCCAAGCCAGTGACACCGTCCCGGCGGTGTTCACACAGGTGCCGCCAAGAGGCGCTGTCGGGCCTGGCTCTGGGGGCGCAGCACACACTCGTGGGCCCCTCGGCGGCGGCGGCGGGTCCTGAATTGGAGCGCGTGTGCAAGAGGGGCCAGTCTAGGAGAGCAGAGCGGGAGGGCGGTCCTCGAGAGTGGCCGTGACCGATGACATGGGCCGCCGTCCGGGCCCAGGCTCCACACTGGGCCTGGCTCCCCCCCTGCCGGCTGGGGCCGTGCGTCCTTCGGAGACACCGGGGGCGAGCGTGTGAGCGGTGCCGTGGACACTGTGGTGGCCCCCGAGGGTGCCTCCAAGCCTGGCCAGCCAAGCCAGGCACAGGCCTGGGGACCGTGGTCTCTGGCGGGAGGGGGTGTGTGCTCTGTCACACAGCAGGCCACGCTGGCAGCCACCGTCCCTCAGCGCGGACAGACAGCAAAGGGCGTAGGTGATCCTCGTGCTGACTTGAACTTTGCCACATGACCAGTGTTGCCTGTGGCAGCGCGTGGACTGTTCCCGATGAGAGGGTTTGGTGAAACTGAACTTGGTCAGGATGCTGGAGCAGACAGGGCGCCCGTTTCCCCAGCAGCTTCGCTCCATGGGGCGGGGGTTCTGGGGTGGGGGTGGCACTGGGCCCTCACCCAGGGCTGCAGAGGGGCGGGGTGCCCAGGACCGGGGAGCGGGCTCCTCCACCGGGACCAAAGAGGAAACGCGGGGCCCATAGTGCCGATGGGACGTGCTCCTGGTGTTCGGAGTTGGTAAGCGAGAATGGTTCCTTTACAGATTTAAAAAGTAATAGCTTAAAGCACACACGTGTGCCATTAAAACCGAGTGAGCAGCGACGAGTCCCCGAACCAGGATAAGGAGGGCGCCGGAGTGCGGTCAGGGGTCAGCACGTCCCACAGGCCTGCGGGGCGGGGCGGGCCACGTGGGGCACAGGCGATGCTGCTCACCAGTGTCAGCCCAGTGGGGCAGTGGGCGGCCCCTGGTTAGAGCCGGGCAGGACAGCAGAGAAGCCATCAGTCTTCTGGGAGCGAAGTGAGGCCCTGCTGCCCGACGGCCGCGGTCTGTCCCCCTCTGAGTGGACTTTTCCGTCTAGGCCGGAGCCCAGGGAAACTCTGGGTTCCAGGGGGACTCCCGACGCTCCCTGGTCCGCAATCAGAGGGGTGGCGTCCTGGGGAAGCCCCCAGGCCCCGGCAGGTGCGTCAGACCAGGCTGCCCCGGGGGTCTTACCCAACACCCCCCCCCACGGCGAAGGGCACGCGGGCACCGTTGCGCCAGGTGGAGCCACGCCAACGGGGAGAACGTAAGCGGCTCGTTCCGTAGGCGCACTCCACGTTTCCCGTACGACTGCTTCCCGTGGCTTCTCACAGGGGAAGCTAGATTTTTACCCTGTTAAGTAAGAATGGGTTCTGCTTTTTATTTACAAAAAGGGCCTAAGTACCGCCGGTAACGGCGCCGGGCCGTTTGCTTGCCGCGCAGGGAGAAGACGCCCGCTGTCGGAGCGCAAGGTGGCGCGCTACGCGTACCAGCTGTGCCGCGCCCTGGACCACGTGCACAGGTGCGCCGGGCGCGGCGCCCCCCCGCGGCAGGGGGAGGAACTGGCGCGGGTGAGGCGCGAGTAATTGTGTCCTTCCTTTTCTATTGAACGCAGGAGTGGGATATTTCACAGAGATGTCAAACCGGAAAATATATTAATAAAGGTAAGGGCTTCTGTGTGAAAAGTGGGTATCGGCATAAAGGTGGAACGTACGGTTCCCACTGGGTGCGCTTTCAAGCCCAGATGATACCTGGCTGCGGGGTCTGCTCCTGTTTTTCCGTGTTCCCTCCCGGTTGGGAAAAACGGCTTAGTTGATAAATGTCATCGATGCCGTGCACGTGGAAGAAAACAATCCCGGGCACCTGGCTCAGACGATATCCAAAATCAAGCCGCTTTCAAATGATCATCCTAAACACTCGGGACCTCAAAGTGGGAGAATCGGGGCCCGAGCTCTGCTCGGCGCCCCCAAAGCCACGTGGACCGGGCACACCTAAGTGGAGAGGGGGCGCGGCTTCGGCCGTGCGCCCACCCAGGACGCCGGCACCGCGGCCATCACCGTGGTGAGGGGACGGCCCGCGGGTGCCCCCTGCCCCAGCCCCCTCCTCCCAGGCACACAGCGGCTGGCTTCCTGTTGTCACAGGATCAGTTTTCATTTTCCAGAATGCTCTATAGATGGAAGTAGCTGGAACGTAGTTTTCTCTGGTCCGGCTTCTGTCCCTCAGCGTCGCTATCCTGGGATTCGGCTGTGTCGCCGGACCAGGGCCTCGCCTTTCGAGCCCCGCCCCCACCCCCACCCCACCCCCACCCCCCACCCGCCCCCAGCCCCCAGTTGCAGGGCGTCCTCCGCTGTCCCGGCCGGATCTCCTCTGTGCGCGTGCGCGCGGGGCGCTGCTGGCGGCCCGCCCACCTGGCTCTTCCTCGGCTGCGTGCGGTCTGTCGGGCCGCCTGGCAAAGTCCTGTTTCATTTTTGCCAATTAGAGAAAATAAGCTTTAGCGTCTCCTCCTGACTCTTTATCTTAGAGTCTCCATCTCCCCGCGGACACCGCCCCTCTGCCCTTGCCGTCCGCTCTTTCCGTCGGAGCCCCGCTACTGCGGAGGCGCCCCGGTCCGTGGCCCCGGCTTTCTCTCCCCAGACTGCGCTTCTCTTGCCTCCCGACGCGCCTCGCCCTTTCCGTCGCGAGCCCCGCGAGGCGCGCTGGGGAGTGGGCGCGGAGGCGAGGCCCGCGGAGCCTCCCGGACCGGCGGGCTCAGAGGCGCGCCGAGCCAAATGTCCGCTGCGGCCGTGAATGCCGGGGCTTGGAAGCCACCGACAGCCTGGGTTCTACTACCTGAGAGTGAGGGGCAAGGAGAACGGCAGGGATATCCTGAAACCCGCTTCCCGGGCCTGCCCGACCTGCTCCAAAGAAAGAGCCCACGGATGCCAGGCAGGCCGAGCCGCCCCCGGGCAGGTGACGCGGCAGCTGACCGCGGGGTGAGGCTCATTCGCAGCCTGGCACTGAGACCTAACATTTTCCGGGACCTGTGGCCATTTGGAAAGCTTGGTAACGCACAGCCAGAACACCTGTCAACACGGTCTGCTGAAGGGAAGCCCCGCCTCCTTACCTGTTAGGGGCACCTCCAGGTGCTTAGAGACAGAGAGCCGGGAATTTGCATTTTACAAGCCGGGCAGGTGCTGGTGACCACCCCCCACCACGGCCGTGACTGCTGGGGGTGGCCCACGGCGCAACAGCCCTCCCCCCACCCCCGACAGGTGGCACTGTCCCTGCCTCCCCCCCCCCCCCCCCCACAGCAGGACGTCCTGAAGCTCGGGGACTTCGGGTCCTGCCGCAGCGTCTACGCCGAGCAGCCGCACACCGAGTACATCTCCACCCGCTGGTACCGCGCCCCGGAGTGCCTGCTCACGGACGGCTGCTACAGCTACAAGATGGACCTGTGGAGCGCCGGCTGCGTCCTCTACGAGATGGCCAGGTAGCGCCGCGGCGAGGCTTCCCCGGGGAGGGGGGGCCCCCTTTGCCGCCCGGTGTCACGGTCGTCCCGGGGCTGTGCCTGCTTTCCGTGGGACCCTGCTTCCTGTTGGCACATTTCCTGCTTGCTGGTGACGGAGAACAGGAGGCGGTCCGTCCCTTCCTCCCCCGGCACCCCCCCGCCCGGGGCCTCTGCCTCCGCGGCGTCGGTGAAATGACCGGCCGCCCAGCTAGGAACTGAGCGGAAACTTGTTACCGCCACCTGTGGGTCCCGCCGTGGGGGCGTGAGCGGTGGCCCCGGGCCCGACACCCTGGCCTTGGGGCTTCGCCCCGGCTTGGCAAGAAGGGAGGAGGGGGGCCGGGGGGCAGCCCGAAGGTGCCCAGGCCGGGTCCTTGATGGCTCACAGCGGGCGCTCAGGCGTGGGGCGCGCTCACCGTCTGGGGGGATGCACACCAGCACAGGACGGGCCGGAGGGCGGGGCCCAGGCCTCCTGCGACCTCCCCCGCTGGCTGCGTGACCGGTCCAGACGCAAGTGCACACCTTTGACCCCGGATCACTCGGATGGGTGACTCCACTGAAGCCAAAAGTGCGGAGAGCCGCCCTCTCTCGTGCTCCAAGGCCGTGGATACTTTGGATGGGCGTCGCAGGGCCTCGGGGTTGGGATGACCAGGGTGGCGGGGACGGCCCTGACCACAGACCCGTCACGTCCCCCCAGCCTGCAGCCCCTCTTCCCCGGGGTCAACGAGCTGGACCAGATCTCGAAGATCCACGACGTCATGGGCACCCCGCCCGCCAAGACCCTCACCAAGTTCAAGCAGTAAGTGCCCCGTGGCCCCGAGGGTCCCGTGGGGGCAGCCAGGGGGCCAGGGGTGGGGCCCCTCAGTCCACCGGGGTCCCCGCTGCTGCCAAAGGGGCTGCAAGTCCCTCAGAGCCCCAGGGGGGCGCTCTGCCGAGAGTGTCATGGGACAGCCCCCACCACCCCGCTGCGGGCAGCAGCCTGGGCACCGACCCAGTGCAGGGCCCTCGGGTGGGCGAGGCCCCTGGCCCGGCCCGTGCAGGAGGGCTGCGAGTGGCCGCCCCGCTTCACCCACACCCCGGCACTGGCCAGGGCGCCAGGACACTAGGGCGCTGAGCTGGTCAAAGAGGAAGAAGAGCCAGGGAGTGGGGCCCCCAGGGGGGCCCGTGGGCTGAGGGGTGGGCGGCACCCAGCAGCCCCAAGACCAAGGAAGGCGAGGAGTGACAGCTGCTGGGGAAGCTCCCTCCCTCCCCCTGTCCTCGGGTGGAAGCGCGGTATCGGTCTGTCTGAGGAAGGGCGTTCCTCTTCCGTCCACCGCACACGGGCCTCACCGCTGCCCCTCCTTTACACCCCAAGACCGCACGCGTTAGAGCAGTTTGGGGCTGGCAGCAGAGCTGGGGGGAGGGGAGGACAGAGAAGAGACCCCCCCAGCACCGCTGGCGGCACCCCCGGGGCACGTCTGCCAGCGCGAGGACCTGGCCCCGCACCGTGAGCCCACCGTCCCCACGGGGCCGAGCCCGGGCGGCACGTGCTGTGGTTTGGGCGCTGCACGGCCGGGCCCCTTGGGCCCCTTGGGTCGAGGTCTGGCCCCCAGTGCAGGGCCCTGTAGAGTCGTCGTGACGACGGCCGCGTGCGCTCAGTAACGGCGTGACCGCTTGTTGTCGTTGGGCTCCCAATGCAGGTCGAGAGCTATGAGTTTTGATTTTCCTTTTAAAAAGGGGTCAGGGATACCTCTCCCGACGGCCAGCCTGTCCCCGCAAGGCCTCTGCCTGCTGCGCGCCATGGTGGCCTATGACCCCGACGAGAGAATCTCGGCCCACCAGGCCCTGCAGCACCCCTACTTCCGGGAGCAGAGGTGGGTGCTCAGGAGACTGCGGGGCGGGCCAGAGGGCCCCGGTCAGCGCTCTGTCTGACCCGCCCTTTTCCGAAACACCCCCAGCGCTCCCTTGTTAAGATGGGGGGGGCGGGGTCCGCACGCCCCAGGGTGAACGGGGTGAGCTGGCTGTGAGGTCCGAGTGGGCGTCGTGTGCACCCAGCGTGGGAATGTTACAGAACAAACAAGGGGGGGCCTGGATGATACACTATTATTGAAAGAAGCCCCCAGATCCATTATGTCCGCCGCCAGAGGAAAGACGTCTCTCAATGCCAGAGATTTGTGAAAAGGAAAGGAAACGTTTATTTAATGCTGTACAGACTTAAAGTAGGGACCTAATGTCTTCACCAAAAATCCTAAAGTCCCT
Organism: Phyllostomus discolor; assembly: GCF_004126475.2. Taxonomy (NCBI): domain Eukaryota; kingdom Metazoa; phylum Chordata; class Mammalia; order Chiroptera; family Phyllostomidae; genus Phyllostomus; species Phyllostomus discolor. The sequence goes on along the minus strand of NC_040903.2, from coordinate 216,634,989 downwards.
TAAAGCACCAACAGACACAGTCCTTCCTTCCTTCCCCCTTTGCCCAGTCCAGAGTACCGTATCTCAGGGAAGGAAATAGAAGTCCATGGCTTAGGTAGTCTTCTGGTTCTTCCCAGTTAGAACTCCCTCTCTACTGGGAGACCTCCCTGGGTTCCCGGCACCCTCGGCTGAGTCGCCAGGATCTCTGCTAAAACCAGGTGGTGGTTCCCCCTTCTAAAGCTGTGGGAGCCCCACTCTGCCAGGCCGCGTGGTTCTCTTCTCAGGGCTGCCGTGTGGTTCTCCTTCTCTCAGGGCTGCAGGAGTCTACACTCCGTCAAGTCCGCGTGCTTCTCCTTCTCCTCTCAGGGCCAAGGGAGTCTTCACTCTGCCAAAGCTGTGGGGTTCTCTCTTGCAGGGCTGCGCAAGGTTCTCCCCCCTCAAATGGCTGCTGCGTCTCGGTTTAAATCCCGGCGCCAATCTTCCTCTGCAGCCCCATTTCTGGCTCCTCTCACAATTGGCTCCAGCTGCCAGATTCCGGGCAGGTGTGGCCCTGTGGTGTGGAGCCAATTATCTCCAGGCTCTTCTGGATCTTACTACAGATCCCTATTTGGGGCTCCCCCCTTGGCTGCACCCTGTTACACTCCCACAATTGGCTCCAGCTGCCAGATTCCGGGCAGGTGTGGCCCTGTGGTGTGGAGCCGGTTGTCTCCAGGCTCTTCTGGATCTTATTACAGATCCCTATTTGGGGCTCCCCTCTGGGCTGCACCCTGTTACAGGAAGTGCATGCCCACAGCCTCTGACCCCACACCTCCGGCCACTCCTGCGTGTGACCGTGCAGCTGAAGTCTGACCCCGACCTCAAGTCCCGGGCAGGGGCGGGCCTGTGGCAGGGCCACACCCACAACTCACAGAGTCCCCTGGCTCCAGCCCAGAGGCTGTGGGGCGGAGACAGCGAGGGGGAAAAGGTCCTCGAGGAGCTCCCGGGGAGGAGCGGAGGCAGTGACCACGTGCAGGGTAGACGCCCGGGGAGACAGCGAGGCCGGCGCCGCGCAGGCGGCCCTCAGGGGTTGTCGCTCCCCCTCCCTCCCCGCAGGGCGGCGGAGAAGCAGGCTCCGGGCAGCCACAGAGACGCCGTCTTCCCCGAGTGCCCCGGGGCCGAGGACCCGCCCTGCGGCAACTGGCAGGCCTCCAAGGAGAGCAGAAAGCAGGTGCGGAGGGAGTCGGCGAGCTGGCGGGCCGCTGTGGCAGGACCGGCCGGCCTCAGGAGGCCTGTCTCTGAGTAGGGCGGACACCGGGCCAGACACGGCTCCGGGGCCCTTTCCGCCCCCCACCCCCCCCCCAGCTTAGGGACGAGGATACCGTCTCTGTGAGCAGCCGGGGCCCCGCTGGGGGCCAGGGTGCCCCCAGGCGCTGTTCCTGGGCCCTCAGAGGGACCCTCACTGGGTCACAGAGAAGCTCCGCCCTGGCCCAGACCGCCCAGACCACCCAGCTGGCCCCCCGCCGCCCCCGGCTGCGCGTGCCATCTGGACTCTGCCCCCCCGCCCCCCCCCGCCCCCCCCGCCCCGAGCCGTGAGCCGTGAGCCCGCAGTGCGGCGGAGCGCGCCGTCCCGCCAACACAGAGGTGGCTCACGCTCCGGCTCAGGAGCCTCTGCAGTGCCGTCGCCCCCGGGGTCACGGCTGAGGGCTGGCCCCCGAGTCCGTGGTGACGGTGCCACCCCAGCATCCGCTTCCCCCCACGCCAGCGCGTGCAGAGCGTCACTGCGGCGGCTGCTCAGGCCCCGCCCACCCGCGGCGCTGCCGCCCCAGCCTGCCGCCCACGCTGCTTTCCCCTCCACGCCTTCCCCGGGTGCGGGCCAGCCGGCAGCGCCCCTCCCACTGCTCAGGCCCCACACCGCAGACCCCCGCTCCCTGCCCTGGGCCTCCCTCGTTTGCCCCCCAACTGCGGTCCCTCCCTGCTCAGCCGCCCCTCCTGGCAGCTGGGACGTTTGTTTGACCGTGCCACCTTGCGGGACCCCACCAGGGGCCCGCCTGCAGTCCGAGGCCGGCCCACACACGTCTGCACGGCCACAGTGCGCATGTGGAAACACTCAGGTGAAAAGGTAAAAGCCACTCCTCGTCCACCAGCTGCACAGAAGCAGGTGGCAGCAGGTCCGGCGGACCCGGGTGTTGGGCAGGAGGCGGTGCCCAGGTCGGCCGGCCCCGCAGTGGCACGCAGGAGCCTGCAGCATGGACACCCCGGCTCCGCTGTGGCCGCAGAGGGTGGCCACCTCGCCTCGGGTGGCCGGGGCGCCACATGTTGCCACTTGGTTGCGCCTCGTGACCAGGAAGCTGCGTCCGGCAGGAATGGCGCCAAACAGCCTCTTGTCCCCGATTTCCACGGGGGAGACGCCAGGCGGGCCCCACTGACCCACGTCCTCTTTCAGCAGTGGCCCCTGAAGCAGCAGGAGGACCGGCCCGGGAGGCCAGCACCCGCCGCCCGGACGGAGCTGCCCAGACTGAAGCTCTCAGGGATGATCAGCCTGCCGTCCCCCCGCCTGGCGCTGCCCCCCGTGTTTGGAGTCAGAGGGCACGGGCGGCCCCGCGGCTGAAGCCCCTGGAGTGCGGGGACGCAAACCAGAAGGTAGCACCTCAAGGGCTCCCCTGAGCGCAGCGGCCGCCGCCACGCGGGCCAGCACTGAGCGGCCGCCGTCTCTCCACCAGACAGACCCGCAGCCCGCCGCGCAGAAGGAGGTCAAGACTGACCAGAAGCGGCGCCGCCTGCCCGCCGCGCATAGGAGAGGCGGGGGCTGCTGAGCGGCGGCCGGCCGGCGGAGCGTCCCGACACCCGACACCAGGAGCATCAGCCCCGCTGCACGGCCCGCTCTGACCAGTCTGTACAACCGCCTCATTCGAGGTTCCACTTCACTTTCGTAGCCTAAGAATTTGGGGCAGGAAACATTTTATACTTTTTGTATGAATCCAAACGAGTCAGCGTGTGTTGTGTGTGACGGCGGTGGGGCTTCGCTGTGTGCACCGTGTGTGCACCGTGTGTGCACCGTGTGTGCACCGTGTGTGCCCTGGGCACGTGCCCGGCCGCGTCCTCGCAGCGTGCCCGCGCGGACTCGCACCAGGGAGCACCCCGGACTTGACCTCCTGCTCCTCGGAAACCCGAGCGGCCGCCTGGCAGGCCTTCCGGGCACACGTGTGGGGGGGGGATTCCGCGTGAGTGAGGGCAGCTGGACGCAGGGCTGGGGCTGCGAGACGCCGAATGCCAGACCCTCTGAGGTGGGCGGGTACCTCAGGTCAGCCCGGAGGTCGCTGGGGACTCCTCCACTGAAGACGACAGCACGTCTTAGTGTCTTGCAGTCGCCCACGCGGGAGGCTCACCCCACCGCGCGGCACCGAGATCGGGAGGCGCCGCCGGCAGCTGGGGCTCCGAGTGCAGCGCCCTCCCGGCCCGGGCGGCCGAGGGAGTCGCGGGAGCAGGGCTCTGAGGACCGGCCAGACCAGGGCTGACAGGCAGGGCCCTGGACCGGTCCCATCATCCTGGTGTGCGGCCCCCGGGTGGTGACACTCGAAAGGTGTGTGCCCCCTTCCCTGGCCTGAAACCCCTTCGACGTGGATGTGGTTTGGAGTCTCCCCAAATATAAACAACCTCGAAGGCCCAGCCGTATCTGGTGTTTACAAATAGCCGGGGGCTGCGCATCATTGCCGTTCTAGCCGCCTGTGGAGCCCGCCGGCCGGCGGCAGGGCACGACCTCGGCTCAGAATGCAGAGAGCTGGTTCCAGCCGGAGGCAGTGCCGCGTCCTCCGTCGGCCACTTCTCACCACGGCACGGTCAGCGAAGAGCCGCCACGCTCCCTGGAGAGACCGTGCTGAGTGTGGTCGTGGGCTCCCAGGGACACAGGGAGGGCTCCCGGCCCGGCAGCTGCAGGGAGAACACGGCTGGTGGCTGCCCACGCAAGTGCTCTTGACCGGCGTCTCTGATCAGACCGACGGGAACGGCGCCGGGGAGCGTGGCGTGCAAAGGACGAGTGACCGCAGACCAAAGGTCACGTCAACAACACGTGGCACCAGACACTGAGCCCGTTCACAGAAGACGGACAGAGGGCGTATTCAAGGCGGGTCCGGTGCCCCTCCTGGCCGTGTGCAGCCGCTGGGGAAGCAAGCACTCCCCCCCTTCCAGGGCAGGGTCCATTGTTTCCACGCGGGTCACAGAGGCGGAAACAGTGCTCAAACCAAGTCAGGGGGTTAAGACAGAGTCTTCACACCCGTATGCAGAGTGTTGTTGGTCGGTTTGTTTTTTACCAGCATCGAACTACAGCGCAGCTTCCAAAGTCTGTGCCTGCAGCGCATCTTCCTGCATCACACACACAGGCCGCAGGCCCACAGCGGCCGCTCCGGGGCCGCACCCGCCGGCGGGGAGGACCCGTGCGGAGCCGGAGAAGAGCCGGTGGTGGTGGCCGGGTCTTGTACGCCACGTATGTATGTCTGTTGTGCATGGGTGTGCAACAGTTCAGTGACGGTGAGTTTTAGAGCAAAAAGCAAGAAAGCCTCATTTCTTATTTTTTTGCTGCGACCTCACAAGGATGATTTGAAGTGGAAACAGCCCCTCCGGGTGAGCGGGGGGCCCCACCCCGAGTGATTCCTGCTCGAGACTCCGGTGACGTCCCCGCCGCTGCTGGTGGCCGAAGTGCGGCTGGCGGCTCTGGCACCGTCGTCACTCCCGCCAGGCCAGGGCCGGGGCCCGCTCCCGTCCCACCTGCAGAACGGGCCAGCTGGGGTGCCGGTAAGCCCTGCACACAGCCTCCAGCCAAACCCGGGCTGCGGGGTGGGGGGTGGTCACAGCCATGTACCCCCCCGCCGTTTCTCGCCATCAGAACCGGCTTCTCTGCTTTGGAACTGGCGTTCATCTGCCAGAACAAACCTCTTGTCCAGACCTGCCCCCCACACACTCCCACCTGACTGGGACCAGGACCCCCAGGACCCAGCCCTCTGCTGGGCTTTGGTGAGCAGCTGGGGGACGGTGCACCTCTCGGGGTCCCGGTTCCTCGGGACGTCATTAGCCCAAAGGCAAGGGGCACCTTCTCCCGGGGCCACAGCTCAGGGCCCAGGAGAGTCCCCAGGTCACTGCACCCCCAGCCCCCAAGCTGGGGCCCCTCCCTTGACCGGGTCCAGCAGTGGCCTCTTCCTGGGGCCCTCACTTGCTCTGGCGGGGGGACGTGCCAGCTGCAGGCCCGGCAGGTGGGAAGGAAGGATGTGGCAGTGGGGTGTGGGCCCCGAGCATGGGTGTTGGCATGGTCCATCAGTCTGTCCCTTTGGGGGCGTCCTCCAAGAGGCAAGGGTGCTCCCAGGCAATACAGGTGTGTCCCCAGGTAAGCCCGAGGGCTCTCCCTCGCGCGGTGGAGAGCACTCGCTGGCCTTCGTGCCGAGTGCTGGAATGCGGACAGTGGACCTGACGCTCCTCTGTGATTTTAAGGCCGCCAGAGCGGCTCTGGAGCCACGAACGTCCCGTCTGGAACGCACCGAGGCCACCTGAGGCAACGCTGCTGCCGCCAGAGCCGTGCTCAGGAGGCGCCTGGGGCTCGGAGCACACCGGCTGCGGCTGCACGCACTGGACACATGCACTGGGCTGGGCGTGTGCGTGTGTGGGGCACGTGACGGGCGACAACCTGGGCCGGACCTGCGGCTGGCGGGAGGCAGGGAGCTCGAGGCCCCTGCGTCTGTCACTCTCGACTGGGGCGGGGCCAGGACCCAGGGAGCAAGCGGAGGGGAGCGGCGGGCCCCCGGGGCTGGGCCACACTGACCAGGAGCCGCCCCACGTGACTCACGCGCGCCCAGACCAGTGCAGACGCACAGCTGGCGGTGGGCGGCGGTCCGCTCCCCTCAGCAGGGAAGACCCCTCAGCGCCAGCAGGCTCCCCCTGCAGGCCAGGGGCGCCTGCAAGGCTCCCAGTGACAGTGTGAGAGGACGAGGTCACCGCGAGCTGCGGGGTGTGCTGTCAGAGCTGCAGGGGGCACCCCCTGCTCCCCCGACGAGGAGAAAGCAACGGAGGACGGCGACCCGGCCTGGGCACAGGCCCAGAGGCCACCCTCGCTCTGCGCCCCTTCGCAGCGCCACGGACAGCGTGGCCTCGCCCCACCCCGGGAGGGCACTCCCTGCCCCAGTCAGGGGGCGGCGCCCAGACCAGCGGCCCAGCAGCAGGCAGTGCGGTCCACACGGGAGGAGGAGAATTCCAGCAGCACGTGTAACACCTGAGAAACGGAGAAGTGAGCTGTCAGGGTTCAGCTGGCTCACTGCGCCATCAAGCAAAGACGATCGACGGCGGAGCCTGCAGGCTTCTCGGGTGAGGCCCTCGGGGCGCTGTGAGCACCCTCCACCTGGGCCAGCCCCACCCAGCGCGGGGGCCCAGTGGCCCGGGAGGCTCCTGTGCGTCCAGCCCAGACCCCTCCCACCGCGGACTTCCTCCAGCCCTGAGGGCTCCTGGGCCCTGGAGGCCTCGGCCCCTTTCCTTGCCGCCCCAAGGGCGGGTGGGTGCGCAGGCACACGGGTCGTGGACACTGGCTTCCCGGGTCCTGAGGTCAGTGGGGACAACTGTGTCTACCAGTTGACCGCCTGCCCCCCGTGAAAGCCACCCCGTGCTCAGGGGCTCAGGGTGCCCCCTTTGTGCACGGAGTCCGTGCTCTCCCTCTCTGGCGAGGGGGACGGCAGCGGGGAGCCCCCGGTCCCCGTGCCGCTTCCCTTCAGCCCAGGTTCGAAAGAGACCCCGCAGGCCATCCAAGTGCACCAGGCTCCACCCTCACTCGAGCTCGGCCACCACCCACCCGGGAGCAGGGCCAGCCCCTCGAGGTCAGCCCCGGAGAACGGCCCTGCAGGACTGGGCCCTGCAGCGGAACGCCCCTGGACCAACGCCCTGGGGCGCAGGCCTGGAGGCTGGACGCGGCTGAGAAGGCCCAAAGGACCCCAAGATGCTCGGTCAAGGTGCCCCCCCCACCCCCCTGCCAGAGCAGAGCGAGTCCACAAAACAGGGAAACAAGGCCCGGCCCGACCAAGCTCCCCGCCCTGGGGCCGCGGGCACCAGCCCACCAGCCCGGTGGCTGCGGGCACCACGTGCAAGCGTGGGTCGGGGGCGTCCCGGGCGGCCTGAGGCAACAAGTGGCCTCAGTGAGGCCTCTCTGGCGGTCTGCAGAGGGGGAGGAGAGGGCGAGCGGGGCTGGCAGTCCTGGGTCAGCTGAGCCCCAGCACCCGGGCCAGGACCCCAGCAGGCCCCGGGACGAGTGGGGCGCCAGACCCGCCACCTGTCCACCCTTCCAGAGGGAGTGGCTTCGGTGCGGTGGGCAGCGCGGGCGCCGGGGAAGCCCCGCCATTCGACGGGCGGAGGCGGACAGTCTCCGGTTCCCGTGAGCCCCTGCTGCAGGGGTCGTCGGGTGACGGAAACACGGCCCCTGTCAAAGGACCCAGACTCCTACGAGGACGCCCGCCGGACACAACCTGGGGCCCACTTGCAGCGTGGAGGGCCTGCTGCCCACCAGCCTCCCTGATTACTACTGTTCACGGGGACGGGGGGCACCAGGGCCGGCCGAGGGGGAGACCCCACGAGAAGGCCCGGCCCTGCCCTGCCCTGCCCAGCTGCCCCCTGCAGTGGCCCCGCTGCGGGTCCGCCTGCCAGACCCCGCAGAGCGGGCACGTTGAGAGATGTGCAGGTGTCCACCAGGCCGGAGACGCCTCGGCCGAGACCCCAAGTCACATCCCGGCAGCCCCCGGGAGGAAGCCCGTTCCGGGAACAGCGATGCATCGGGGGCCTGATGTCCAGTGAGCCGCCCTGTCCGCCGGGCACCACCTCAGTCCTGCAGACGTCTCACTGGGAGTCCAGTGGCAGTGAGACGTCAGGTGACGGGACGCCAGCTCCCACCTAGCATGGGCTTGCTCATGTACAATAGTAAGCTAATAAAAAATCAAGCCTTGTTTCACAGAAATAAGATACGTTTAATCTCTGTTTATTGACTTGAGACAAAAACATTGACTTGTTCCACTTAGCGACGCACTCTTTGGCTGATGTTTGTGTGTGCCCTGATGGGGAATCGAACCCCCAACCTTGGTGCACCAGCACAGTGCTCTAACCGACGGAGCTACCTGCCCAGGGAGAGGGATGCTGCTCTGTAAGAAAAGCAGCATCTGGGCTGGAAGACAGCACACGACAAAGGAACACGTCTGCTGTGGGTTGCGCGGAGGCCGCAGGCCCTCGGCCGGCGAGAGAGGGTCGCAGGCCACAGCGGCTGCGCCTGAGGCCTCGTCCTGGGGTCCTGGCGGCCCACGCGGCCTCCCTGGCAGGTCCAGGCCTTCTCGGACTCGCCTACAGCCGGGTGAGCCCTCAGCACCTTGAGGGGGCGCCTGTGCGGTAAGGCCGGCAAGTCCAGGCTGCGTGTGAACTCACCTGGTCACACGGGGCTCCGGTCCCAGCCACGCTCCCGCCCCAGGCACGAATGGTGTGCCCACCAGCTTCGGGACGGGCTGTGCCGCCGACAAAGTGCCACGCAGGGAGCTGGCCTCGAGGGCCGAGGGGCTGCATGGACACCTGGATGGGGCTGCCCTGGAGGGCTGGCCCCTGGCTCCAGCACCTCCCACAGAGCAGCCCACCTGGAGACCGGCGCCAGGCTCTGAGCCAGGTGCTCCCCAGCACGGCCTCAGCTCTCCGGAGGACTGAGGAAAACGTCCCTGGTGAAGTGACACCTCTCAGAGACGGCACAGAAACGGTGAGAAGTGCCACCAGGCTGGACCGTTTTCAGCTGCGGACACACTTTACTTCGCCCACTTCTTCGCAAGGACCCCAGTACTCCCACCACGCAGGCTGCTGAGCGCACCCAGGCAGGGCCGCTGCCGTTCCCCTCTGTGGTGCGCGAGGCCGGTCCCCGGGGCAGGCGAGCGGGGTGCAGCGAGGTCCCGCTGAGGCCCTGGGGCCCAGAGGACAGGGGGCCACTCCTGACACCAGGGCCCCTCCCAGCCCCAGACCTGCCGTCCACAGAGGGCCTGGGGCCTCGGTTCCCGCTGCATGCGAGCTGACCACGGCCCTCTGCCGGCCCTGGCCTGCCCGACGACAGGTTGCACTGGCGGTGGCACACGTCCCTGGAGAGGCCACCGGGCCTGGCCCCGATACAGCGGAGCCCCACGGAGAAGCCAACCTCGCTCTCTCCAGACTTCTGGGAGAGGCTCTCGGGTGCGGCTGGCCGGCCGCCTGCAACTCTGAGCCCCCTGCTCGGCAGGCAGGCGAGAGGGAGCCCTCCTGTCCTCCCAAGGCCATCCCCGCTCCAGTCTTTCGGGGCTTCTGCCCACGCTGGCCTCACTGCCGTGGCGCCGGGGCCACGGCTTGTCCGCCCCTTTCAAGAGGCCACTGGTCCAGAGGCACCTGCTTCTTTTGACAGACAGCCACACAAGGAAGAATGGACTTACAATTTTTCAAGGCACAAACTATTTTTAAAAGATCAGGAGGGTGTGCGTGTCTTTTGAACTTGCTGCCAACCCAGCAGCATTTCGGGCTTGCGGTGTGCATGGTGCCAAGGCAAAGCAGGGCCCCCCGCGGCGGCGTGCCGGCGCCGAGTGGAAGGCCAGCCCCCGCACCCGTGCTGGAGGCTCAGAGGGCGGCGCAGGCAGGAGGACGCCACACCGCCGGGAGGGGGCCCGCCTGAGAGAGGAGGCCGGGCGTGCCGAGCTCCGGGCCCAGACAGGCCGTGAAACAGCAGGGATGGGACAGTGGGGCGGGAGCACCCGGACCTGCGGGGGCTCCGTCTCACCTTCGCCTCCCGCAGCCCCCGGGACACGCAGTCCAGGCCTGGGCGTCTTGCCTCGACGCTCTCAGGGGTGGAGGTGCAGGGGGCCGCTCAGATCACTCGCCTGGAGGGGCCCCAGGGTCCTGCTCGGGAAGCTCCTGGTGCGCAGGAGCCCCGGGCAGGACGCCACAGCGGCTCCCGGGCTCTGGGCCAGCGGGAGCCTCCCAGGAGCCGGCCCCGCAGCAGCCAGCCGCGTCCCTCCATCTCCCCGCCGCTGGCTGGGGGCCAAAAGGGCGCCGGAGCCCAACATCCGGGACGCCGAGTGTGCCCAGCAGGGCGGCCTCGCGCCGCAGCTCTCGGCGGGCAGTCCGCCGTCCCCCCTCAGACTGGACCGGGCGCAGGCGAGGGCCACACAAAACACTGCACGCCCCCGGCGCTCAGGACAGACGCCGCAGACCAGGCGCCCCATCACGAGACACGCAGCATCAGTCGTAAGAGGCAGCAACGCCTGTGCCCGTTGGTCCTGCAAACGTTAAGAAGGCCCTGACTTTCACAGCACGGGAAAGCTCCTCCTTTTTGGCTCCGATCACTGAGATCTTATAGAGCTCGGACACCACAGTGGCTGCTGAAAACCACCTGCATTTACAGCTCACCCACGCGTTTCACTTAGTGCCAGTGTACGGGGGCCGCCGCCAAGGGCCCCAGGGCATCGAGGATACGGGGTCTCCAGCCGGGGCGGTGAACACCGAGGCGGGGGACAGGTGTGCGCTCCTTCAGATCATGAAGTGACGTGCTGGCATCACAGCCCCGCTAGTTACTGCAGCACTTGAGAACTCAGTTTACCAACGTTTCATTTTAGGAAGGCTCTTTATAAAATTTATTCAAGTTGTCAAGAAATTGGGTGAAAATATAAAAAAAAACATACATATAAGTTTAACTGTTGATTTTCACTAAAAGCAAATATACAACTTTATACAGTATCACCTAACACAGCAACCTTTAATGAACTTAGGTGTACAGAAATGAAAATGCAAACACGTTTTCTTGTCCACGTTCAACCGCGAGACGGCGATTCGATGGCCACGCGGGCCCTGCGCCCGAGGCAGCGGCCCCAGGGAAGCCGGCACCCGCGGGGCTCCCGTCCTAGAGGCTGAGTTCACACCTGCCACGTGGGCTCCGGGTCTCAAGGGGACAGCGAAGGCCTGGACTCAGTCCCGACTGCTGAGCCCAGTGACGGCAGGCTCCCCGGCAGGCCCCGGGGTCCTCAGGGGCACGCCAAGGCTCCTGGCTGAGGAAGGCAGGCCCCACGGTGGACACGCTGGCACAAGGGGCCGGTCTGGGCAGAAGCCCACTGACTCCCCCGGGCCACCTGCACTGGTGCCCTCGACCCAGCGCTCCGCCATCTTTCCTGCAAAACCGGATGTCGAACTCTGCGTCTAGCCCTTCCTCAGAGAGCACACAGAATGGGGCCCCGGGGCCCCCCCATCTGCTTCCCCAGCCCCTCCTGCCCGGAGGCTTCCCCCTCAGGCTTTGAGCTTCGCCAACAAAGAGAGCACAGGCCCCCTCCCCAGGCAGAGGTGACAAGAACCGTGCACACCGGTGCAGCCCCCCGACCGAAAGGCCTCACCAATGCGCCCCCAGAGGGGGAGGAGCCTGAGGGAACGGCCGCCTGGCTCCCTCCCTGCCGGCCCGGCCTCGGCCGTGAAGCTGCCCAGTGGAGCCCGGCACGAGCCCCTGGGAGGGACGCGTGCACACGCCGCAGCAACCGCGAGCGTCTGCGTGTCTGGTGCCTCCCGGGTCCTGCACGTCCGAGTCGGTGGTCTCCGCTCCGTCCCCCCCACCTGCAGACGTGCACCCTGAGTCTCGGGCCAGCGCCTCACAGGGGAACTCTCCAAAGACGCCAGGAGGGCCAAGCAGCACAAAAGACAAAACGAAGACTCTGAGCCCGTTTCAGCACCTGCAGAACCCAGAGTGACTGGTTACTCGGAGAGCGGCCGCCGGCCCCCCTTACACACGTGCTGCCCCTGTGAGAGGCCAGGCTTTCCCCAGGCCCTGCCCCCAGCCGTCCGGGGTGTCTGAGTCCCGGCCCTGCTCGGCCAGTGGGTTTAGAGCCGCTCACGGGCACCACCCTAGCCCTGCTCCCGTCTGTGCCTCGTGCCGCCAGCCCAGCGTGGGACGGGGAAGCTGGACGGACAGAGGAGCGGCGGCCTCCTCTGGCCCACAGCTCTGCTGCCGGGGGGCTGGTCCAAAGAGACACTTCTGCTCCAGCTGAAGACCGAAAAATTTCAATGATGAAGCTCAAGGTTGGAAGACACCACCAGGAAAGTGCTCCCCAGGTTCCTCTTGTGCCCCACCCACCGGCGGCCAGTGTGCCCGGAGCCCCCGTTCCCCGCCCCAGGGCCACAGTGCCAGCACGCAGGAGCCATGGAGGGCGGGCCCTCCTCGCAGCCCAGCCCTGGCCCTGGCCCTGGGGAACGCCATGCGCGTCCTCCCGACCTCAGGCGAACACTCCCCTGGCAGCCAAAGCAAGGGGGCGGCAGTGTCGGGAGCCAGCCTGGGCCTCTCCAGCACCCGGCACCCCGCAGGGGCCCCCGGCAGACAGAGGGGACACCCCCCCACTAGAAGCTGGAAGAACACGGCTGTGACCAAGCCCCACACTTCAGAGCTGGTTTTTTCAGGAAACAGTAACATCCTCCTCTCGCCTCCCCCCACCCCCCGCACCGCCTGCCTCTCAGGTGGGGCGCCCAGCGGAGTCATGTGCGGGCCACAGCGGACTGCGGAGAGCGGCCAGGGCACCACAGCCTCCCCGCGAGGGCCGCTCCCCTGGGGGCAGCCCCTCTCCCTCCGCCCAGGCCGAGGGCAAAGTCTTGCATCCGGAACCTGAGGGCTCGAGGCCTCGGAAGCAGCTGGGACAGGGCTGCTGCACCATCAGGCTCGTGGTCAAGTACACAGGGCTGGTGGCCGGCCTCTCCCTCGGACAGCCCCACTGAGCCTGCGAGGCCGCGACGCCCACCGGCTGCCGGCTCTGCGGCCTCAGCACAGTCAGCGTGCAGTCCTCCCGGCGGACAGGATGGGACCAGGGAACCGTCGGCATTAAGGAGCCTGGAGGTGTGGCGGGGAGCAGGCCCGAGAGAGGCCGGGCCTCCGGGGCGCGCTGCACTGGGGGCTCGGAGCGGCTGCCCCGCCAGCCAGGGCCGCCCGCGGCTCTCCGACCGTCCAGGCCTCTCTCACCTGGCTGAGCCCCATTCACTACGCAAACCAGCACACGTCATCAGCATCTCTGTGTTTAATTACAAAAGTGTGCAAAACAAAACAAACCTAAATGACCAAAATAAGTTAACAAGTAAGATAACCATCATCTTGACATCCAACACAGAGCTCAGAGAACCACCCACTCGTGCGGAAACCGGGATCCGACACTCCCCCACTGCGGGCAAGAGTCCAACAGACTCCGGATCGAACACCGCGATTTCCCGTGAGCGTGACACTGGACAGGGGTTGTCCACACCCTGCCTCCAACCGCCACAGGCCCAGGGCCCAGGGTGAGGGCAGAGCCCGAGGGCCAGCTCAGCGCTGGTGACCCAAGACGATCCCTGAACGACCCCTGGATGCCTGCACCGACAGCAAGACCGGGGGCCTGCACCTGGGCTCCTGCTCCAGGGGGAACCGGCCGGGACCTCAGGGTCTGTCGGTCCGTACACCACAGAGCTGGGGGAGCCCGGGCTGTCCAGGGCCTACAGCATGTGCCTTTCTGACCAACACCTGTGCTCCAAGAAACAAACCCTCCCCCCCAAAACCTGCCCCAAAACAAAAGCAAACAAAACCTGCTCCTCGCTGGAAAAACACGTAAGCAAAGCGTGTGGGACGGAACGGTCCGGGCTCACGTGGCAGAGGCACTCCGGGCGCCTGCAGGGCCGCGGCTCCCGCGAACCGTGCACAGAATCCCAATCAAGGTGGTACAGACTGCTTCTTTGAAAAAGATGTTTATTAAACAATTTTAATTGTCATAAAATGACTAAAATGGGTTTTAAAAATTAAGGCTCTTCTCTTTCTGTGGATTGCCAGAACAATGTAAAAATAATATCAACCAACCCTGCTGAACGCTTTGTTCCTAAAGTTAGATTTCATAGATCCCTAAACGCTTTATGATTAAGATAAAAAAACTGGACTAGAAAGGGCGGCCGGCGGCCTGCGTGCCGCGCCCGCGCCCGCCGGGTGCGCAGCGCTCTAACCGAGGATGTAAGCGGGGGTGCCCCGGGGAAAGCAGAGACTGAAAGTGCAGCCCCTGACGCCGCTGCTCCCACACTGCCACGACCTCCCCACGACCCAGCAGTCGACGACGGGAACACTGACCTCGGGCTCCAGTGACTCCCAGGAGGGCGGCTGACTCGGCTGGCAATTAGTCTGATTATATTTTTTTAAACGTCCTAAGGTGAATTATCAAATGATTCAGAATTACATGGCATGCAGTATCCAAAATTATGGCTCTGATGCATTTAGATTTACATTAAGAAGAAGTGTCATTCATCCATTGTACACCCACCCCGCCCGCAGGAAAAAGTCGCTACCCACCGAGTCCCGTCCGGGGCAGCGTCAAGGGTTCAAGCTCACCCCCTTCCCCGGCCGCCCCCACGTGCAAACAAAGCCCTCCTGGCAGGCGGTGACCACGCAGTCTTCGAGGAAGATCAGCACGGTCAGGCGTTCGTGTGCTATCTTTTTGCAGATGAGCGGCTCCAGCAAGGGCACGTCTTCCATCCGAGGACACAGGGCCGTCCCCAGGGTCTTGGCCGGGTCCGTCCGGGCTTTGGGGGCCAGGTTCAGCCTGTCGCTGCTCTTGCTGGAGATGTGTCCCATGCTGTGGTTCCGCTTGTGGTCTTTGTCGTGGTGCCGGTCCTTCCGGTCGTGCAGGGAGAGTGTGGCAAACTTGCTGACCCCCGAGGCGATGGCCCCGTCGGCGACGCTGCTCTTGCTGCCGGCGCTGGAGACGGTGGAATGTGGGAGGCTGTTGGACCGTGGCAGAGGGGGGGGCGCGGAGCTGCCGGGCGTCGTGACGCTGTTCCCAGTGCTGCCGGCCGGGGGGCCCGTGGCGTTCATGACGTTGGTGTGTGTCCGCGCCCTGGAGAGGGGCTGGTGAGGGAACAGGATGTCCTCCGTGAGGTCCCACAGGCAGAGCTGCGTGTCCTGGCCCACGGAGCCGAACCGGTACGTGACGCTGACGGGGCGGCTCTCCGTGGAGTTCCGTTTGGACAGCCGGGACTGCGTGCTGTTGGCCCGGTCCCTGCCGAAGTGGAGCAGGTCCTGGAAGTCCTCGTCGCTGCCGCTGAACTCCATGGGGTCGCCTTCCTCTACGCTCGTGGTGTAGGGGTCAAAGGCCACCACGCTGACCCAGGACTTGTGCCCGTGGCCCCGCGCTATGACGCGGCTGTCCACGAAGGACCAGACCGTGACCAGGTCGTCCTCGCCCCCCGTCACGAGGGTACTTGCCGTCGGGGCTCCAGCACACGCACAGCAAGCCTCCAAAGTAGCTTTTCATCGTGCCGTGCAGCTCCACAGAGTCAAAGTTGAACACACGCAGAAACCCGTCCTGGCTCACGCACGCCAAGAACTTGCCATCTGGGGAGAAAGCAAACTCGTTGAGGGCCCCCTCGCCCACCGTCCACTTGAGGAGAGGGTTCCTCGTGGATTTGCTCTTGCAAGTGTGCACGGCGAAGCTCTCGCCCTGCTTCAGGAGCTGGTAGTGGGGGGCTGTGGTGCCACAAGTGTGCTCCACGTTATACAGGTACATGTTCCCACTGGCATGGGCTACTAGGAAAAGGCTTTCCGAGCCGGGAACCCATTTGACACAGGTAACTCGTGACTTGTCTATTAGTCTCTGTGAAGACAAAGGAGAACACGTTATCACAATGGGAAGCTTGGCGGTCCACCTCCCAGCACCAAGCCGGGCTGCCGCTGGGTGACCCGCGAGTCACCGGGCGCGACACTCGCCTGCGGCCAGTCTGACCGGCGCAGAGCGCTCTGGACACGAGGGTGATGATGGTCCAGGACTGACCCTGGGTGGGAGGCCCCGGGACTCGCGGACAGGGAGGGCCCCAAGCCCTGCCGCCCCTCCCCCCAGCAGGGCCCAGGGCTCTCAGGCCCCAAGCCCGAGCAGCCACGCCCCCCGCCCCATGCTTTCTTTTCACTGCCAGTCACGTGCAGACGGCGCCGCCCCGCCCCCTGCGTGGGCGGCGCCTAGCACGTCAGCACGGCCTGGGGGCGGGGCGCTCTCCTCCTGTCCCACCGCCCCTTCCACGGGCGGCCCTCCACGTCTCCTCCGGAGCCAGCGGCGCGGAGAGAGAGACGGGGACTCGCTCAGGAGCACAGCCCAGCGCCACCTCTCTGCTCGCCCCACGTCCCCGGCGGGCACCCTGACCACCTACACCTCTCACGGGCACGGACTAGGGAAGTCTTCCCTCGGAACCAAGAAAACCAAGGGCCACAAGAAGCACCCAAAGGCGCTGGCACCTTCCCTGCTGGCCGCCCTTGCCGAGGCCCCGGCGTGGCGGCCTCCACCGGCTGGCCCTCCGCGGCTGCCTGGCCCCCAGGTCACACCAGCAGGGCCCATCCTGAAGCCCCTGAGTTCTCCTCAGACACCCCCACTGCCAGACACCCCACTGCCGGCGCTTCACCGACGTGGATGGAGCTCCAGAACCCGCTGCGCAGGGGCGCCTTTCCCTCGTCAGCGCGGCGCCGTGCGTCTGCCGTGCGCGCCGTGCTCCCACTGACGTCAGCGCGGCGCCGTGCGTCTGCCGTGCGCGCCATGCTCCCACTGACGCCAGCGCGGCGCCCTGCGTCTGCCGTGCGCGCCGTGCTCCCACTGACGCCAGCGCGGCGCCCTGCGTCTGTCGTGCGCGCCGTGCTCCCACTGACGTCAGCGCGGCGCCCTGCGTCTGCTGTGCGCGCTGTGCTTTCACGGAAAACGAAACATCTGAGCCGTTTCCAAGATGCGAGTGACCCCACGAGCTGTTGCGAAAAATCAGACCCCAGAAGGTGAGAGGCGCACAAACCCCCAGCTGGGGAGGGGTGGGGGACCTGACCGTGTGTGGCAGGCAGGCCTGGGGGCTCGGGGACCGGGGGCGGGGCAAACGCTCGTCAACAGCAGGGGTCGCTGCCTGCCACTCCGCAGTGGCACCGCCACAGGACTGCAGGGCGGGCCCCTCCCTTTAACCAGACCGGGCGAGAAGCCTTGGGAGACAGTCCACACGTCAATCCCCTGCCTGCCCGCTGACTGACCTCTGCAAAGGTGACTGGCCTGCCCACCCAGGTCTGAGGGTCGCCACGCTCACCCTCCGGGGGCCTGGTCAGGCGGCTGCAGAAGCAGGCCCAGGCCCCCTTCCGGCACCGTGGCTCCCAGTCCTACACCCTCCACCCCGCCACAACCAAGTCACACCTGTTCTCCCGAGACCACTGCACTGTTGCACGTGTGCCACACGTTCAGGACAGACACAGAAACTTTTCGCACCACCGTTAGGAGAAAACTTTATTTCTGGCTTAAAGAAACACAACATAGCCCTGGCTGGCACAGCTCAGTGGATTGAGTGTGGGCTGCGAACCAAAGCATCTCAGGTTCGATTCCCAGTCAGAGCACATGCCTGGGTTGCAGGCCATGGCCCCCAGCAACTGCACACTGATGTTTCTCTCTCTCTTTCTCCCTCCCTTCCCTCTCTAAAAATTAAGATTTGTTTTTAAAAAAGCACACAAACAACTCCTTAGAACTCGAAGCTGTAACACTGCCAGGTGAGAACAGTGGTGCCGGGTGACCCCGAGGTGTGAAGAACCACCACGCCCCACGATAAGGCCCGAACTCTGGGGGACAGACCACACAAAGTGGGGGCTCTGAGACCGCTCCAGGTAGACGCGAGGCTGCACCCCACGGACAGAAGCCCGGCCCGCACACTCAGCAGTGGACTGGCACACAGTATACACACCCTGGAACCAAACATCCACAGGAACCGCAGTTTCTCTGGTTCCACACCACTGGCTTCCCCTGCCTGGTCATGTGCTCCAGCACAGGGACAAGCTTGGGTCATCTGGGGGCGCCGACGTCTCACCCACGCTCGGGGCGCATGCAGCCATGTCAGGACAGCAGCGTGACGTCCAGCCTGAGGCCCTCCTCTGCGTGCCAAGCCGTGCACGAGGTCTGCACGTGCTCCTCAGTCTTTGCAAAAACCCTGTGAGGCCCTCGTCCCTTTGTTTCGGACAGGCTGCCCCCGAAGCTGAAACGCAGTGTGCAGGAGGGAGCCTCACGCTCGCCGCCCCAGGCACCCCAGGGCCGTCCTGCGCCCACCACCGCATCTCACACCAGAGCGCACACTGCGCTCCCGGCCAGGAGGGCGTCTGCACGGCCACAGAGACGGCCCCGCTCCTCTCCCCGCAGAGAGCACACCACTCGATGCGAACCACTCTAACGTGAGAGCCTCGGCTGGCGGACAAGGCGGAGCCACCACAGCAGTTTCCGCGGGTGTGGACACACCTGCAGGGCACGTCCCGGTGGGGGGCTGGGTGGAAAGGCCCCTGCCTGCACAAACCGTGCAGGGGTTAAAGACCACCCTCCGTGGGGCACGCAGTTCTGTCCCTACCGGCAGCGGCAACAGGGGTGCTGGCTTCCCTGGGGGAAGGCAGGCATCACTGCCTCACTGCCCACCGGGCACAGGCTCGGAGAGGTCGCCTGAAGTCCCGCCACGCACAGCAGGCCTCCCAGGCCCAAGGAGCCGACTGAGGACAGATGGAAGACGGCTGAGCGGAACACCCGTGGATGCTGCCCGTGTGCGCCGGGGCACCCGGCCTGCAGGGGTCGCTGGCTGCGTCCGAGCTGGGTGGTACAGAGCCGTCTGGTCCTCGTTCCCGGCCGAGACAGCACAGCAGGGACTGGCGCGGCATGTGAGCCGTGTTCGGTGTTCAGGGGACCTAGAGGGGACCTAACGTCTGCAGGAGGTGTGTGTGGGCTGCAGGCCAGTTCCACAGCACTTGATGTGAGGGGCCCGAGTGTCCAAGGAACTTGGTGACCGAGGGGGTCCAGGGACCAACGCCCCACGGGTGCTAAGGGACGGCTGTATTCGTGTACTCGTTTGAGGAGTCACTCCTGTGCTCTGTACCTATGCAAGCCCTAGGCCAGGCACCGCAGCAGCAGCGGCTGAACACACATCCCTTCTTGCGTGACATTTACCTTCCAGAGGGACGAGTGGACAGTGGAGTCTACAAATCTCAGGGAGAACAAGCCCGGGGTGGGGGTGGGGCGACGCGGCGAAGGCGGGAGGTGCTGCCGTGGGTTCCAGCTCACACGGGAGGCCCGGAGAGGCCTATCCGGGGCAGGGAGGAGGGCCGTGTGCAGGCGGCATGGGGGCGGGCCGAGGGCTGAGAGGACGCGGACGAGGCATCCTGCGCAGGGCACAGCACCGACAAGGACCCCGAGGTGGGGGCAGGCCAGTACTGGACACCCGCGGAGACGTAAGGGACCAGCGTGGGAGCACCCTGGGCCAGAGGACCGTGCACCTATACCGACTGCAGCACCTGAACGAGGGCGGGGTTTAGGTCTGGAATCGTGAGCTCAGACGTGGGGCCCGGCAGTCCCAGACGAAGGGGCTTGGGCGGGAGCCTGTGCTGCCCCACCCCTTGGCCCCAGCACCCGCAGCGACGCTGGCCTGAAGCGACCTGTGCGCAGTGGGACACTCGGCACCCTGCAGACTAGAACCTGACGGGAGTGGGAGTGCTCACGTTCACGCCCATTCAGCTGCATCATGAAATCGTATTTTGGAAGTACCGGATAAAATAAAACCTCACTTTCGCCTCCTTTCACTGATGGACTGTGGCCAGGGGGAGGTTAGAGCTGCCCAGGTGGCTGACGCCTGCTCTACGGTGGTCCGCAGCATGCAGCAGGGCGCCAGGCCTCCTGAGGAGTGACCCCCAGACGGGGGTCCCTGCAGTCTGGCGGCGTGGAAGGGGGTGGGAGTGGAGCCAGAGCAGAGCCAGGACAACGGTCCGTGGCTGTTGGCTTGAACTGTGGCTGGGTGGCAGGCTGCGTGGAAAGGAGGTAGTAGAGGAAGGGGCAATGGAAGCCCACGGTTCCAAGCCTGTGTGATGATGGGCAGGCAGTGACAGAAAGGACGGGGGGTGGCTGAGCGGGGGAGAAAGCCAGGCACCCTCCCCCCGCAGGCCGCTGATGGAAACGAGCAGAAGACAGGGCACAGTGAGAGCCGAGGCTCCGGCATCCTGAGCGCTCCAGCGAAGAAGGTGGAACAAGACAAGGAGAGTGAAACTTCAAATCCCCACTTACAAGGAGCAGGGGCAAAAGCAGAGGAAAGGGCCCAGGTGTCCATGACGAGAGGAGCAGGGTGGGGAAGCCAGGAGCCCTGCTCTGGGCGTCAAGATGTCCCTCGGTCAGGGGATGGCTGAGAGGCCTGGAGAGGAAGTGCCCCAGGCAGGCAGGCGAGTCTGGACTTAGGAGGAGGCCAGGGAGGGGTCCGAAGGGGGGAGAAGTGGAGGGGAGGACGGCCAAGGGAAGGAGCCCAGCAAGGAGCAGGAACACGGGGCAGGGAGAGGCTGGGGGGGGGGCAGCAGGGGGGTGGAGCCGCTGAGAAGGTCTCTGTGAGGTCACGGGCACAGCCACTGGGCTTTCCTGTCAAGAGGGTCAAGTCCCGAAATGCCACAAGGCCTGTTGCTATAATCACTTTCATAAAAACCAAAAATAAGATCTGGACCTTTCTGTAACAAGGCCGCCTGTTTGGGGGGACCCCCAGCCCATGCCTCCCCCCAGCCTTCACCCACGGCCCCATGCGCCCTGCTCTGAGAGGAACTGCCGCAGAAACTGCCCCCCTTCGGACAGCAACCCTGCGAGGACCTCGCATGAGCCCACACCGGCACTGACAGCATGGACAGACAAGATTCTCAGCCGCCCCGAACCCATCAAAGGAAGCAAGAATGAAAACCCTCGACCACACTGAGGCATCACCACTGAGCGAAGCTTTCTGAAACACTAGATTTCCTTCCCTTTCACTGTGACAACACGATGAGCAGGAAAAAGTTATTTTTGGAGGAGTGTGCCTTTTAAAATGCAGATATTAGTCTATAACAAGAAAACTGAAGCCAACAACTCAAAACCAGAGCCGCCGGCAGAGCCGGCACCGAGGGCACACCGCAGGGCGGCGGGAGCCGTGAGGAGGGGCCGCTTCGAAGCCAGGGGCGAGGGAAGCAAATGTCACTTTCATCAACGCCAAAACTTTAAGGACTGCATCACTATGGGCTCACTTCCTTCCTTCGATTAAAAAAAGCAACAGCGAACCACCACCAGGACGCCCAGAGCCGCTCTTCCGTGACGGAACTGGACAGAAGGCTGCAAGGCCAAGGCTGGGCTGTGCCCCCCCACACCCCTTCTCCCACCCCCGCCCCCGCCCCAGGGCGCGGCGCAGGAGGAGCCTGCGGCTGGTGAGGTGGGAGAATTCACAGCCCTGGGCCGGCACCAGGGGCCGGAGCCGGGCCTCCTCCGTGCCCCCGAGTGGGGCTCGATCTGGAGAGGCCTCTCAGTGTGCCGTCCCAGATCCGGACCCGTGACAAGGACAGGGAAAGTCAAGGACAGGGAAAGTCAAGGACAGAGCATCTCATTACAGGTCTGTCACGAAAGAGGCCAAGGTGACAAATTCTTTTCAGACTTTACACCCAGCCCAACGATCCAAACACATGGGAAGTCCCCTGAGGTTCCTATTCTGCGGCTGCAACTCTGGAGTAGCTAGAGTCTGTATAAAAATGAACAAGGCCAAGTTTACCATCACACAGGGACTGTCCCTGTGACCCCTCCTCCCCGACATGTCATAACCACTAGCCGTGAGAGGTGACCCCCCCCCCCAACCGGAGTGCTGCACTCAGGCTGGAGGCCGACAGCCGCCCTCCTGTCCAGGGAGCTCCCCCCACAGGGTGGCTCCGTGGTCCGGCCGTCTGCCGGAGGGGCTCAGACCCCCACCCGCAGAGGGGGGCCCAGGGGTTCTGAGGCCAGCTCTTGCTCAGGGAGGCCGAAAGGCCTGGGCACCTCCCCCGGGGGCCAGCAGGGCCCAGCGGCCCAGGTCTCCAGGGGAGCGGCCCCCCGGGAGCAGCCAGCACGCCCCTGCCGAGTGGAGTGCACAGCTCGGGCCAGACTGGGAGGTGAAGGCCGAGGCGTCGCTAGTGGAAGGTGTGAACCTCGGCCTCACACAGAAGCACAGCTAGGAGGGAGCACTGCGAGTTTCTCGGGGCTCTCTCTCCCTGGCACTTCTCTGGGCCCCAGTGTTCTTATACACAGGTGTTCCGACTTCTTTCATTTTTCAGCTCATGGGGGGGGGGATTAAGACATACATGATTCATTCCCACAGAGGACTTTCCATCTACCTTCAACCCCAGGTGGCTTCCTGGAGCCTAGGACCCCACGCCAGGCGCCCGCCCGGACACGTGCCGTGTTCCCAGGCACCAGGCGCCTCCAGAGAGGAGGCGGTGCTCGGAACGGTCACGACTGGGGCCTGTGTGCACGCCGCACGTGCGCCACGGCAGCAGGGAAGCGCTCTGGTGGGACAGACAGAAGGACCGACAGACCGACACCTCAGCCGTGACGAGCAGCCCCATCCTCGGCCTCACGCCCGAGGTTCTGCCCGGCTGCCCCGACCTTCTTACCTGGTCGTCCTGGAAAACTGTCTCTATTCCTCCTTCAAAAATGCCACTCCCTCACCCCCAGGAAGCCGAGTATCCCCCTGGCTGGAACCTGACCCGGCCTCACCAGGGCCCGCACCAGGAGGACGGCCAGTGACAGGCCCCTCGGCCAGCAGCCAGAGGCCGAGCGCCTGGTGCTGAGCCCGCCCACACCCAGAGGTCAGCTCACTGCTCTAGGAGCGCCTCTGGGGACAGGGTGACGCACTGGCCAGGGTCTCGGAGACAAGCAGGCCGGCCCAGGCCCTGTGGCTGCCCTTACCACACTTTCCCACTGACCCTCCTTCCGGCCTCGGGGGCGGGACTGCTGGTTACACACTGACCACTCCCACACGCGCGCCTCTCCCGGCCTCGAGAGGTTAGCACGCTCAGAGGGGGCTGTGGTCTCGTCCTCCAACCCCACACCCGCACCCTCCTGCTCCTGGCCAGTGCGGTCAAGATATCGCCAGGAGCCCACAGTTTGCTCCCCTCTCCCTCCCCAGCTCAGCTCCAAGAAGCAGCCAGGGCGATTTTCAAAAGTGCCACCCAACTGCCTCATGCTCCTGCCCCCTTCCAGGGACCCGCCCACTTGGGCGAAGACACAGCCCTGAGCCTGACGCCGAGTGGCACGGCCCCCAGCTGACACCACTCTCCCCAGGCACGCTGTCCTCTCTCAGCTCTCTCGGACCCACGTTCTTCCCCAGCCCCGGGCCTGCACCTACGCCCCTTCCTGCAGGGGGCGCTCCACCCCGGTTCCTTACCTGGTTGGCCGCCTCCTCCCGGAGGCTCAGTGTGAGGCACACCGCCCCCCCCCCCGCCCCGCCCAGAAGCTCCCCTCCCTGGTTGAGGAGGCCTCCGCGTTTCTCTCGCAGGCCCCCTGTCTCCTCTCACACTGGATGTGGCCATCTGCCGTGTGTCAGCGTGAGTGTGAGTGTGAGCGCGAGTGTGTGTGCTGCAGGGCAGGCGGTCGAGGTCTGTCGGATGAACGAGAAAGTGGCCACGCCTCTAGTCCGAGCCCTCAGCTCTCACCTGGACAGTTACTAGAGCCTCCTCACTGGTCGTGCTACCTTCCTTCTCTCTGTCTTCGTTCCACTCCACCTTCCACAAGGGCTGACAAGAGCTCTAAAAAACACATTTGGTCCTGTCACTCCCCTGAGGAAAAGCCCAAGGCTCCCCCGCGGCCTCCGGGGTCAGACCCAAACCTGTCAGCACGTCCCAGGAGAGAGGGCCTGCACAAGCCGGCTGCGGGCCACCCGTCCAGGTCTGACCCCTGCCACCCCAAGGCCTGCGTGCTGCGCCCTGGCCACACGGCGCCGTGCCGCTCTGCCACACGCCACGGGCTTTCCTCCGGCCCTGAAGGCCTCTCTCACCCTGCTCCAACTCCTCGGCGTCTTTCAAGACCCAGGTGTCAAATGTCACCTTCTGGAAGCCGCCTCGGGCTTCTGCCACCGAGCTTCGCTGGGGATTTTGTTTTACAAGCGCTGACATACCCTGAAGAGCAGAGTCACCGCAGGTGCCCTGGCACCCTGTCCGCACACGGTGCTGACACCGGGCCCGGCACTGCCTGTCCACCCCCGGCCTGAGCGAGCGCCTGGGGGGCGGGGCCCGCGTCCATGACCAGCAAGAGCCTGTGCAGTTGATTCCTGCCGTCAGGTCTGTCACCTAGGTGCACTTGACCGGGCAATCCACTTACCTTCTCTTTGACCAGCTGCCCACGCCCCCAAACGGAGGGCGTGTGCAGAGCGCTCAGACCCCGACCCTCACGCTGCGCCGAGCACGAGGACTGCGCCAACCCCCCCCCCCCCCCAGCTCCCTGAGAGACGCGCCTCTGACAGCCTCGCTCCCAACGCATCCCGGCCTCGAGCTGCGAGGGCCGCGCTGGCACCGCACTCTGCACTGCCCTGGCTTCTGAGCGGAGGGAGCGCGTGCACTGACCGTGCTCAAGTCGCCGAGAGCTGGAGGGGCTGCTCCGCCCGCCACGCCCCGGTGTCCAGAGGGAGGGGCGGGTCTGGCTGAGGCGCCGCGTGCTCCGGGGCCCCCAAGCCCCCGGGGCCCCGGCTCCTCCCCTCCCCCAGTGGTGACACACGACGCCTTGTTCTCCGAGTGGCATTCCGTGCCAGCCTCAGCTCGAGCAGCCGCTCGCCCTCGTTTCCAGGGTTCCGGCGCCCCCACCGCACCACAGACAGAACCCCACGGCGAGTCCCAGTTCGCCGCTGCCCCCAGCAGTGCAGAGAGGACTGGTGGTGTGGCTCCAGCCTCCCACGCCAAAAAAAATACCGAGGGACATCATCGAGCAACTTAGAAATCACTTCCTCAGGTGACACTAATAAAATCTGTAGGAAGACAGCAATTTTCTGCTTGAGGTTTTTAAACAGAAAGCAGAATTAAATTCTTCTCCTCTACGGTCTGTCAATCCCGATGGCGAGTTTTGTTTCCAGTCGCCCAGACGGAGAGGAGGCGGCGGCACGTCCAGCGCTGTCACCAAGCCCCAGGCACGGGCACGCAGCAGCACGGTGGACGGCACTGCACGCGTGTGGACGGCAAGGACCGCACCGGCTGCAGGAGAGTTGGAGCTTCAACCGCAACTTGTCAAGTGGAGTATTCTTCCCCAGACAAACGTATTTCTTAAAACCCAGAATCTGTAATGTGCTTCTGCCCCGAGTCAATAGCATTAAGACCATGCCACAGTGCGAAACCCCTTGCACTTCCTGAGGAGAGGGGTCCCGGGACCTCTGGCTCAGCCAGCCTGCGTGACCTCCCCCGCGGGCTAGGAGAGCCATGCTGAGACACAGGAGAGAGGGCACCGAACACGTCACAGTAATGTGTGGGGCCGAGAGGCCACTGCAACCGCGGTCACACACACAACCTGCCTGGCAGCGTCCACCTGCCACGTGTCCCAGTCCTGGCGCGTCCTGAACAGACAGCTCAGGCACCTCGGCCCCTTCCAGAAGGAAACCAGGAGACCAGAAGCCCCCGAACATACTACAGCGCTGGCAGAAGCTAAGCTGCGTGACCCGACGTTAAGTGCTAGGACCTCTAACTGCGTCCAAGGTGGCGTGGCAGGAAACCCTCTCAAGAGCCAAACAGTCACTCCTCAGCCCTCAGAGGCCTGTCAAACGCCCACACAAAGCTGTAAGTGCCATCTATGCCGCCGAAGGGAATGTCTTCAAGTTCTTGGGTCTGCATGAAAAGGTCTGGCGATGTGAACGAAGTCTGGAATTTTGTGTTTTTTATTTAAATTACAAGTATCAAGTTACAGTCTCGCCCCTATCTCCACTGTAACGGTTGTCGAGCACCTGCCAGAGACACCCGAGCACCTGACCGTGCCCCACAGGACGCGCACACACCAGCCCCCAGGGGAGAGCGAGGCGAGGCCCGCGAGCCCGCCCGTCCGCCCGCCCGCTGAGAGCGGGCAGTGCCGGCGGGACGGCCGGTGCGAGGGAGGCGGGCGTCGCTCGGCGTGCGAGGAAAGGCCCACGCCCCTTGGTCAGGACATGTGACTTTTAAAGGGGTTCTTAACGGCTAGGACGGGGTGCTACTTACTTCCTCATTAAATAGTTTGCTAGTTTCTTTTTTGATGGGGTCTATGAGCTGGACTTGGCCTGCGGAAAAGCCCACTAGGAGAGAGACACTCTCTGCTGTGGCTGTGAGGTGGTTGAAGTCATGACAAGTGGGCTGCGTTCCTTTGTATATCCTCTTATCTATCGGTTTACTCAAGTCCGCAGCCTGGAGGAGAGAGAGAGAAACACACACAGTGAACAGCACGTTGAGGTGAGAGCGCCAAGTCACACTATTTTACACTCCACTCCACGGCCCCTTGTACAAACAAGGGTGTTTACAACACCGTTTCGGGTTTTGGCATTTCACCAAAGCACCTTCACATACCTTGGCCAATCCGACGATGTTGGACTACCCACACAATGTTTGTAACTCTTACTCGCACACCTTATTTCAAATATGTTCAACCAGACAGACTCCTGGACCTCAGGAGGGAAAATCCCTCAGATGCTAAATTCAGTGTTTGCAAAATGCAATCGAAGCGTTTTCTGAGAGAGTACCTCTGACCACATAAAAGCCCTACAGCACCTAAATGCTCCTTGGTGAGTTACCTGTAGCCCGGTAGCTCTCAAAGTGTGGTCCCCAGACCAGCAGTGGCTGCAGCAGCATCACCTGGAAACTCAGAAATGCAAATTCTCAAGCCCCGCCCTAGACCGGAAAACTCAGAAACCTTGGGGTGGGCCCAGACACTGCCCTGAAAGCCTCCTGGGTGATCCCACGCTGCCCGGCTGCGCGGTGAGACCCGCTGCGTGAGCAGCCCCGCCCCTCCCCGCACCACTCTCAGGTGACTGTGCATGCAGCCCACACCCACTCGCGTGCAGCAGCGCATCACCTCTCGCCCTCACAATGATCCTTCCGAGCGGACAACACTGCCCCGTTTACAGATGAGAAAACAACTTCAGGGAGTTAAATAACTCGGCCAGAATCATCGTATCCACCCAGCACGAGGCAGGGCTGGACTGGAAACCAAAGCCTGCTGACCACAGAGGGGACGGGGAAAGCGCGCAGCCACACACGCCCCGAAGGTGAGAGAGCATGACTTCGACGCGGGCTAAAACGTGGCTTTTCAAGGCGCCGCCCCCCCCCTTCACAGCAGGTTCTTTTCTTCACGGGGACGTCCCGTGCCAGCCGTGCGCTGGGCCGTCACTGGGGAAACAGAGACCCCCACTCACCCTTGTCCGGAGACCACCGGGGAGACAACCGACGCTGCCGACCGCGCCTTTCGGTGCCCGCGGCCTGCGCGCCGCCTGGGGCGCGCTTCCCTCGTGGCCGCGGCCCCGGGCAGGTTCCGAGGGTTTCTTCCTCCCAAAGGAGGCCTGGGCACTGTACTGAGGGTCGTGTGTTTGACTTTTCAGATAACCAATATAAATACCGACAAGAAAAGACCTCAAAATTACAGGCATCTCTGAGCAAACGCATAGCCTGAGCCTCTGGAAGAAGGGCCCTGAGCGGTTCGAGGTGGAGCTCAGGGCCCAAGGGTACCCCCCACCCCCCGGCCTCCCCTCGCGTCCACAGAGATGAGAATCTGCCCCGCCAACCTCCTGGGGTCGTCTGGAGGGTGGACTAAGGGGCAAGCGTGAGGAAGAGCCTGGACAGGTGTGCTGGAAAGCTAGAGACAGAACAAAAGGACTTCCTGACTCGGGGGGAGGGGGGGCACCAGTGGGGAGGGAGTAAGTGCTGGGCGCAGGGGCGGGGGCGGGCGCAGGCAGGTGGTGGAAGCCCCGGAACCAGAAAGGAGCCCCCTCCCCCGCACGGAGGGGCAGCCAACCACCTCAGAACAAGGAAGGCATCGGCAAAAGTTAAAGTCGCTCCAAATACAGAACACGGGACACCCGCAGCTAGAAACAAAACTCAAAGTTGAAATATGAGCCAATCTAATCATATCGTGGTTTCTGTGTCAGCATGTGTCACTCTGGAGACTCTTAAAGTTTGCTTACGGCACTTCCCCCTGAAAGAACGTGTCTCATGTTATACACTGAAATACAAAAACAACCTAAAGCCAAAGATTAACAGAGAAAACCTACGGACAGAAGTGAAACGAGCAAGAGTGCGCACTAGCCCTCAGGAGCAGGCGCGAGGACCCGTGTGTCCAAGCGTTCCCCGAGTTCAGACCTGGGGCCCCCTCCTCAGCCTCAGTTCTTGGTGCGCAGGGGTGGGCGAAAGCCGGTTTCCAGCTGTGAGTGCTGAGGAGGGGGCCCCAGGGTTTACTCTCGAAGTATTTATTCATTGCCGCCGTATTTTCCCTACGCGCAGCTGTAACCCCCTCCTGCCCTCCCCGTCTTCAGTCTCCACCCTGCCCCTGCCCCTGCCGGGGAGGCTCACGCAAGAGACGTCATCTGTGATGAGATCACCTGCAAACACGCACCCCGAGTGCTTTCAATGCCAAAGGAAAGGCTATTTTTACTCTTAAGTCATGTAAATATTCTGAAAACATCCTGTTTACCAATCTGCTTACCAAACTTTCTTCCTAAATAACTGCTCTCCAAGCGAACCGGTCCGTGAACAGTTTAACAGTCTGCAGTCAAGACTAAAATCAATCACTGTGAATAAGCTATATGGCAGTCTGATGGAGTCCTTTATTACCTATTGACTTAATTAAAAAAAAAAACAGTCTGCATTCTGTGTGTCTTTTCAGTTTCTTTTTCTAGTAATTCTTTTTTTATTTTACCAGATTTCTGATCAGTCCAGACAGGCTGGAAATGTAGAAAACTGGCCCAGGACTCGGGTGGGAGGCTCAGGGAGGCACACAGGCTGGCCTGGGAGCAGGAACACCCCGACTGACCGACAGACCGCACCTCTGCCTGCCGTGAGGTCTCAGCCCACAACCCCAGCGGGCGGAGCTACCAGGACAGCAGAGGTCTGGCCCAGTGGCGCGCTGCCTACACCACGCAAGGGTCACTGCCAGGCCTGAGTGACAGCCAGGTGCAAGCCCACAGGAAGCTGGACTTCTGAGGAACCCATGGACCCCGACACTGACACCTGGGCTTTCGGGAGCCAGCTCACACATCTGGGACTCGTCTTGTCCTTTTTCCTCTGCAGCCAGTCACTAGCCTCTCTTTTTCCACGATGTGCCTCTTCCTCCTCATTTTGGGGGGGCTGGGGGTGTGCCCACATGCGCTCTAAACTCACACACCTTTTTAGCAGCGGTGGTAACTCCCTGAGCCAGCCACCCTCTTCCCAGAGGGGGCAGCAGCCCCCCCCCCCCCCCATCGGCTTCCCAGGAAGAGGCAGTCCAGGAGGAGAAGAGCCCAGACCCTGGCACAGGGCAGGCCCTGCTCCAAGCCTTGCCTCCCCTCTCGGTGGCCAGGTGACCCTGTGCAGGGTGGTCAACCAACCTCTCCCACCCCAGCTTCCCTGCAGGCAGCGGGGAAACCCACAGACAGTGGGCAGAAAGCACAGAGTATGCAGAAGCACCCAAACGGCAGCTGCCACTGTTCACTCATCCCCGTCACAACTTCAAGTCAAGTGGCTTCCTGATTTCCATCGCGTTCGAGCAGGACGCCACACCTGGCAATCCCACCACCCCCCCCCACAGCAACACCGACTTCGTCCACAGGACACCTGTGCACCCACAACTTCGCCCGTCATCTCACTGAGCCTCGCGGCGCCTCCACGCCGTGGGAACACTGCCTGCATGCGACGGCTGAGAGACCTGCGGAGGAGCTCAGGGCTCCCCCGCTCTGCAGGTCTTGCCCCGCCCTCCACCTGCCCCCACACCACACGGCGGGGGTTTGGTGCGGGCAGGCAGCCCTCTTCTCTGGCTCCATCAGCCCACCCCTGGGTTGGGAGAGTCTTCTTCGCCCCGTTTCCAGGCTGCTCACCCGCCGGCCCAAGCCCTGCCGCTCCCAGGCGGGCGTCTCCCCACCGACCGACCGCTCCCTGTGCCAGCTGCTCTAGCTCAGCTCTCAAGGACTTAATCTGTCCCACGAAATTCAGTGTTTACCACGTGAGTGACTCCAGTATTATGTGTGCTATCATCAACTATAATAAAAACTGCAATTATGATAAAAGATTACAGTAAAAAACTCCTTTAAGGAGAACTTTTTAAAAGAGTTACCATTGTACTGTTCCACAAAATTGGCTTTTGTTTTTCGGCTTTTAGGTGGATTCTGCATAGAAGGGTTTTAGACACTTCGGGATTTTTAAAAACATTTCTGCATCCTAACTGTTGTCCACCATCTGAATTAAGTATGAATTATCCTGAAACACGTGTATTGAAATTTCCACCAACTGTAAGGATCGGACCCGCTGGCTCGTCCAGCCCCAGCAGAGCGCCCGCCCGTGTGCCACGCACACTCAGCACCGGCTGCATGAATGGGACTGCGACCGTTTCGGATTTCTTCAACGGTAACGTTAAATTTTATCATCATGCTCATCAGTTTCTGCATAAGGAGTCGGTAGTTACGAATAATCTGTCAGTGTCTTACTCTCAACCTCACGGGAAAATCTCAAGTGGTGGTTTGAGATTCCTGCTACAGAAACAGAGCTGGCTGCCCAAACCCTCAGTCAGTGCGCACAAACTTTAATACGTCATGTTTCTCTTTTCCTTGGACTTTCAATCCTTAAAATCCTTGGAATTCTTTCCCGGACAAACGCTGCTGCAACACGGAGTCGGCCTGGCCAGCCGAGCCCGGCACCACGAGCACCTGCAGAAGAGACCCTCCTGCCCCAGCTCCGGCCTAGGCTGCTGGCCGCGGCCGCAGCGCTGAGCCAACAGGGAGGCGGAGAGGGCCTGGCAGCCCAGAGGGTCCAGCCCCCCGACGGGAAGGGGCTGCCACCGGCTCGGCGGCCCGTGCTGAGTCCTCTTCCCGGGAGCCGGGAGCCTGCCCCCTGACGCTCCAGAGGACCCAGAAGCCTTTGCTGAGACATGGAAAGTATCTCAGAACGACTTCCTTTGAAAAGTGCACATCAGATTATGACACCTGGGTGCAAAGTAGGTAATAAAGGTGGGCTTACTTTCCCAAAATTCCTCCTTCTCCTTCCTCACTCGAGAAGCCCCTCGGAGAGCCGGTCCCACAGCGCCGGCCAGAGTCCTCTGCCGGCCTGTCTAGCAGCCGCCGGACCCCAGCCCGGCCAGAAGCTCGCCAGCCCACACCAGCAGACCCTGCCATTTCCTCCCAGGTGCCCCTCACCCCCCGCCCCTGCCCAGGCTTAAAAGTCTGCTGCCTCAGCGGGCCCCTGTGCGGCACTCCCACCAAGCAGCAGCTTCCAAGCCCTCCCCGGCTGGCCCTCCTCGCCCCACGCAGGCCTCCTCCCACCCATTTCTACCCACACCCCCTCGTCCCACACGGTCGGCCGCTCGGGCAGCCCACCTTCATGAAGCCTCGGGTCGCTGTCCCTCTCAAACCCTCCTGCGCTCCGCGGCGTGACACAGCCTGGGCCGAGCCCCTCCGCACACTCCCCGGGGGCCACCTGTGCTCTCCCCTCCGGCCTGTGCCCACGCACTTCCCGCTCAGAGCGCCCCCGCCGCTGCCCTGCGGCTCTGCACTCGGCATCAGTGTCGCCCTGCTGACCGCGCCTCCGGAGGCCTGCTTTGCTCGGCCAAGTGCTGACCGCTCAGGGCCACGCACAGCGGCTGGGCCGTAGCGGTTGTGTTCCACGTACTGTGAAAGCCCTGCTCCGGTGAAAACCCACGGAGAGAAGCAGGAGGCTGCCGAGGCACTGACGGCCTGAGGGGGTGCATCGGGAACAGTGGACCAGGCTGGTGCCACCTGGTGCCACCGAAAGCCCGGAGGGACGGGGCCCTGCGCCCTCCCCCCAGACCACCAGGGCCGCAGCCCCGAGTGAACAAGGAGTGGGGGCTCACCTCCTCAGAGAGGGGGGCCCAGGGCGGTCCTCCCTCCTACTCGGGACCCAGCCAGCCAGGCCCTGGGGCCGCTTCCAGTCTTTCTCAGGGACACTTTTCACCCAGTCGGGCGGCAGCTTCCGGGGCCTGAGAGGGGGAGCCCGCAGCCCGGGCTGGGCACGCACACCCAGCTGGTCACCCCAGGGGACCCGGGGCAACGCCAGCGCCTTCCAAGTCACAGGCTGCATGAAACGAGGCTCTAACGGCTCAGAGCTAAGGTGGGTTCACTTTGTGACAAAGTTCAAGTACTACTTGACCACAATTTTCCTCAACACAGTGAAAAATAACCTGGGCCTCACGACAAAAACACCAACAGGGATTTTCAACCGTCTCACTGCCCACTTCACACGCAGGTCAGCCACGTAACAGGTGACGACCGGCTGTGTGACACCTCTCCAGTTCTCGTGTCGACTCCCCCGTCCTGGACACAGAAACAACACACGTCTACTCTGAGACACACAACCGGCCCGCCCCCCCCCCCCCCGTTTCTTCAGTTCGATAGTTACCCACCCCAAACCTGCACAACTGATACAAACAACACGCAAGGAGTCTGACCCTCATTTTTAAAACAAGTATCAGGGGTGGCCCTGGCTGCCGTGGCTCCGTCACCAATTTGTGAACCAAAGGGTCGCCCATTCGATTCCCAGCCAGGGCACAGGCCTGGGTTGCGGGCCAGGTCCCCAGTGGAGGGCCTGCAAGAGGCAACCACACACTGATGTTTCTCTCCCTCTTTCTCCCTCACCTTCCCTCTCTGCAAGTAAATAAATAAAATCTTTAAAAAAAATAAATAAGAAAGGCATCATGGGTGTTAAGAAGCCTCCTGGGTTTGGGATCACTAATCCCAGTAAAAAAACCAAGTCAATCAATATACAGTTTCGGGGTTTGAAAGGACAGAAACCTATCTTAGACCTGGCATGTAGGTGGTCTCATTAATATCTATGGTACAAATGAAACAATTCTGCAAACGGAGGGAAAGAAAAGTGGTAGGACCCAGAACAGACAGACACCCAGACAGACACAAAAGCAAACATACAATCCGTTTGGTGACCACAACCCTAACTGACAAGGACTGCTTCACCAGTGGGTGCCCACTGGTGAAAGGGAACGGCACCCTCCGCAGACAGAGGTCAGTCACTCCAGGTCCACAAAGCCCCTCCAGGCTGTCCCAAACGCAGCCACACGCACCCTACGAAGGGACCGAGGGGCTGTGAGGATCGCCCGCCCGTGAGGAAGGCTGCGAGGAGCCCCGGCTACAACCCCCACTGCCCGCACGCTGCACTACGGCGTGTGAGCCCGGCCGCGGCCTGCTGGAGCGGGAGCCAGGCATCCCGGCCCCGCCCCGGCTGGCCCAGGCTCCAGCCACCGTCACCAGGCAGTCCCCTCGCAGAGACATCTTACCAAAATGGAGTAAAACAAGTCCCAAGCACGCTGCCTGGCACTTGAGAAAAGTCAGTTCCCCTCTTTTAAACTTGTACATCTCCTTCTGAAGTCGTGAGGATCTGCTGCTCATACAGGCTTTGGAAACTCTCGCCGTTCACTGATACCCACAGAGAAACAGGAACGAGGACAAACACGAATATTTCCTCCTACCCCAAACTCCCCGCAGACAACAGCAGAACCCCGGTGCGGGGCACGTCTCCCTCCCGACACGATTTCCCACCCAGGGCCCCGCCCTGCCTGCCCTCCTCCCTTCTCAGACACACACCCGGCCGCCCTCACGCCGGGCGCTCACCCGGGTCCCTCTGCCAGGCCCCGAGTGGAGGGGCAGGGCCTCCCGAGGGAGAGAGGAGGAGGAGGTCAGAGCCGGGAGCCTCGGCCCCCAGGCCAAGGAGGAGAAGCGACACGCAGGGCCACCGCCACACCCCCCAGGACGAGGAGAGGCGCCCACTGCGAACTGTGCGAGGCGCCTTCCGGGAGCCCTTCAGAGCCGCCGCCTGCAGCCTCCTCCAGGGCCCCGCCCGAGCAGCAGCTCCCGCTGCAGCCACGGGCCACTTCTTCCCACGTAAAACTGTTAGGTCCGCCTCAGCCCTCAAGCAGCTTTTCGCAAAACGAACTCAGAAGCCGCTGAGCGCCAACGTCCTCGCGGTCTCTTCATCTCCTCGCGCCCCGCGCAGGGAAGTCCGCCACAAGGCGAAATGCCACGGGCTGTTGAGGGGCTCCGCCCAGGCCGGTGAGACACCCCTTCCCCACCCAAGAAACACCGCGAGTGGGCGTCAGACGAGGCCCGTGCGCGCGCAGCCTCACGCCAGGTCTCGCCACACCGGAGCGCCAACACACTCCAACGACCTCTCTCTCACTCAGCCCTCCTGGAAACGTGCACAGAACCAGCCCTCCCACCCCTGAGGGAGCACCAGCATCTCCGAAGGAAAAGGCGAGATGCTTTCATCTCTGCCGGAGACACTGGATATTCTCAGAAAACCGTTTTGCACCGGTACGCCGAGAGGGGCGGGGCAGGACCTCCGTGACTCGGGAAGTGCCGCGGGACCGGCCCCCGGAGGCTACTCGAGGCCGGGCCGGGCCTAGGCGCTGCGGAACAATGATGCCCCCTAAATCCAGGCAGTCCCCACACTGGTGCTCAAGGTGCTGAGAAACGTCAGCAACAACCAGCAGAGAAACTCCCGTTCGAAGTGGGGGGGCCCCACCGCTTTCTGGCCCCTTTCCTCACCCTGCAGAGACACCGAGGCCGCGGACGGGTGGTGACCTGCCCCCGGTCTCAGGGCCCAGACCGGTGCCTGCAACCTCAGCCAGCTGTCGCTGCCTTTTTTCAATCACCCACCTTCAGCTGGGACAAGGAACGACTGAGTCTGTAACATGCAGAGTTTCAGCGAGCGACACCAGTGTGTACCAGTAATTCTACACCACGTGACGGCGTTTTGGAGCCAGTACGTTGCTGTTTCTCCAACAGAAAGCAGGAGAGGCAGCGAGAACATCCAACGTGTCTGACACAGTGCAGGGAGATCGGCCCCTGAACAGTGGCCTAGCGCTGGCTTTGGCCCGTGCACCTCCGCCCGCCAGTCTCCGCCCTGGCCAGGCCCCGCCGAGGGAAGCGGCCTCAGAACCCGCCCAGAGGAGCAGAGCTGAGCTTTGGCTTCTCCTCCGGGCGCAGCCTGGGAGCCCCACTGGCCCCCACTCGTGTGGACTCTGCTGCTAGTCGGCTGTCTCCTCCGTCTCGCCCCACCCGACCCAGCCCGTCCCAGGGCGTGCCGGTTCCAGAGGCCGCCGCCGCGGCAGGGCCACTCGGACATCTCTGGAGCTCCCCCCACGAGAGGCAGAAGCCCTCGCAGGCACTGGACAGGTAGGTTCAGGCGCCCGACAGCCCTGGGAAGGCGACAGCACCAGTCTCAAAACGTGGACGGGTGAGGCGGGCACACACGGGAACGAGGAGGGGCAGCTCGCCCGGCTCCCGGGGGAGTGTGCGCTGGCACAGCCTGTGTGCGTGGCGATTTGGCAACGTGTGGCAAAAAGCCTCCTTTCCTCCAGACACAAATTCAACCCCTAGGAATTTATCTCTAGAGAACACTTTTCAAGGGTGTGAACTGTGTACAACAGCTACCAACTGGCCTGGCACAAGCGCCCATCGCAGCGGGCTAGATGCACGGGGCTACGGCAGAACCCTCCTCACAGGGGACAGGTGCTGAGAGGGCATGCAGGTGACCTCAGACATGATCTTGAGAAGTACATGCTAAATAATACTATTTATTTTTTAAAGATTTTATTTATTTATTTATTTTTAGAGAGGAGAAGGGAAGGAGAAAGGGAGAGAAACATTGATAGTGTGTGGTTGCCTCTCCCGTGCCCCCGACTGGGGACCAGGCCCACAACCCAGGCACATGCCCCAACTGGGAATCGAACTGGCGACCCTCTCGTTCACAGGCCGGCGCTCAGTCCACTGAGCCACACCAGCCAGGGCTGTTCATATAGAATTCAAAAATAAGGAGAAGTCATCTGTGATGCTAGAAGTGAGGACGGTGGTCACGCTCGAGAAGTGTGGGGAAGGGGCCCCAGGGGAGACTCTGGGTGGCCAGGAGTGTCGTTCCTTAACCTGGGGTTGATTCTACTTTGTGACAGAGTAATAGCACTTTAAACTCACACGCATTCTTGTTTGTGTGTTATCTTACGTGTTAAAACATTTTAATGAGCAAACACATGTACAAAGACGTTAAACTCAGCTCTGTTTATAACAAAACATTACTACCATCCTGTGTGTTCTAAGAAGGAAGAGGGTAAGTATATCATGCAGCCACTTAAAATGAAGATACTTACTTATCTTACTGTATCATTGACTGTATCATTAAATGAGAAATGCATTAATAAAAATGGGATTCCAAAGACAAAAAGAATCACAAATCTTAAAACTGTATTCATACTGTGACCATACTGTTAGTAATAACAGAATATTGTCATTTTGAATGTCTTGAAGAATAAAGCAAAACAAGTTAATAAAAAGATCTTTATAAATCAAGAGACAGATGGTAAATAACATTCATATAGAATCTGTCGAAAAACAGATCGCGTTCTAATGTAGACTTTTTACACATGAAAATGTAGTTTTATTTTCCAAGAACAGGTCATGTATACAGAAAAACACACAGAGGAAAAGCCACGACGTTTGGGGTTTGCTTCCAAGTGCGCGCCACAGGCGAACAGCCAGGAGCCCTGGGGAAGTCGGGAGTCTGCTACACCGCTCTCTCTCCTTGGTGTAAGCTGAACATTTCCCACACTTAAAAAAGCATAATTCTGTTTGGACCATGTATTTACTTATATGCATATATTTATGAAGAAAACAATTTGAAAAGATATTCACCAAAATATTAAAAGTGGTTATTATGAGGTTGGGTAGTATTTAAGTGACAATTTTGTGCTTATCTTAATTTCTACCTCTTTGCCAATAATTAGATTTTACTTCTGTAATTCTTTTTAATAGAAAAAGGAAAAGAGCCCTGGCTGGTGTGGCTCAGTGGATTGAGCGCAGGCTGTGAACCAAAGGGTTGCTGGTTCAATTCCCACTCAGGGCACAAGCCTGGGTTGCAGGCCAAGTGCCCCATGGGGGCCACGTGAGAGGCAGCCACACGTTGATGTTTCTCTCCCTCCCTTCTCCCTCCCTTCCCCTCTCTCTCTAACAATAAATAAATAAAATCTTAAAAGAAAAGAGAAAGAGAAAAGGAACACCCACAGGGCATAAGCACTACTGAATCACCCCAGGGGTTCTGAAGCAGGGCAGGGCCTCGCGGGGGCAGAGGAGCCCCGTGGCTCACGCACAGTGAGAGCCACCGGAGGAGGAGGCTTCCTGCTCCACCAGCCGCACGAGTGAGCGGGGTGATGCATGGCCCACAGGTGATGCTTCCTGTGAGCTGGGACCACTGAGGTCGGCTCTTGCCGTTTCTGTGGCACCAGCAATGTCACTTAGTGTGACGACAAAGGACAGGAAGATGCTCTCAAGGAGCCCGACACTCAGGGGACAGACACGGCCATGGCTGGTTCGGCTGGTTCACCCTTTAACAGTCTGACGGTGTGCGAAGCGCCCACTGTGCGCTCCCCATTTGCTACAGCGGCAGAGAAAGATAACTCTCCCCAGAGCCCTCCTGGAGAAATCCAGTCTGCTCCAAGTTCGCCTCCCAGCTTCCCTCCAAGGCAGAGCTAAAATGGAACCCACATCTTTGTCCCAGAATTGAACTGAGAATTTATCATCGAGTCCATGTTCTCTGAGGAATTCTAGGAAAAGTCAATTCTAAATCATCCTCAGTCCAGGAGAAACAGCTGCAGAGGTCACACAGTCAAACCTGTGTCTCCACATTAAGTAGCATTCCAGCACCTAAATGTTAGGATCTCGAGGTCTGAACCAACACGGCGAGGCTCAGCGGGGACAGCGCTGTATTTATAGTCGCAGCCGGGACGGACGGTATTTTAGATGTAGGTCAGCAGGCCGCTGGCCTGGAACTGAACGAGAAGCTCCACAGTGAAGGCTGAAATCAAGCACAGTCCAAGCACTCAGCATTCATTAGCTCATGTAATAAACATGCATAATTAAAAACTGGCAATTACTAACTTAAAAAGTTAAATATAAAGCTATTCATAAAGAAGGGGACTGGAGAAGCAATCCACTTCCCAGCGTGAACAGTTATGTGATATATGTCTTATACAATGGTCTACATTCATGGAGTCAGAGGACAAATAAAGCTGAAGAGGAACCTGAAAAAAAAAAAAAAAAAAAAAGAGGACGGCACATTTGCTCTCAAGATGCTGCAATTTAAGACCAAAGAAGTAACCTGCCCAAAGTCAGACAATCAATTCACAGTGCAACTAACCCGGAACTCTGGTCCTCCCCTGACCGAGTGCACGGTACCCGGTGTACGCAGGAGAAGCGCCAGAGTAACCGGACCCAAAGCCCTGCTTCTCAGTCTCCTCTCTCCTCCCCGAATCCGGCCCACGGTCTGCGTGTTTCTGCATCAGACAACAGCAGCTAGTTCTCAGAACTCGAAACCATATTATTTATAAACTAAAGTACAGAAGACCTTGCAAAACTCATTAAGCTTCACCTAAGCCAAAGGACACTCGTTCAGTTGGCGCCAAGTTCACGGGCGTGTTCCCGCCGCTGGCAGGTCTTAGGGCTGCGGAGGGAGCGGGCGGAATGGCAGAGAGAAGGGAGCCGCTCGCCTCTTGACGATTCAGAGTTCCCCAGCCGGCTGCGTCCTGAGCGACCGAGGCCAAAGCCCACCCCCGCAGCTCCTTCCCAAGCCCCAGAAAATCTTCCTCCGCAGAGGGCCGCACGCCTACTACTGGAACCCCGACCAGCAGAGGTGCCCGCGGGTTTGCATGCACGCATGAGGGGGTGGCAGAAACGGACAGGGGTTACCGGCAAGGCTGCATAGACCGTGAGGGCTAGGAAATGAAGGCCCGTGCTCGGCCTGTGGCCACAGACGAAAAGGCAGGCTGTAGAGTAGTGTGGGAAGATCACCTGATCTCTCCTCTACACACGCTATTGCAACTAGATTTGTCTTTAAATTTGAAGAGACAATAACACAACACCCAAATTTTCTGCACAGCACCCACATTTGTCCTCAGCAAGTCCAAGGATGCATGCTGTTCTCCCCAAGTTCTCGGACTTGAAAGCGTATACATGCATGTGGGGCGTGACAAGCCACAGCACACACAAGGACCCAGAGGAGGAAGAGCAGGGCCAAGCACAGAGACGCTGCCAGGGCCTGTCCCAGGGCAAGCCGGGCTGAGAAAGGCACTGTGAGGCCGGCGCTCAGCTCAAGACCATGCTGTCCCAGAAGGCCACCTGCTGGCACCACAGGATACACTCGGACGCCTGAGTCCCTGGCCAACAACTCACTGAATGAATTTACATATTTCAAGGCCCTGAATTTGTCCGTGTGTGAACTCAGGTGTCAACCCCGTTCTCCACACAGGCGCCACCCCAGGAAACCAGAAACACCGAATCATGTACCATTTCCAGAGTGTAAGTGACACGCGTCAGAGAAAGCCCCAGTTGGTAACCTATGCCACACCTTGTGGAGTGCGCAGGCGCACAGGTCGCTCACATCTGCCACCCCCAGCCCTGTGGGCTGGAGGGCTTCTCGCCCTTCCACACTGCCACCTCCAGAAAATGGGAAAACGAGGGTGCCGCAGGCGCCCTTACCCACAGTTTCGCTTTTGAAGTTTCCACTGTCCCTAGTCAACCGTGGTCCAAAAATATTAAATGGAAAAACCCAGAAATAAATAATTCACAGGTGTTAACTTGTGCGCTGTTCCGAGGAGTGTGATGAAACCGCACACTGCCCTGGGCTGTCCCACCTGAGACACGGCTCATCTCCGTCCAGTTCATCCACGTCACGGTCACGAACTTTCAGTGCAGCACTGCTGGAATGGCTCTGTTCTCACTTACTGCCGCTGCTCTCTCACTGTGCCTGACTTCAAACAAAACTCGTCGTAAGTGCGTGTGTACACAGGAAACTCGGTGTATGTGGGAGTGGGTGGGACCCATGGTCTCAGGCATCCACTGGGGGTCGCAGAAGGCGTCCTGACAGACAGGAGGGGCCGCAGCAACAAAGCAGCTCAGACAGTGCTTAAGGGTGAGAGTTCAAAGGTGCAGAGCAACTGGAATACAGAGTGCCGAGTGTTAGCTACCGTCACCATGAAGTCAGCAGCGTGAGTTCACGTCTGTCACATGCACTGCAGCCAGGAAGCATGGTGGGCCGGCACGAAAACAAGCACCAGATGCCTCACGGGCCTTTAAAAGCAAGTCCGTTTTTGTGTTCCGTTGCCTGTCCAAGACGCGTGTGTGTGTGTGTGTAAAGAAACGTGTGGGGGGAGGCGTCTGAAAGGGAGAAGGGGCAAGGTCAGAAAGGCCGGGGGAGCACACAGAGCCTGGAGGAGGGGCCCTCTCTAATCAGACGTGACCATGGTCCCCCGGGTCAAAGCAGCGCCCGACTGGCTGACACCTGTCCACTTTCCTTCCCGACACAGCTGACCGAGGCCAGGCCAGCACAAGT
Source organism: Phyllostomus discolor (assembly GCF_004126475.2). Lineage (NCBI taxonomy): Eukaryota > Metazoa > Chordata > Mammalia > Chiroptera > Phyllostomidae > Phyllostomus > Phyllostomus discolor. The sequence goes on along the minus strand of NC_040903.2, from coordinate 216,594,686 downwards.
GGGCACTTTTCCGGTCACTGCAGGCTTTGCTAAATCCAGTGCCGCGCAATTCCTCGGGCTGCAGAGGGAGGCCCGGAGGCCAGAGCTGCCTGGTGCGGCGGTCCACACCTCACCGGAAGTACAGGTGAACTGCTGAGACGCGCGCTGAGTGGCACCACGCACAACACGCGGCTGGACGCGTGAAGACGTGCAGGGCGGACTAGGGCCTTAGAGCCCCCACTTCCCTGATACGCTGTAAACAAACGAGTGCCAAGAAAAGGAAACAAGTCACCTGGGTTTCCACTCTAGAAAAGCTGAAAGGCTGCGCTCAGTGGACGGGGTTCAGACGACGGGAGAAACCCGGAAACGTGGGCGTCACCGCCCTCCGTCCCCGACCACGTGCCGGGCACACGTGCGCACACGCTCAGACCCAAGGCCCACACGAAGGCAAGGCAGCGTGGGACGCCAGGGGGACCCGCCACTTCGCCGCTGCGAGGCTGCACGCTGCCCCGCCCCCGAGCCTCCCCGAGCGCTCCGCGCACAGGGTGGGGAGTGTCAGCACCAGCTCCGCAGGAGGGCTTGTGTCTGTGCAAGCACCCAGTTTAGTGCCCGGCACACAGCCAACGCTGGATAAACGGTAGCCGTGATGATGTGCAAATTAGTCCACGGCTAGTAATAAAACCCACGGACTGCACAGTCCCTGAGCTCCTGCTGAGGGCGTTCTGCGAGGAGAGCCCTGAGTCGGGGCTCCAGTGCTGGCCCCTCAGGGTCACCCAGCTGGCGAGGCGAGCACACTGTGGGCCAAAAGCACCCAGAGCTCTCGTTCACTGGCCAGCAGCGGGCCCAGGCCCTGCCCCTCCACTGGTGCCGAGCAGACACTGGCGGCAGCACTGGGCGAGGGCCCCACGCTGGACAAGCACTGCCGTGGGGGAGAGGAGGGAGCCGGACAGCTTTCTGTACCTGTGAGCAGCCAGCCTTTCGGCTACGGTACAGCCAAGGGTACGTGGTGGCACTTAGGCCGCATCAAGCAGACACACAAAACTAGTGTGCAGGGGCCACAAGTGTCCACTTGGCCACCTCATTCATCACAGAAATGGGGACAGGGATTTTGAAGAGGCCACTGTACGGTCAGCTTGGGTCTGATGCGTCAGGAGCACGAGCGGTCACCAATCTTGGGAAAGTCAGGCCCGTGGCGCCAACGGCACCGCAGCAGACACGGGACCCCAGGCAGGACCAGGCACGTGGCGCGGAAATGGGGGAAAGAGCAATCGCAGTGGAACACCAACCGTCTTGATTCCGATGATGCGGGTGGTCCTCAAACACCCTCCATCACTAGACAAGAGCTGTTCTTCTGCAAGGGGACGGCCTGCCCAGGGCGCCTACGAGGCAGAAGAAACACAGCCACCAGAGAACCACGCCCGTGAAGCCCTCCGGTCTTCCAGCGGCGCTACGAGGCATCAGTCAAGGGAAGGGGCCCAACCACGAGCCACTCAAACGGGAGAGGGTAACCCCTTCTTCCTCCAGTTTTGTGTGATGCACTGAGCACGTTTCCTAGGTGTAGTGCTGGGTGTTAACCAGCTATCGCTGCATCTGTTACTGCTCATCTTATCAATCTTTGTTTCCACAGGAAACTCTAGAAAATCTGTTTCAAAACCATGCTCACCAGCAGACTGCACTTCACCCACTCTTCTCAGGTCAACATTACTAACATAACCATGACTTACACTGAAAATACACCAGGCTCGGCCCACTGGTCTCCACCACAAAGTTCAGCAGAAAACTGCTGGCAGATTATCCCCACACGAGTCATAAGAGACCCAGAAGTCCTGACTGCTGGCTCCCCCCAAAAAGGGGAGGGTGGTCTGAAACCCCACCTCCCATCTTATACCAGAATTAGTCTCCGCAATATCAACAAGAGCGCAGATGCAAACAAAGAAACCTCAGGAGTACAGGAAGAAACCATGATCATGCTTAAAAACAAAGTCAGGAGGGTTAAGCATAACCCAAAACCCACAGCCACGAGAAAAATTAATCCATTTTTCTTTAAAAAAATAAAACAAAATTTCTACCTAGAAAAATCACAAGCAAAATCAGAAGTCAACTGACAAACAGAACCAAATGTCCACAACTCGGATTATAGATTTTAAGGACTAAGTCACATAAAAGAGAACTCCTACAAGTCAACAGGGGAAGAAAAGCCCTGGCTGGTGTGGCTCAGTGGACTGAGTGCGGGCCTGCGGACTATAAGGTCCCTCCAGTCCGACTCCCAGTCAGGGCACGTGGCTGGGTTGTGGGCCTGGTCCCCAGGTGAGGGCGCTGGAGGAGCAACCACACCCTCATGTTCCTCTCCTTCTCTTCCTCCCTCCCTCCCCCTCTCTTGAAGAACAAACGAACAAACCAAAATCCTAGCAGAAATGGGTCCAGTGCGTGGACACCTCACAGAAGAGAAAATGCAGCTAGCTCCTAAAGATAAGAAATGCTGCTGAACTCACGGAGCGAGAAACACAAACCGTGGCGGGGAGCACGTGCGAGCTGGCAAACCGGCAGAGAGGGAGCAACGCTGCGCCGAGCTCCTCCCTCCCAGGAGCCGGCCCCTCAGACCCACCGGGTGCAGGGCAGCAGGACGCCCGGGCACGGGCCAAGGCGGGTCTGTGACAGCGGAAGGTGGACCGGAGACCCCCGCCCACGGGGACTGTGGTGCTGTGCGCCGGACGATGGGGCATCGTGCACACTAACGCATTGACAAAGACTAATCTTCACACACATTTTACGATACAAGCGGAAAACAAGGTATGAAACAGCACAAATGTTAAAATGAACATTTTGCATTAACGGAGGGAAAACTACATCTGCGATTTTGCGAAACCACAGGCCATGTCTGGAAAAATACACAAGAACTTAAGACTGGCTTGCTCCCCCCAAGAAGTAGCCCCCCACTGGCTACTTCTGAGGAGGGGTGGGGCTGTGAGAAACAACCCCGCTGTGCCCTCTGAATTTTGAACCGGTGACTCTGTGGCCCACTTAAGCAGTCAAGCCTGCCTAGGAGAAGCCGTAACACCTACGTCCTGAATGGAGACCTCTCACTCAACCCCCCCGACACCCACTACCCACTGAGCAGCACTGCCTGAGCTCCACTCGGGGGGCCGGGCACGGGCTGGCGGCACCAGGTCCCAGCAGGGCAGACGGGGCCCTGGGTGTGGACTCAGCAGGGAGACCGCCAGCCATCAAGGGGTCGGGGAGCGTCGGGGCAAGGCGAGGACGATGGAGAAATGCCAGGCAGGCCAGGGAGGCCCGGGGCTGCAGTGGCGGGCTGATGGGCGTTGCCTTTCTGGGCGGGGTGGCAGACAGCGGTGCTGGCAGGGTCGCAGGTGGGCAGAGCTGTGAAGAAGTGGGGGAGCAACCCTGTGGTCACCCAGGGAAAGGGTTCCCATCAGGCGGAAGGGCACACCCCGCAGCCCCGAGGGCTGCTCTCTGAGGACAGAATGGAGACCGCAGGGGAAAGAGTGGAAGCAAGGCGCCCCGGGCGGTGGGGAGACAGAGGGCCCCAGACCCTCGTAAGGACACCAGAGCTCACTCCATGTGGCATGGAAAAGCGTCAGGGAGGTGTACGCCGTGCAGGGACCCGACCGGACCTGTGTGGTGTAAGCGGTCACTGGCTGGGCCAGGACACAGTGAGCGGCAAGAGCAGAGGCAGGGAGGCCCCACGGAGACCGCTGCGACGGCCAGGCCAGGTGAGCGGGCCACCTCCCGGGGCTGGGACACGGTGGTGGGAGGTGGTCCAACTCGGGGTGCATTTTAAGGCAGAGCCAACGGGCTTTCCTGAGGAAGTGAACGCAGACGGAGGAAAAAGAACTCACAGGCGACTCCACAGTATTTGGCCCAAGCGGCTTCTGCAACGATCTAACAGGTTCATTAAAATAGACAAACAAAAAACTGCACCTTCATGTCAGCTCGATTGCTCTCAGGCAGGTCATGAACACCTTCAACAAAAGCAATGCTTATTTAGAGACTTAATTAGGAAGCTGCAGAGGATTTTCACGTTGAAAAACCCACATGCTTGGGGTTATTCTCTAGGCACTTAGTAAGCATCTACGTGGTGCCAGGCGCAATATCAGGCACTAGGAACCTACATGATCTTAAAACGTATAACCAAATGCCAAAAAAGGGTTGGCAGCCGGAAAGAAAAAGATTGGCAGGAAAAACACCAAAACATGAAAAGCTGTGGGAGATAAGATTTTTCCAAAGTTTTTACCATAAATATACCCACTCTTGACTTGAAAGGTGGAAGGGACCTTTCCGTTCTACTGCCACTGGTAGGAGAAATATTCCCACGTGCCAACCTGACTGGTGACTTAAATGGTTAGCAGGCTTTCCTTCTAAGAAAGCCTTTTAAGCTGAACAGACTACTCAGCTTTCCCTCTTGCATCCCCCTGCTGCCAGTGCTAAGGCAGGATGTATGCGTGGGAAGTACGAGTCGAGAGGGGGCGAGGGCAGGGCACAGAGGAATGGGGTGCACACAGCAGCTTCTGGTCTTTAAGCACAGTATCTCAAGACGGAGATGAGAAAGATCCGAGGCTGATGCTTTGACGTATTTAATCAATTACTAACTACGCTCAAGGCAAATGCTCGCCACAGTAATCTACCCACGGCCACCAAACAAGCGTCAAAGCCACTCCCACATCTGTCCAGTCATTCAAGTGTTCACAGCGTGCCTGCACCACATGGAAGGCACTGAGCTAGACACAAGGAGCTCAGCGATGGGTCAGGTAAGACCAGCCTCCCTGAGCCTGCAATCTAGTTCAGGGGGCAGGGGAAAGAAGGGACATTAAATTCAAATTCAGTTGTTTTATTATGATCGTGACATGTACTAGAGAGAGGACATGTACTAGAGGCTAGCAGGAGAGGTGACCCAGACGAGGGGTCATGAGCTAAGAGGTGAAGGAGGAGGAACGAAACAGGTGAAGGGGGGATGAAGACAACGACACGTAAGAAGTGTCCAGGGCAAGAAGGGGAGGCTTGTCAGAAGAACGAGAAGGAAGCCAGTGGGCGGGAAAGCCACAGCGCAGGTGAGAGAGGCTCGTAAGGGCAGCAAGGGCCGGCGCCTGCAGGGCCCAGTGAACCATGTCACCAACCGTTTCTATCGCTAAAAGCAACAAGAACCATGGAAAGAGGTCAAGCCTGGGAGTGACCACCAGATTCACATTTTTAAAGATGCCTCTGGCTACTAGACAGAGAATAAAGGTGAAGGCAGCAAAGGCGAAGCCGGAGACCAGGCGGAGGGCTGCGCGGGGCCCAGGTAGGATGGGCGAGGGCAGGGAAGCCAGAAGCAGACACGTCCAGGACAACCTGTGGAGGGGAGGCAACAGAGTTCCTGGTGGAGTGCGAGTGGGGGGTGGGGAAGCACAGGAGTAACAATGAAAACGTTTAGGAGGACCCGAAAGACACACGGAAAATGAAACTACATAATTACATTCAAAATAAGGAATAGAGAGACATTCCATGCAAATACTAACAAAAACAAACTGATTTCCCAATCTTCAAAATAGAATTTTGGGCAAAAGCAGAGATAATGAAAAATATACCAACACAAAGGACAAGCTACAAAGGATTCAGCCCTGGCCAGGTGACTCAGTGGGTTAGAGCGTCTTCCTGATACGCCAAGGTTGCAGGTTCGATCTCCCGTTAGACCACATACAAGTATCAACCAATGAGCGCATAAAGAAGGGGAACAACAGGTGGGTATTTCTCTCTCTTCTACTCTACCCCTCTCTCCCTTCCTATCTCTCTAAAGTCAATGAATAAAGAACTAATTTTAAAAAAGACCCTGGCCTGTGTGGCTCAGTTGGTTGGGGCGTCATCCTATAACCAAAGGGTGGCAGGTTCGATTCCCAGTCAGGGAACATACCTAGGTCATGGGTTCTCTCCCCAGTCCCGGTGCATGCAATCCCCAGTAGAGGCATGTACAGAAGGCAACTAATCGACGTTTCTCTCTCTCCTTTTGTCTCTTCCTCCCTCTTTCTCAAAAAGGAATGAAATAAAAAGTCCTTGGACGAGGATAAAAAATAAAATTACATTTTTAAAAAGATTAACAATTCTGAATTTAATATAAAGCTAAAAGTGACAAAGAAATGGGTAAGTTCGAGATCAGTGAGATTTTCAACACACCTATCCAGAACTGATAAACAAAGCAGCCATAGACACCGCAAAGCAACTGACGATGTGAAGGGTATAAAGAACTGGGTGGAACACGCACAAGCCCTGGCTGGTGTGGTTCGGCCGGTTGGAGCTCCGACCCATACACCAAACGGCTGTGGGTTCAACGGCCAGTCGGGGCACATGCCTAGGTTGCAGGTTTCATCACGTCGGGCAAGTGATTAATCAGTATTTCTCTCTCTTTCTTTCCCCCCTTCCCTTTTAGACAAATTCTCAGGTGAGGGTTTTTTAAAAAATACACAGAACATTTCAACTAGGTCACAAAGAGAAAATCTCGTCATATTTTAAATAACTGATTTTAAAAAACACTCTATGACTATATAATGCAAATAAGTTTTTAAAGAACAAAATTAGCCCTGGCTGGTATGGCTCAACGGACTGCATGCCAGCCTGTGAACCAAAGGGTCACTGGTTCAATTCCTAGCCAGGGCACATGCCTAGGTTGCAGGCCAGGTCCCTGGTGGGCAGGTGCGTGAGAGGCAACCACACACACATTGATGTTTCTCTTCCTCCCTCCCTCTCTCTAAAAACGGCTGGTTCGAGCTTTGTCCTGCCGCACCAAGGGTGTGGGACGGATCCCCAGTCAGGGCACACACGAGAACCAACCAGTGAATGCATCAGTAAGGGGAACAATAAATCAATGCCCCCCACCCCCACTCTCTCCCTAAAAGTCAGTTTTAGAATGTTTTAATTGACAAACTCTTGCAAGTCCACTCAAGAAAAACTCAAACCATGAAAGAGAAGCTGAAGCCCCAGCTGGGGGCTGAGCCCGGCAGCGGAGGGCGGCAGAAGCCTGAGTGCCCCGGCGGCTCCGGAGCCGGTCCGGTCCTGCCAAGGACGACAGCCGCAGTTCCAACTCGGGGATGCCCAGGACCCAGGGCCCTAGACAGACGGTCCAGAAAGCACATGGCAGCAGAAGCAGAAGGAACTGGCCCAAGTTGCTACCTGGGAGGAAGTGGCAGGGCTTTGCTGGAACACACGCAGCTTCACTTTTAATTGCCCTGATAATGGGTTCCAGCTTTAATACCCACTGGGTTAACTCGCTACAATAATAGCTTTCTCGACGGGGAGAAACGGCATCAGTGACTTTGGGCACAGAGGACACGGGCACAGCGAGACGGGCACCGGGGGTGGGAGAGGGAGCGGCGCTGTCGTAAGGAGACCCAGTGAAGACTCGGTGGAGGCGAAGGGCTGGCACAGGGGGACTCGCGAACGGTGCGTTTCAGTAAACAGATGATCAGCGGTGCCAGGCGCTGCTGGGAGGTCGAGGCAGCGTGGGCGTCATGGCGGCCAGTGGACCTGGCAGCATGAGGCTGAGTACCCAGTGTCCCGGGGAAATGAGAGCAGTGGAAGCCGAGGTCACGTGGGAGCAGAGGGACAACTGTTTCTACCTGAATTAGCAGGTTTGGAGCTGAAGCCACACGAGCAGAAAAGACCCACGAGTGGACCAGAGGAGGTCTCGGGCAGCAGCCACGTGCTGACGGGTGGTGGGTGGGTGTACGACCTGCGAGAGGGGAGCAGAACCTGGTGGAAAGGGAGGCTGGGAGGCAGGCAGCACAGCCATCGTCGAGCAGAGGCAGCCAGGACGTCCGTGCACGGTCACAAGGAAGGAAGGGAAAGGCGCACGGGTCTAAGGGCAGAGGCTCCAAAGGACGCCAGGGGAGTGGCAAACGGGGAGTGGCAATCGGGCCCGCACTGTGCAGTCCCGCAGCGGGACCCCCAGAAGCTTTTCCAGCTCAACTTGCGCCCCACAACCTGAGCTCTCTGGGAAGTGCAAACTGCCACGTCAGGGAACACCTTCAGCATAACCCCAGCATTCTTTAACTAGCTGAGCTGGGCCTGCCTGCCCTCAGTGTTGCTGACTACATGCACACCTATTCCAAAATACAGAGGGACAAAGAGCAATTCAAGGAGTTGTGCAAGTCCCATAATTAAGTGGAAAGAAGGAAGACTTCTTCCCAGGACCCCAGGGTAAGGACGACGTAGCCTCTGCACAGAGCCAGCTCCAGGTGAGGCGATCACGCCCCCGGACAGAGCCTCCTCCTGGCAGAGCCCAGAACTCTGCACAGTACGAGATCTGAGGCTGAGACCAACTGCTAAGAGCCTCTCAACCAATGCAAGTGGCACCGCCAAGACTGTCCCCGTGGGCTTTGGTAACTAACACTGACCCCGTGCAGCCCTCAACGAGGACCTGAAAGATCAACTCACTCAGGCAAGCCCTCAGGGGACGAAAATCTCAACCAGCTCGTTCGTGCGGAGTCAAACACACGTGCCTACTGTGCACACGAACCACGAGGGGCACGGGAGGGTAAGACGGTCTCCGCCCTCTCGATCCACATGGTAATGGGGTGACAGAGAGCCAACTACAACTCCCACAGCTGTGGGGAGGCCATTTGCCGTGGTCTCCAAACCGTGCAGGACCCCCGTGCCGCCCGGGCCACGCCCCCAGCCCCAGTAACGCCCCGGGTCCCACTCACTGACCCGTCTCGCCACGAGCTCCTCCCGAGCAAAGAGCTGCGTCGATCCCGTCTGAGTCCCCGGTGCCCAGCCCAGTGCTGGGCCCTCCGTGCGGTGTGCGCCTCTCGGCCGCCGACCCCGCATCCACCTGTGATCTGTCCCCCTGCCCGGTACCTGCCCACTGCTCCCGAGTGGGCTCCAGAGCCATCAGGGCGCTGGTCATCCAATCCCCTTGATAAAGGTGCGGGTCAGCCAGCACTCGGTCAACCAGTGCATAACGTTTCTCTGGCCACAGGGGTGCGTGGGGAACCCAATCTGGGGCAATGGCTGCTCAAAGAGGAGGTTTGCTGGGGGCTTCTGTGCAACAGTCTTCCTTATGCTTCCGAGAAAGTAACAAGACGAGCTTTTCATTCTCACCCTGGATACTTGCTCTCATTCTGGTCCGTGTCTGCCACCATAATGCCACCTGAGCCAGGATGACGGACACAGTGGGAAACAAAACCAAGCAAATCTCAGCAAAACAGGGCTGGCACCCCCACCAACACACACCTGAAGCCCACATTACCTCTGGAACTTTCAATGACATAAGCCAACGCATCACCTTTAAAGTTTAAACTAGTTCGAGATGGGTTTCCTGCTTTTTGCAAAGCAAAACACCCCTAACACAATATATATATGAGATCTGCTAAAACATAAAAAGCACTAGTAAATCACCGTCCATTCAGAATGTGCTGATTTACAGCACATTCTAAAGTTCATCTCGTTTCAAATCGTTAAACCCAATCTCAAATATTAAAATGTAAATCTTTTCCCTGTTATTTAAACCTTGGAGAATGTCAATTGGTTAACACCTAAATGGTAAAGCTGTGGCTCAAAATTATCGTAAGTTTATAAAAGAAAACTTTAATTTATGAATTTAACTACAAAAAAATAAAATTCTTCATGGCAAAAACACATACAACCCTGACTGGTGTGGCTCAGTGGGCTGATCGTCATCTCACAAACGGAAAGGTTTCCAGTTCGATTCCCGGTCAGGGCACAGGCCTGGGTTGCGGGCCAGGTCCCCAGTCGGGGGTGTGCAAGAGGCAACCCATGGATGCTTCTCTCTCACATCAATATTTCCCTCTCCTCCTTCCTCGCCATCCCTCTGAAAACAAATAAATAAAATATTAAAAAAAAAATAAAACCCACACACACAAACCACCCCTGCCAAGCAAACCACAACACAGAGCACAAACCGGGAAGCACCTGTAACTCATATCACAAAGGCTGGTTTCCCTAATGCATAAAAAGCTCCTTTTTAAAAAATCAGAATATCCAACAACCCAACAGGAAAACGGACAAGGAATATGAAACAGTTCACAGACAAAGAAATACACCTCACTTTTAGTGTGCAGAAAGACGATCAAACCTCTTTCGCTACAAGGGAAAAGCAGGCAAAACCGCACTGATCTCTCACCTAACAGACAGACTGCACGAGCCCGACAGCACGCTGTCGGGGAGGCTGTGGCGAGACGGGTTCTCTGCCGGAGTGCGAACCCCACGGCCCGCCCCGGCGGAGGGCGACTCGACCGCACCCGTTAAGCACACAGGACCCAGCAGCACCTCCCTGGAAATGAGCCCTACGGACACACTGCCTCTCTGTAGAACAGTACGGTGCATGCGACGTTACTGACTGCAGCACCACTGGTATAAAAAAACTAACACTCGAGAGTCACCTACTGAAATAAAGTATGACACATGCACAGGACGGAATATAAAGCCATCATAAGAAAGCATGCCGAAGCTCTCCACTTACTAACGTGGAAAGATCTCCAATATACTCGTGTATCATCAAGCAGAAAAAAAAAACCACACACAGCACGCTCCCTCGATCCCTCCAAATTCCTGCTCAGATGTCACCCCATTCTTACAACAATAAAAGGATGAGTCAAACAGATAAAATGATTAGGGGGAGCAGACAGAAATGGAAGTTAGATCTCTCTGTGTTCTAGTTTAAGGCTAGAACCACCCAAATGTTTTATGTAGTTAAGTACAATATTTACTGAGGTCTGACTGATAGATATACCAAGAGCTGCGCATATTAACCATGTGCCACAGTCAAGTGACAGACATACTCGACATCTCTCCAAGTTCTCCTCGTGTCCTCTGTTGTCGCTTGGCATGGTAGGAAGACTTAACCTGGGATTACCCTCTTAACAACGGCGACATGCACAGAACCATTTGTTAGCTCAAGCACTGCGCTGTGAGCATAGCAGGCCTCTGGAGTTGACTCATCTAGCATAAATGAAACCTACACAAAACTAAGTTTAAAAACAATCCCTTCTCTTCCAAAACTGGATTATGGCAATAGTTGTGCAACTTGGTAAATTCCCTAAAAACCACAGAATTGCACACTTAAAATAGATGGCAGGAAGGTGCGACAATTTGACTGGAATGAGTACGAAGAGGCGGTGAAGAACTCGAGAGAGCTAACAAAGACCAACGCCTCTCCAGCCTCTCCAGCTCGAGCGAGCTCGGGCCGCACGGGGAAGCTCTGAGAGCGCAGCTCCCGCCTCTCGAAGTCTGGGGTGGGGCCGCGCTCCGGGCTTCCACCGAGCTCCCAGGTGGCGGCGCTGAAGGTGCTGGTCTGTGGTCCGGACAACTTGAGGAGCTCAGCTCTAGAAGTAGCTTGCAAATGGGACAGCAGCCTGGGGCAAAGGACCCATAGGGTATGGGGGCGGGGGGGGGGGGGGCAGAAAGGGTTCCCCCTCGTTTGTAAGATGAAGGAAATAACATTGACTCCAGGACTAGACTTAGCCAGGTTAGAACGGAGGAGTGCAAGGGTTCGGGGGCTACAAGGACTCATCACGGCACGTCAGACAGACACGTGCTTGAAGAGCAACAGTCCGGCAGGAGCGAGGGTTACTGAGAGGTGATGAGGGTCCTGTGAGGGTGGCGGCGACACGGTCGCCCGGCTTGGGTCCTGAAAGCGGATGATGCGCTAGGAACCCTACAGGAGGCAGACACCACTGCGGTACAGCACCCCAGAAGCACCAAAGGGAGGAAAGCCATTAGAAAAGTCTAATCCCACTAAGCGCTCCCACGGCTGGGACACAGGCGGCCTGTACGCGACCGCGGCTGGGGACAGCAGCCCTGCCCACAAGCCCCGGCCCTCCCAGGGCAGCTCGCCGCCTGCAGCGGGGGCTGGCAAAGGCCGCGTCCTCAAGCCTTGCGCCTCTCTGTCCCCTGGTTCCGAGTCCTCCGCGCCAGCGGTTTTCGATGGGTGTGCTGCGAGAATGCTTACAACATGCAATACCTGACTGTTAGGGGCACTGACCTCTTTAACCTTAGGTTGTCACATTTAAAAGCAACAACAGCCAACACAACAATAGTTGTCCAGTGTGAATGAATCAAAATCATACCTATTTTTTGGTCCGACTGGCAAAAAATAGAACATATTTGTTGGTGTGCCCCAGAATTGTAGTAATTCGCTTATGTGTCCCGGGAGATGAAGGTTGTGAATTGCTGCTCTAACCCTTTAGGCCACCCGCCTGTCACAATTCAGTTCAAACTCACCTGTCAGTCTCTGTGAGTTCCCACTGCAACTGAGACAAGGCTACATTGTAACGATCCCCTATCTGGGCTCAATGGAACACCGTGAGCCTCCTGGAGCAGAACCGCAACAAGGAATGAGCAGGAAGAGAAGAACACAGGCACACGGCATGGCCAACCTCCCAGTCCCAGATCGCTGATGTGCTGCCACAGGGGCCTCTTCACGGAGGACAGGAAATCAGCGACCCTTCTTCCACGCACGCACACACTCCTGAGCAAAGGAAGCCGCCCTGGTGGTATGGCTCAGTGGATTGAGCACTGGCCTGCCAACCAAAGGGGCGCCAGTTGATTCCCAGTCAGGACACACACACCTGGGTTGTGCACGAGGTCCCCAGTGGGTGGACACTCTAGAGGCAACCACGCATGGATATTTCTCTCCCTCTCTTCCTCTCTCCCTTCCCCTCTGCCTATAAATAAATAAATAATTTTTAAAGATTATTTACTTACTTATTTATAAACAGAGGGGAAAGGAGAGAGGAAGAGAGGGAGAGAAACACCAATGTGTGATTGCCTCTCGCATGCCCCCCAGCAGAGACCCGGCCCGCAACCCAGGCGTGTGCCCTGACCAGGAATTTAACTGGTGACCCCTTGGTTCACAGGCCAGCGCTCAACCCACTGAGCCACACCAGCTAGGGCTAAATAAATAAATTCTTTAAAAATAAAATTAGAAAAAGTAAGCCAAGACTTATCCAATCAGGATGTTCACACTTCCTGGACCGTGGACTCCTTCTCACAATAATGTTTTAAACTTAAAAGATTAAGAAGGAGATTGATCATATTAAAATTCAGCTACACTGTGTTAAATAAATTTGGGCCTTAAAAAGGTTTATTTCACATAAAGAATAACCAGCTCCAGTGGCAGCCCTGTGAATGACTGCAATTTCAAAGCGGTGATGAGTGCAGACGCTATCTGCTGTATCTGCAAAAACCGCCACGTGATGAGCAAACATCTGTGGTTTGCACTGGTAAGAAAGTCACGATCTGTTACTGCTGTGATTGGTTGCCTGTATTCACAATGGGAGGACACGTTAAAATTCAATTAGAGGTTATAAAATAAAGACGTAAAATATTTCTTCCCATCTAGACTGACGTGGCCCCAATTCTATTCAGATTAAGAAGTCCTAATAAGTGGATATTGTGGAAAACGGCAGATGCCATCTGCACATCTCCCACTGGGCTGCAGGCACCGCAGGCCAGGGACTGGGTCTGACCTGTCTTTGGGTCTACAGGTCCAACACACGCTGGCTGAACAAGCCATTGATCATTCCACCGGACTTGAACTCCTTGAGGGCGGAGCCTCCGCCTCAACAGTATGGAGCAGGTGGTGGGTCAACCCTGATGGAATGAACAAGAGTGGGACTGTCTTGTCTCCGTGGCCAGATGACAGTCCTCTCGAGGGCAGGCAGGCATCACGTCCCGTACTCCCATTTCCTGGTCTAGCGCACCGCTCCTCACAAAGCCCCGGGACGCTCACTGAGTGAAACAGGAAGGCGGGACAGGCCTGTGAAACGCAGGTCCCGGGGGTAAGGGAACCACGCTAAGGGGAAGCAGAGCACAGCAGGGAGCCTACGGCGCGGCTGCTTAGGGATATGTGAAATTGCTCCCATTCTTACTTCTAAAATATGAAAACCTTGTGAATTCATTCCTCACGAACAACTGTTGCTTCTTTCTGATAAAATCTATAGTTTCGATTCCATTTTCCGACTGCTACAAACCAAGATAAAGCGTAGCACAGACTGATTTGGCATGCTTTTAGTACAATCTACCCAACTTTTTAAAAATCCGTATTACAAAATACAATTGACAATGAAAACATGACTCAAGTCGCAACCAACTGATAGAGAAGCTATGAAGTTAAAAACATGCTAAGCAGTAAGAGCAACTGCCAACTAAAGCTCAATCAAAAGTGAAGATAAAGCATTTCTGAAATGAGAAACATAAGGCTACAAGTTTTAAAATTCACAAACATGTGACCTGTACACATCATTTCGGGGCAAGTCATCTATTTGAAATCCAGCCCAATATTCTTCTCCTACGAGGTGGAGAAATACTTCACCTTTACTCCTTAATTCCACGTGATACTTGCACTGTTTGTGCCACACGCAGAGCACACGCCTTCCACTTTCACAACCATCAGCACAAACACGCAAGCTCCTCATGGGCCTGCAATGTCTTAATTCGTCTTCAAGTTATTCACAGCAGACAGCAGCACCTTATACCTAACAACAGACACTTGATGAACAAGGATTTTTTTTAAATGCAAGACATTCCTTCTACTTTATTATTGAAAACACGCCCTGGCCGGTGTGGCTCTGGACTGAGCGCTGGCCTGTGAAGCAGGGGGTCACCGGTTCGATTCCCAGTCAGGGCGCGTGCCTGGGTTTTGGGCCAGGTTCCCAGTGGGGGGTGCATGAGAGGCAACCACACACTGATAATGTTTCTCTCCCTCTCTTTCTCCCTCCCTTCCCCTCTAAAAATGAATAAATAAAATATTTAGGAAAAAAGAACACAGATGCCCAGTGTTTAGACTCTTAGAGGATACGGTAACTTGTCACTAACATTCTCAGACAATTTAAAAATGTCCTAAAAATTAAAACTGAGAATTAAAGTTATTTCTGTTTTGATGTCTGCTCCTAAATAACCAAGCAGGGCCACACCTCGTATTTCTGCACAAACTAACATCATTAGATATAAATAAAGTTGTTCTCTAAGACATCAAATACCAGACTACAAAAGTCTTCACATTTATTTTTACAACAAGGCATGTGTTTTAGGCATTCGGCCAGCTCGCCAGTGACCAAACCCACTGTGTCCTGACCCCTGCTCAAGCTCCCCGCCAGGGCACCATCCCGCTCTCGGCAAGTCACCAGGCAGACTCCTCGGCAATGGGCACAGGCGGCAGGTTCCTGGGGTGGGACTTGGTCTCCACCCGGCATGTAGAACAGGCACTTGCCTGTGGTGGGCGTGCCCCACAAATATCTGCTCATTAAAGAATGACAGGCGTGACTATCTCACGGGTTTTACTGACACATTCTGGGAGTTCTCGCCATTGCTGATATCCATCCACGGAGCCGTTCAGAATCTCACCACCGCCCTCTGCTTCCAGGTCAGGAGAACCAAGGTGTCACATGCGTCTCTCAAGCCTCCCGTAAGTGCGAAATTAAGATGCTTTCCTCTCAGTATATGAGATTCTACAGTCAAATAATTAAGTTTTTATTAATATTTCAAAACTCAATAAGCAGTCCTTAATGGAAAAAAAAGTATAGGTTTCCACTCAATTTCACAGGCATCATACTAAAGTACAAAATTTCTCTAAGTAAATTTGATATAAAAAGTTCTACACTTCTAAGCCCCTTTCAAAACAATAAATGGGGAACAGAGAGGTGTGAAAACTACAAATGGGGGAAAAGGTGCGAAGAACATGACCTTCTGTGGAGCAGCCCAGTATCTAAAGCTAGCCCGTGGGAGGGGTGGAGGGTGGAGGGTGGAGGGGTGGAGGGGTGGAAGGGTGGAAGGGAGGCGCCTTCAGAAGCCGTCCAGTCCACCCTCCCGCACAAAGCACTAATTCTTCAGTCCCCACCAGGTGCTCCTGCAGCCCTCATCAAACACAGTATTTTTAATACAGAAGGATCACCACCTCTCTCCCACGTCAAACCACTACCTCGTTAGATAACTCTGGCTCTGAAACAGTTTCGCTGGTATTCACGGGCTCTTCTGGCCCCAGCTCCATCTCAGAACGGGAGTACAAAGCTTCCTCCAGCACAAAGACCACCTAGAATCACGACGTGTTCGACTTGCTTTCACAGCACCCCACACTTCCCGACGCCCACTCCAGCAGACAATGAATACAAGACACGAAGACACCTTCCCAATAGAAAAATAAACTACTTTCATTTAAAAATTACTGAGCCCTGGCTGGTGTGGCTCAGTGGTTTGACTGCCGGCCTGTGAACCAAAGGGTCGACAGTTCGATTCCCAGTCATGGCACATGCCTGAGTTGCAGGCCAGGTCCCCAGCTGGGGGCGTGTGAGAAGCTACCAGTCGATGTTTCTCTCCTGCATCGATGTTTCTCTCCCTCTCTTTCTCCCTTCCTTCCACTCTGTCTAAAAATAAATAAACAAACAGTTCAAAAATTATTGAGCACAGAATCATACAACGTTAAGAGTTGAAAGGCCTTGCAAGCCGTCTAGTTCTGTGTCCTACCTACTGCAGCAGCTGTTCCCACAGCACCTCTGGGCAGCACATCTGCGGCCTGAAGGCCAGACGAGAGGTGGGAAGTAAGACCCCCTGACCTGAACGTCAAGTAATTCCGAGTATGTACAGCTTTGAAAAGGTGATTGTCACTATGAAGGTCTGGTAGGTAACACTGTTTGATAGAAGGAGATGAAAAGTAATCCAAGCAATTTGGTCCCTCTTCATTATTTCACTTTCGCTTGCTACACAATTTCCCAGTTATAAGAAAGTTAAATTTATAACCTATTAACAGTAATTTTCAATGTCTTTAAAAAGATGTGAGCTACTAAAAACACATGATACTTTTGAGCCCAAACTGAGTAGGTTTTTCAGCTTCTAAAGATCTTTTTAAAGAGGACACAGATGGACATGAATGTTATATTCAGTCATTTGCTCAAGAAGTAAACAGTAGAGGCCTACTCTGTGCTGGACACTCTGCTGGGCACTAGGAAGACAAAGAAGGCAGAAAAGACATGGTCTCTCCTAAGGGAGCTGTGTTTATGGAAGAGACAGTCAGATCATCACCCAAAGAATCAGAAATTGTACAAAGTGCTAGAAAGGCAAAGTCAGCCCTGGCTGGTGTAGCTCAGTGGATTGAGCGTAGGCTGCAAACCAGGTATTGCAGGTTCGATTCCCAGTCAGGGCACATGCCTAGGTTGCAGGCCATGGCCCCCAGCAACTGCACATTGATGTTTCTCTCTCTCTCTTTCTCTCTCTTTCCCCATCCCTCCTTCCCTCTCTAAATAAATAAAATCTTCAAAAAAAAAAAAAAGATTAAAAAAAAAGGCAAAGTCCAGGACGCGCTGAGAACAGGTAACAGGGAAAACACCTGGCCCAGCCTGGGAGTGTGAATATGGGTTTGCTGTGGACAGGACCGGAGAGAGGACAGAAGTGGTGTTCAGGCTGAGATTGAGACGGCAGCCATTCGCATCCATGTAAAACACGCCTCCATAAAATGAAAGGGCTGGTCCACAAGCCCAGCTACCTCTGGCATCTTCACCCTAAAACAACCTCTTTTTTAAAGAGGAAAGCAAAGTACGTTACACAGAGGCCTGAAAGGTAGTAGTTGAAGTTCTCTGGGAGAGACACAGGGTTCCGCTGATTCGTGGGTACCCCACATCACCTTACCTACTATAAATATTACCGTAGTAGCTACCCAAATCTTTATGAAAATGATTCGAGTCAGTAGTAAATCAGTGTTTAGCCCTGGCTGGTGTGGCTCAGTGGACTGAGTGCCAGCCTGAGAACCAAAGGGTCACCAGTTTGATTCCCTACCAGGGCACACGCCTGGGTTGTGGGCCAGGTCCCCGGGAGCGGGTACATGAGGCAACCACACACGGATGTTTCTCTCCCTTTCTCCCTACCTCCCCGTCTCTAAAAATAAATTAATTAAAGTTTTTTAAAAATCAGTGTTCATATTATCTTTAGTTAAGCAACATAAATTCACAGAAACTACATCTCCTCCCGTCAGAATCCCCATTTTGAACTTCAGCTGTGAAAAGATGCTGTCACCTCCGCACAGGGCCGCTATCAAGATGCAGTGAGGCACCACGTGGCAAAGCACCGGGGCAAGCTCTGGTGGAGCGTATGCCACCCGTGTGACGGAAAAGCCTGCTCGGTCCCTTCTCACTAAGACAGCTCTCCAGATTCATTGCTGGGCCTCAAGTCCCCACCGCGCGGATACCCGGGGGCACAGGTCAGCGCGCTCAGCCTTGCCCTTCTCTGCGGGGTGAGACTGCGAGAACTCCGAGTCCCGCCCAGCTCTGGAACCCGACCTACACGGGTTTTAAAAGGGCTGTGATTATGTTTCTTGGCTCCTCATCCATTCCTTTCCAGGTGACTCTGTACCTCCTTGCGGGAAGTTTTTTAAGAGACCTTTAAAAAAAAACCCTCATCAGAGGATATGTTTTTCTTGATTTTTAGAGAGAGAGAGAGAAACATAAATCACGTGCCTCCCACACCTGGCCCAACTGGGGATGGAGCCTGCAATCAAGGCGTGCGCCCCGAACTGAGCCCACACCCTCTCGGGGTGCAGGACAACGCTCCAGCCAAACAAGCCACCCAGCCAGGCTCAAGGGACCTGTGTTCACTTACTTCACACATAGATTTAAGTTGAATGTGTTCGTGTAAATTTGAATTTCTAAATGATCTGAAAAATTGTTGTAAAACTTTTATGCTCCAAAGGAAAAAAATGCAAAAAAAAAACAGTCAAATGACCAACTTTTAACCCCCAAAAGTTTAGTTTCTAATTAAGGAACACTATCTCCTCTATTTTAAAGTCAGAAAATAAGAGTCACATAAACATCATTTATACTCAGAAATAGTAAGTGCAAATTCACTCATGGGAAAAAAATTTTAATTATAATGCCTAGATGAGAGTTGAAATGTCTACCATTTAATGCAAATGTAGACAAGATATTACCATATCAAAATGAAATTTATGAAAAAATTAAAGTGCTTAAATTATTGAACTAGAAGCAAATTTATGTGTTTAAGGCTTTCTTGTTTAAAACAGTTTTCCAGTGTAGTTCTGAGCAGCTTTCCTAGTTTTACCCTGTGCTGATGGCATCCCACTAAGAGAAACCACCACGTTAACACTTCCAGGCAGGAGACCTGCTTCTATGATGCGAACCAGAGCTGCCAGATTCAGGTGAGGTTTCCCACTAGAATGGTTCAGAAACGATATACCTTCAAAGGGAACTTTTTAAAAAAGGTACCACCCACACTAACAACAGCTATTAAATTTTCTTTTTATGCACTTATTTATTTTACATAAATAGATTTTAGTAACTTAAAATTTTAAAATTATTTCCAGAAAAAAGGCTGGTCCATTCGGCCCTAGCATCAATGTCAGGACAGCAGCTTCCTGTTGGACAGTTACCCTCACTGCTTCTCTTAACTGTGTTTTACACCCACTGAGCGTTTCAGGGCTTCCAAGTTCACTACAGCCCTCCTATTGTAAACTACAATGCGCGAACTGCAACGTGCCCTTCTTAAAGAGGTGCAGATGGAAGTTAAAGAACTCATCCAAGGTCACCCGACAGGTCCGTGACAAAGTTGGGACTAGGGCTCAGACTTCTGCGCCTGGACTACAAGGACTTCACACTTCCAGTTCTGAGAGAGGGGACATAAAGTCAAGCGAGTCACTGTCGGTAACTCAGAGCAGCACACCCCAGACACGGCGGTACACCTGCAAGCACCAACCACAGAGACTCCCCTTGAACGCACGAGACGACCTGCTCCAGTTAGGTGCCACTGTCATCCTCGACCGTTCTGGGTATGTTAAACCTTGGGGAAGGCTCACGCTCCCGTGCCTGCCCTTGAAGTGCTCACTAGCCAAGCAGGTAAGAATCCGTCCCCACCCTTCCCCACGCCCCAGTGCTGCAGGCGCGTCCACTCCCTCCCTCTCCCGGGAGTCCAGTCGAAGACCACAGATCTCAAAGAGAACCAAGTCACGTTGCTAATGAAACGAGCTCTAATAAAGCGCTTATTTCAAAGAGATATGTTTACAGGATGATTACGTGCTTCGCAGAATCACCGAGAAGTCGTCCGTCTCGACCGGTTCCCCGCACCAGGCGTGGAAGGCCCGCCCGCCGCGTCCCGGACCAGGGGCCTGGGCGCGCCCCCACGGAACCCTGAGGACCAGCCTCGTGCCCGGAGCGCGTCCCTTCGACCTCACGCCGCAGG
Source organism: Phyllostomus discolor (assembly GCF_004126475.2). Classification (NCBI taxonomy): domain Eukaryota; kingdom Metazoa; phylum Chordata; class Mammalia; order Chiroptera; family Phyllostomidae; genus Phyllostomus; species Phyllostomus discolor. The sequence goes on along the minus strand of NC_040903.2, from coordinate 216,574,523 downwards.
AACCAGCCGTCCCGGACTCGGGGACGAGAGGGAGGCACCCCGGCGGGGACAGTGACAGCAGCCGCCTTCGGCGTTTTCGCCAAGAGAGAGTGTTAACGCCAACAGGAGCGGCTCCCGGGAAGTGTCAGAACGGCGGCAGGGGAAGCGGCCTGGGCGCCGGGCAGGTCCTTCCCGACCTAGTCTCACGCCCCCCGCTGCCTGCCTTCCCCGGCCGCCCGTTCTCCAACCCAGGGCGAGACTCCCGACCCTCCCGGGAGGCGAGGCCGCCTCAGCGACCAGACGGCCACCCTCCCTCTTCCGGGGACTCGCAGGCCCGCTCCCTGGCCGTGTCCGAGTCCGACGGGCCCGCCACATAGGGACGCGGACCGCCCGGGCGCCTCCCGGACGGGGCCCGGCTCCCCACGGCCCCCCGCGCCGCCCCCACCCCGTTCTCCGGAATCCCCCTTCCTCAGCGGCGCCCCAGCGGAGTTGCCGGCCCACTCCAAAGTAAGCGCGACGGCCGCCCCGGTCGGGCAAACCGGGTCCCCGCTGTCACCGCCCTGCTCCCGGCCTCTGCCCACGCCGCCGGCGGCCCCGGGGACACCCGGGTCGGTACCTTGCGGACCCCCTTGTAGATATAGAAGTAGAGCTCCCGGCCCACATTGAAGCAGAGGCGGTCGCCGTTGCCAGACTGGTCGTTGAGGTTTACGAAGGAGACGCGGACAGGGTTGGATCCCTGCGAGTTGAAGGGCACCCGGTTGGGCCGGCTGTACTCCGAGTGCGGCAGCAGCTTGTACAGACCTTCCCGGGTGGTGAATTGGGTCTTAATCTCGTTCATCTCCTTCCCTCCTCCCTCCGTCGCCATCTTGGAAAGCAGCGTTCATCCTGCCCTGAGTGCCCGGATCACGCCCACCGCGCAGGCGCCGTCTCCGGCTGGCGCTCTCCCCCCGCCTCTTCGCCGTGGCCCCTCCCACCCGCGCGCCCGCCCAGCAGAGGCCGGCCGAAGGGAAGGGGCGGGCTTGTTTACGGCCCGACTGCGCAGGCGTGCTCACCTGGCGCTCCACGCGGCGGGGCGTCCGCAGGCTCCTCCCCCTGGGCGCGGCCCGCGTCTGTCCCCCGGCCGAGCAGGTAAGGCGGGCTCCGCCCCGGGGCGGGGTAGTGGTGCTCGACCTTTGCGCTCCCGACCTGATTAGAGGAACGTGAGGGAAGGCGCCACGGGGCTGCGGTTGGGATCGTAGAGGTCGGCTCGGTGCGGCTGTTCCCCGAAGGGCCCGGAGACCCGGAGGATCTGGGGAACGGAGCAGCCTCGGCCGCCGCCCCCTTCTGCGGCGAGGAGAGCGCTGGAGCCCCAATGTTCTGCCATGGGGAGGGGTGAGGGCGGTCTCCCTGCCTTGGGGCCTCTCCTCGGGCACCCAGGGCGACGGTCGGGATCCCCTCGGCACGACTGCGTCAGTTTCCGAGAAGAAGGTACCTTGGGGACCCGAGTTTTGCGCTTCACCATGCTTTTCAGGCGAGGTAGCGGGAAAGGAGTGTCTATGTGCACACAGCACACGTGTTTGCAAGTCAGATATCTGAATACCTTTAATAGTGAGCGCTGGCTGATTATAAGAAAGGTGGGTTGTGTTGGCACTTCTGTTAAGTTTGTCTTCACCAGGTGTTTAAAGGGGGAGGGTACGGGAACCAGAGGAAATCTAAGCAGGATTCACTTCTCTTGCTCAGTCGTTTATTAAGAGCCCTTAATAAATTTAGAGACCACTGATTTTTTAAAGGCTCAAAAGGAATCCGCAAAATTGTTTCCCAGACATAGTTTTGTGAATATACTGTACTGTACTATGTCTGGGTATGTAAGGACAAGCACACTTGGTGAAGGTGAAACAGTAATTTATACCTGAGCTTCTTGGCATGTTGCACTAGCATAAGCAAGTTTCCGAAGTGGCAGAAACATTCTGATAGAATTCCGGGACAGGGGCGGGGCAACATTTGTTACAGCTAGAATGAACTGTTCCTTTAAGGTCACATCATAGCTAGAGGGTCACAGAAGAAGGTGAGGGAGGTAAATTCTAAAGTAAGAGGAGTCTAAATTATAATCATCTTATGTATCATAAAGCAGGTAGATGCCAGTGGAAACTGCCAATGATGTAATAATGCATTTGACATTAACACCCCTTATCCTTCATACATGTTGGCAAAAAAAACCCCACTAAAATTCTACTTAATAGGTATCTTAAATACTTTAAATTGTTTTTGTTTTTACTGTTTTGATGTTATCTACATTTATCTAAGAGTCCAACAGACATCAGGAATCTTTTCAAATACCAGAATGTCTTCTGTGGTCACCGTGGATTTATCCCAGTTTATATCACTGTGTTATTTTACATTGAAAATGTGTATTTATAATGATCACTTTGAGGGATAGTGACATCCTAAATCATCTAAAACTAATTCAGCTGTGTTCCCTTATTATCAAGGGGGAAAAGGCATCATAATACTTTCTGGAGGAAAAAAAAACAACTCCACAAGCAAACATTAAAACAAAAAAATTTATTAGCCCTCAACCACAACTTTCAATTACCCATAATACCTATATTCCGTTAGAGTTTTATTCTAAATAACTTTAACATATTTTATTTTGATTACAATTAAAATAGACGGTTCACTTTGTCCCATCCAAAGCCTTTGAATAATCTCTCATCATCACACTTTTTTCTTTGGACTTCTTCACAGCTCCACACTCAACGATTCAGTAAATAACGCCCAAATTTGTGTAACTGGACTTGACCCGAAGTTCATTTCTGATTTTTAGTTTCATACTGGGAGTTTCCAACTGGATTTGTGCCTCAAATTCATTCTTTTCTATACTTTATCAGTTTCCCTTCCTGTTCTTTGAACTTGAAGCATTATATAATGACTTTATGAATGATTTCCTTAATTTCACTTTTTCTCTCAGCATTGCTCTTATAAACAACTTCCAAATTAATTTTCTTTGCTTAAAGATTTTATTTATTTATTTTTAGAGAGGGAGGGAGGGAGAAAGAGAAGGAGAGATACATCCATTGCCTCACATGCCCCCCACTGGGGACCTGGCCCACAACCCAGGCATGTGCCCTGACAGGGAATTGAACCTGCACCCTTTCAGTTCACAGGCCAGCACTCAATCAACTGAGCCACACCAGCCAGGGCCCAAAATAATTTTCTTAAAACAAGACTTCAGCCCTGGCTGGCGTAGCTCAGTGGATTGAGTTTGGGCTGCAAACCAAAGTGTCACAGATTCGATTCCCAGTCAGGGCACATGCCTGGGTTGCAGGCCACGGCCCCCAGCAACCACACACTGATGTTTCTCTCTCTCTCTCTTTCTCCCTCCCATCTCTCTGGAAATAAATAAATAAAATCTTTGAAAAATAAAAAAAGACTTCAGACATTGTGTTCGTGCACCTGGAAACTGTCAAGGGCCCGCAATAGCCATGTGGTTTACGTCGCACACCCAGTGGCCACCAGCCCGAGCTCACCTGTTGCAGAGCCCCTGCGTGCCGCTCACCGTGCTCCACCCTTGTCCTCGGCTTCCTCTCACTGGAAAAGAACCTCCTTTCCTCTCTTCAGAACTCATGTGAGTGCTGTCTCCACCAAGCGGTTCCCAAGCCCTAGGTCACAGGTGGCAAACAAGGCCCATGGGCCGAATCCAGCCCCCCACCTTGCTTTGTACGGCCTGGCGCCCTGTCTCTATCCGGCAGCGGCACTGAACTCTCACTGAACTGTTAGGGAGTAGTTACATTATACGGTCCTACAATTACATTCGGCCCTCTGAAGGCACCCTGGAGGCCGATGTGGCCCCCGGTGAAAATGAGTTTGACACCCCTGCCCTGGGTGATAAAGCCATGTTTGAAACTGAGGATCTTCAATTCAGGACACATGGCTGGCTTCGAAAAATGTTTAAATGCTTTGTAATGATATTCAAAAGTTTGTGTATCTGTTCATTACCGTATTTTTCAGACTATGAGACACACTGAACCATAAGGCGCACCTATGTTAGAGGAGGAAAATAGGAAAAAAATTTTTGAAGCAAAAAATGTGGTAAAATATTTAATAACATAAATAACATAGGCCACCACCCCCACCCCTGACAGCGAGCCACATAAGCCACATTTGGACTATAAGACACACCCCCAATTTCCTCCCAAATTTGGGGGGAAAGTGTGTCTTACAGTTCAAAGAATACGGTATATTTTTCCAGTCTATAGCTTTCATCAGATTTTCAAAGAAGTGTGACCACCTTCTCCCCAAATTTAAAAATGACCTCTCTAGACTTCTGTGGCACTTCTCCGAGCTCTCACACGTCATGCGTAATGTCCTGAACCACTACCTTCTCTCGGTATTAATCAATGTATGCTGCTTGTCGTGTACTGATACTTACCTTTCCGTGTGTACACGCCGCCTTCCAGCACGATTGCAGGCACACTGGAAGACGTGAGGGACCCCGGCCACGTTCTCTGTGTCTCCAAACGTGTGTGCCCACGTGTGCCGTGGTTGCGTAACGATTGTTTAAGAAGGAGCAAGATGCTTCCTACGTGACCCGCCTGTGCTCTTATTTCATGAACAACCGTCCAGCCTGTGGCAGGCGTCAGTGAACAAACCCCCCGCCCATGGAGTTTGTGCTCGTGCGAGGAGAAGGCAGAGGATAACGATGCACACAAGGGAGTAACCGGGCAGAGATCGCGCTAAGAAAAGGGGGGGCGCGAGACAAGGGGGCTCAGGAGTGCTCGGGTGGTTTGCAGTTTAAATTATGGTGACCCAGAGAAGCCTCCATGGGAAGGTGGCGTTTGGGTGAAGACTTGAAAGGGGTGAGGGTGCGGCCCTGGCCCTCCCAACCCCCCGCCGCCCCCCCCCCCACCCCCCGGGGAAAGCGCTGCGGCAGGCCTGCCCGGGACGGGAGGCACCTGCCCGTGCGCGTTCCAGGGACGGCAGGCAGGTCTGCTGGCGCCACAGCCGCAGAGCGGGCAGGTGTTAGACTGCAGGGTTTAACATCCACTTGTATGCCGACCTGAGCGTGGACGACACGGAGCAAGGCTGGAAGGGCCAGTGGGGAGGCTAACCGTAGCAGCCGGGCCCGAGGCGACAGAGGCCTGGACTCGGGGCGGTGGCAGTGGAGATGGAGAGAGTTTAGGGGATCCCAGATGTATTCTGGAGGCAAAGCCAAGAGGACCTCCCAGCGGGTTAGATGTGATCTGTGAGAGAAAGGGAGGCGTCGGGAATGAGCCAGCGCCCTGACTTGTGCGGCTCAGCGGGTTGGGCGTCATCCCTGCAAACTGCAAGGTCACCAGTTCAATTCCCGCCAGGTCCCCGGTCGGGGGCACGCAAGAGGTAAGTGATTGATGTTTCTCTCCCTCTCTCCCTCCCTTTCCCTCTCTCTAAAACTAAATAAGTAGCCCTGGCTGGTGTGGCTCAGTGGATTGAGTACTGGCCTGCGTATCAAAAGGTTCCTGGTGCGGTTCCCAGTCAGGGCACACGCCAGGTTGCTGGCCAGGTCCCTAGTTGGGGGCTCGCAAGAGGCAACCACACCTTGGTTTCTCTCCCTCTCTTCCCTTCTGTCTAAAAATAAAACCTTTTTTAAAAAATATAAATAAATGGCCTGGCTGGTATGACTCGGTGGATTGAGCACTGGTCTGTGAACCAAAGGGTCACCGGTTCAATTCCCAGTCAGGGCACACGCCTGGGTTGCGGGCCAGGTCCCCAGTTGGAGGAGCGTGAGGGGCAACCGCACATTGATGTCCCTCTCCCTCTATCTCTCCTTCCCTTCCCCTCTCTCTTAAAAATAAATAAATAAAAATCTTTAAAAATATATATATAAATAAATAACATTTTTTTTTAAAAAGAATGACCCCCCAGTAGGCACAAGCAGCTGAGGGTGGAAATGTCGTGACCTGGGAGGCGCAGCCTGGGGCGGAGCACGGTCTGGAAGGAAGACCCGGAGTGCGTTTTTGAACACACTGGGGGTGGAGAGGAGACGCCCGGGAGACAGCTGAATGGTCAAGTCCAGAGAGCAGTCCGAGCTGCCAGCATGTCTCTGGCAACCTTGGCTGAGAGGCGGTGTTGAGAGCCGGGGTACCATCCCCAAGGGAATGAGGAGGAACCTCGGGACCATCCAGGAGGTTAGCTAGAAAAGCATTCAGCTTTTTTTCAACTTAATACATACAGAATATTCACTTTAGGTTGAATTTATTGTTTTTTGTATTAAGGGATTAATCCATTAAGACACTGAAAAGCGTGTTTGTTTGTTCTTAGCTTTAAGGAGGAGAAGCCTTTGCCGCACAACCTCACGAGAACCGGGCGTAGATGGGTGTCGTTAGGAGCCACACTGAGGCCGTTACTGACTCCTGCGGGAAGTAACCAACCCCCAGGAGTATCTAGCGGGGTGAGCTCATTCTGTAACTGCATTATGATTCGGTGCCTCCTTGCCAGACCACTGTGGGACTCGAACACGAACTTGGAAGACATCCCCAAACATAGCGTCCTTAACACACCACTCCTGCCCTCTGCCGCAGATTTGCAGGACAGTAAAGTTGACCCACCACCAGCATTGCTAAATTATGATGTGTTTTTAGAAAAAATTGATCATGCACAAAACATCTTATTCCTTCTTAAGTAATCATTACTAAGTGGATACAATACTCAATATTTCACACGTATCTGGAAATATAGGTGCTTCTTAAAGATCCCTTAAGGCGTTCAAATACAGCACATCTCACACAGTGGGTGAGAGCCCACGGTGTGGGCATTCTGCTAAGTGCTTATGCGTGCTCTTACTTCGTGAACCACCTTATAAGGCAGACACCATCATCCCCCCTTCAAAAATGAGAAAAACAAGGGTCAGAGTAACGAGATGACTCATGGAAGTTACTATCCAGAGCCAGGTGTTAGAGAAACAAAATTTGAATTTAGGTCTGAAAAGAGAAATATCTTGGAGTAAAATTTTGGAAATACTCATTTTTATGCTATAAACTACTAAAAGGCAAGGAATACCAACTTAAGTGAAGCAAACATTTTTTTAATTCAAAGGTTTTTTTGATCTTTTTTATTTTATTTTAATCATTGTTCAAGTACAGTTTTCTATGTCTTTTTTTAATGTAAGTTTGGATTCTTACACATTTTTTAAAGATTTTTATTTATTTATTTTTAGAGAGGGAAGGGAGGGAGATAGAGAGAGAAACATCAATGTGGGGTTGCTGGAGGTCATGGCTTGCAACCCAGGCATGTGCCCTGACTGGGAATCAAACCTGCGACACAGGTTCACAGCCCGCGCTCAAATCCACTGAACTACGCCAGCCAGGGCCAAAGGTTTTTTTTGTTCTTTTGGTTTTTCTAAGTCAAAATTAGAAGAGGCAACCCACAGAATGGGGTAGAATATTTGTCAATCACATACCTGATGAAGTACTTGTGTGTAGAATATTCTACAAAGAACTCCTGCAACACGGAAAAGAAAGAACCGAATTTTAGAGTGGGCAAGGACCTGAACAGACATTCCCCCGAAGCGCACACACGAACGGCCAGTGAGCACAGGAGGAGATGCTCAGCGTCCCCGGTCATCAGGGAGACGCGGACCAGCGCCGCGCGGGCCGACCCGGGTGGCGAGGGCGCGGGAAACCGCAGGCCCTCGTTCACCCCCGGTAGGGACGGAAAACGGGCCTCCACGTTGGGGAGCAGCCCGGCGTTCCTCAGGTGTTCCAACAGTTACCAACGACCCAGCCACCCCCCTCCTAGGTGTGCACCCGAGAGCAGTGAGGGCGTGTCCACACAGAAGCACGCACGCGGACGTCCGTGGCGGCGTTTGTCATAGCAGCGGCGCAGTAGAAGCAGACAGCGTGTCCGCTGGCGGAGGGGCGCGCTCTCCGCACACCCGAGTGTTGTTCGGCCGCGGAGGGGAGCGCAGCCCTGACGCAGCGGCCGGCGGCGCGGGTCAGCCCTGAGAGCTCAGTGCCAAACGGAAGGAGGCCGACGCAGCAGGCCACAGACGGTGTGACTCCATTCACGCGAAACGGCAAGGGCAGGCGCGTCTGCAGAGACAGGTGAGTGGTGGCCAGAGGTGGCAGGGGACGGGGAGGGATGGCTGGCTGCTTGGGTACAGAGTTTCTTTTTGGGGGTGACGGCAGTGTTCCGTCGATTGTGTGGGTAGTCGCACAATTCTGAATATACTAAAAGCCCCTGAAGGACACACTTTAAATGGGCGTGTGCTGTTGAATCAAAGCTGGAGCACATTCCGGGTAGTGCCCAACTCGGGTCTCAAACAGCTACCAAATTATTAGGAATAAGTACTTATTAGGTGGTCTCGCCTCCCCTAGTAAACGGGCCTGCCAGGGTCCTGTTGGTCTAGGGGTGACCCAAAAAAGTTACCAGGACACTCGGGGCTCCGAGAACCAGTCTGGGGGTCTCCGACCTCAGACGTGAACCTCCCTCATTTCCAAGTTGCACCTGCATTTTGTCTCGTCTGAACCTGTTGGAACACTCTTCTTCTAGGATCAGAGGAAAGACATGCCTTGTGCTGAAAACGAGTTTCTCCACCATGTCCTTGTAACAGTCCCTCTTGTCTCCGCTGGGCCACCAGGCTCCAGAGGGACTTGCCCGCCCTGCGTTGCCTCCCGCCACCCCCCACACCCTATGAACCTGCCGACAGGGAGCAGACGCAGTGGAGAGGACACGGTGGGCGGTGGTGCTGGGAGTTTGCCGTGGTGCTGGCGGCCGGTGGCGGAATCACTCTCATTCTGCAATTAGAGACAAAACCTCTGTCACCCACCTCCGGGGCCCCAGCCTCCAGGACTGCCGACTCCGCCCCACCGCACCGGCACACCTCCCCTGCGTCACTTCGGGTTCCGGAGACCGCGGAGGGACGGCAGAAGCAGGGCTCCAACCCACCGTGACGAAGGAGAAAACGCAAGGAGAGGAGGAATCGGTCGTCCCAAGGCTGGGACACTCTGTCCCTCACGGACACAGCCGGCCGGGTGACCAGAGCACCTCAGAGCCGCACCCTCAGCAGGACATCACTCTGTAGCCAGAACTCAGGCCGCTGCGTTTTCGGTGGTTAAGCTCCGCCAGTTACCAGTTCGGCGCCAGCCTGTCCCAGCGGCCCAGTGAACACTGTGGTTCTGTGTCTTCAGAGACAGAGCCCAGGCGTTCCGGCCGAGGGGCGTCTCGGTGGCAGTCGTCCCCCCCACTCCGCTGTGTCTGAGAACCATGAGCCGGAGAGAGGGGGGCGATGGGAGGGGAGCGCTGGTGCTCCGCACACACCGGGGGCCAGACCCGGGCCTCGGCCACGGCATGGGGAGCCGCCGGAGAGCTGCGTGGTCTCCAGCCACGGGGCCCCGTGGGTCGTGTGTGGGGGCCTGCGACTGGAAGTAGGATGCATTTGTTCCTTAAAAGCCCGTTTTAGGGGTCCGCACTTGGGAAAACGAGAATGCAGTGGGCGATGTCGAGTGGACCCAGCCTCGGAGAGCACAGGGTGCTCTCTGGGGGAGACCCGAGCCCCAGGGACGGACTGCTGATGGCAGGCACCCACCTGCCAAGGCTCTGGGCTCGCGGGGGAGACCCTTGCTGCCTCTGTCCTTAGAGCAGGGCCCCCGAGAGCATGGAGAAGACGGGTCGCATGCACAGCACGTAGTGTGGATGTCCTTCGAGTTTTTCTCCTTTTCCGGCCTCCTCGTATTTTTATCTTTTTGTTTTTCCCTGCCCCCTTCCGGTGCTTCCATCCCTGCACGCTCCCTCACGGAGCTGTGACACTGTGGCTCCTCATACCTGTCACGCCTGCGCTTCCGTGCCTTGGCACAAGCTGGGCTTCCCTCCCCCACCCCCGGGTCATCAGAGGGGATGGAAGGTGACCTTGTCCTCTCAACTGGAACTGGAAGTCCCCTCGGCCTGGCCTGGGGCGCTCTGTCCTATGCTCTTCATCCTGCGGGTCCCAGCCTCCAGGCTGCTTCCTCTGGGCGGGGGCTTCCCCTGGCACCCCAAGTCTAGACGACTTCACTTGTTTGTTTCCTGTAGCGCTCATCACAGCTTCTCGTGATGTATTCATCATGTTCTCACGCGTTTCATCCACCTCCCCCCCGGACTGGTGGACTGGAAGCTCTTCGAGAACAGGGACCCTGTCTCTTTTACTCTTTAAAAGACTTATTATTTTTACCTGGCTGGCGTAGCTCAGTGGATTGAGCGTGGGCTGCGAACCAAAGTGTTGCAGGTTCGATTCCCAGCCAGGGTACATGCCCAGGTTGCAAGCTATAACCCCCAGCAACCACACATGGATGTTTCTCTCTCTCTCCCTATCTCCCTCCCTTCCCTCTCTAAAAATAAATAAATAAAATCTTAAAAAAAAAGACATTATTTTTAGACAGAGGGGGAGGGAGGGAGAAAGAGAGGGACAGAGACATCAATATGTGGTTGCCTCTTGCACACCCCGTACTGGGGACCTGGCCCACAACCCAGGCATATGCCCTGACTGGGAATCGAACCTGTGACCCTTTGGCTCACAGGACAGCACTCAGTCCCCTGAGCCACACCAGCCAGGGCTGGGACCTGTCTTTTCTGTTCAGCGTTTTGTGTCTGTTCAACGGATGGGCCTGACCTCCAGCAGGTGTCGGCCGAACAAACGGCTCACCTCCTGTGAGACACGGTCTCCAGCTGTTAGCGCTTTGCGTTAATGCTTAAGCGTGCCATGGACCGTGCCTCCCTGGGCTGTTGGCTCCGCGTGATCGCGGCGCACATGCCAGACACATGTGCTGCGCGCTCTCCCTTCTCATCCCCTCCCCCGAGCTTCCGCTCCACCTGTGGCTCCCGCTGCTGGGCTTCACTCGGCTCTGCTTCTAGCTTGGGGGGGGGGGGGCGGGGTGCTCAGCCCCTTCTTTGGTTTGTGTATTTGGCTTTCGAGTAAATATTTAGCATGCCCACTGTTCAGTCATTTCCTTAGTCTCAGCTCATTCCAGTTCCCTCTCCCCCAAAAAACAAACACTGTCTTAATTATCCTTTGGAGCCACGTTTCAATTTAATAGGGAAGAATATTGAATTTGTTGGAAAGATTTTAACAGCATAAAAATTTTCAACCGGAGGCCCTGGCCAGGTAGCTGAGCTGGTTGGAGCGTTGTCCCGATACCCCACGGCTGCGGCTGTGGTCCCCGGTCAGGGCACAGGCCAGCATCGCCCAGTGAGTGTGTCAGTACACAGAACGACAAACCTATGTTTCCCCCTCTCTAAAATAAAAAAATAAAAAAAGAATTACCAATTGGATATGTGACTCTGGATCTGTTTACTGGGGAAAAAATATTATGAATTTGGATGTTGAACAATTTATTTTCCTTTTTACCATGTCTTATATAGAGCAATGCTGTGCAGGTCATTGGTGCTCAGCAGCTGTTTAGTGGGTTGAACATGTACCTAAAAAGAGCATTGGATTGTCCTGGCTGGTTGGGTCACTGGTTCGATTCCCAGTCAGGGCTCGTGCCTGGGTTGTGGGCCAGGTCCCCAGTAGGGGGTGCATGAGAAGGAACCACACAAGGATGTTTCTCTCCCTCTTTCTCCTTCCCTTCTCCCTCCCTAAAAATAAATAAATAAAATATTTTTTAAAAGAGTTTTAAAAAGAGCACCGCATTTCAGGTGAGAAGGCACGCCATCGTTCTACCCACAGTCCTGTTCTTCAGCGCTGTGTTAGAGGAGCTAGCCAGCGCAGCAGTGAAAGCTCAAAAGGACGCTGTCGTCATGACTGCTCACGTGATGTTGGAAAACCTAACGGGGTCAACGAAAAAACTCTTAGTAAGACAATGTCACAGGGTGGCAGGCTACAGAATTAATATTCGGCCCTGCCCAGTGTGGCTCAGCGGATCGGGCGTTGTCCCACAGAGCAAAAGGGGACCTGCCTGACTCCAGCCAGGCCAGTGCCTGGGCTGCGGGAGCAGTCCCAGACGGAGGGTCATACAAGAGGTATCCGATGGATGTTTCCCTCCCTCCTTTTATCCCTGCCTTCCCCTCTCTCTAAAGATAAATAAATAAAATTTTTAAAAATAATAATAATATTCCAACGTCAGTAACTTTCTCATGTCAAAATAGTAACTAATTTAAGTATAACGAAAGAAAATATCATCATGGATGGAGAATGAAATAAGCCAGAGAAAGACAAACATCATGTGATTCTACGTGGAATCTAATGAACAAAATAAACAGACGAAACAAAAACAGCCCCACAGGGACACAGAAAATAGACGGCTGTCAGAGGGGAGGAGGTGGGGGAGCTGAGTGGAAAAGGTGAAGGGATTAAGCAAAAAGCACATTCATACGCCCCATGAGTGTAGCTAGCTCAGTGGATTGAGTTCGGGCCTGTGAACCAAGGGTCATTGGTTCGATTCCCAGTCGAGGCAGGCCAGGTCCCCAGGAGAAGGCACACGAGAGGCAACCATACATTGATGCTTGTCTCTCTCCCTCCTTTCCCCTCTCTAAACATAAATAAATAAAATCTTTAAAAAAAAAACTCAGACACAGACAAGAGTATGGTGATTGCTGGAGGGCAGAGGGTCAAGGTGGGATAAATGGGGACAGGAGACTTGACTTTGGGTGGTGAACACATGATACAATATACAGATGATGCATTATAGACTTGTACACTTGAAACATATAATTTTATCAACCAGTGTCTCCCCAATAAATTCAATTAAAACTTTTTTAAAAAGAAAGTGTCATACAGTAACAAAATAGGGTGGACGGAACCCAAAGGGTGCCAGTGCTCCACCCCCCCGGGCAGTGGGGCCTCCAGCCTCTGGGGTCGAGCCTGGAGACGTCTCAGGACGTGCTGAGCGAGCGTTCAGAAACCACGCGAGGCAGACTGTAAAACTCCACGGAGAAACTAAAATACGTGCAAAGACCTTGTTCTCAAGAAGGAAGACTCAACACTGTCAAAATGCCAGCTCTTTCTGAAACACTATTAGCTGAATGCAACCCAACTCCAGACCAGCAGGGTTTCCTCAGAGCTCGTGGAAACCAGGGAGATAAGTCAGACGGAGAAAGACGAGTCTGTGTGCTGTCTCTTTAAACGCGAGGATGAGGAGAACTGAGCTGAAAGAAAACACGCCCGAGTGGAGTGGAGTGGAGTGGCGGTCGCAGGGGCCGGGGGCGGGGAGAGGCGTTGTTTAAGGCTGCACACGGTGGCTCCCGGGTAAGTGAGTCCTGCAGATCTAGTGCGCAGCACAGGGGTTACAGGCACCACCACCCTCATTATAAACCTCAAACTTGCTAAGAGGAGAGATCTTAATTGTTCTTTCTTTCCACTAGAAAAAAAATGGTAATTATGTGAGGAAACAGAGATGTTCGATACTGCTACAATGGCAGTCATATGGCAATATAAATGTATCAAAAAAAACCCCCACAAACCCCATGTTGATGACCTGGCTGGTGGGGCTCAGTGGACTGAGCACCAGCCTGCAGACTGAAAGGTCACCAGTTCGATTCCCAGTCAGGGAACATGCCTGGGTTGCAGGCCAGGTCCCCAGTTAGGGGCGTGAAAGAGGCAATGGATGGATGTTTCTCTCCCTCTCTTTCTCCCTTCCCCTTTCTCTAAAAATACATAAATAAAAACCTTTTTAAAAAGAAAACCTATTGAAATTTGGAAGAATAAATAAGAGTCACTGGAAAATTCTGAAAAAGACAAGTACTGGTGGCAGAGGACTTTTCTCCCGAATGTTAATATATATTACTAGACCTCTTTAATTAAAACATCAGTGGCGCCCTGGCCAGTGTGGCTCGGTTGGTCGTGCATCCTCCCGTGAAGCAGAAGGCCACCTGTCTGAGTCCCAGCTGGGGCACCCGCCTGGCTTGTGGGCCTGGTCCCTGGTTGGGGCGTGTACGAGAGACAACTGGCAGATGTTTCTCCCCCCGTCTCTCTGCCTGCCCCTTTCTCTATGTAAGTAAATACAATCTTTTTGAAAAGTCAATGAAGCCCTTGCTGGTGTAGCTCAGTGGATTGAGCACCGGCCTGCTAAACAAAAGGTTGACGGTTCGATTCCCAGTCAGGGCACATGCCTGGGTTGCCGGCCAGGTCCCTAGTAGGGGGCAAGTGGGAGGCAGCCACATATTAATGTTTCTGTTCCTCTCTTTCTCCTTCCCTTCCCCTCTCTCCAGAAATAAATAAATAAAATCTTTAAGATTAGACCCCAGTAAAAATGGACATATGATAAAGATGGCCAGGGGTTGATTTAATAAAAGGCATTGAAACAACTAGCCATTTATAATAAAATAAATATAGATTCCTACTTCCCTCCTCATTCCAAAATAAACTCCAGATGGAGCAAAGATTTAAATATGAAAGTTAACCATAAGAGTGCAAAAAGGAACTACTTGAATAAATCTATTTTTATTCTCGAAACGGGGAAGGCTTTTCCAAATATAGGCCAAAACCCAGAAGCCATAGGATACTTTCATTCTGCATTTTGCACGGTACAAAACATCATTGAAAAAGACAACAAACTGGGCAGAAATATTTGTAACACATATAGCAAGGGAGTAACATCCCTAAAAATAAAAATGCCTCTTTAAATCAGTTACGAGGAAAAATAACCCAGCAGGGGAAGAAAACGAGCCAGGGACGAAGACACAAGCAATTCGAGTTGGAAGCTGCCCGCTCCGCCGTCTACTCCCGCCTTCATGTGAATTCTCTGAACCACCTTTGCATGGAAAATACGTGTTTGCTCTGTTAAAAAAAAAAAAGTTTCCTGATAAACCACTACTAGCAAAAGCAACAAACAAGAAACGGGAAGCAGTAAAGAGCATCCAGCAATTGGAGGCAGACCAGCAACCTGAGGGCACGGCCGAGGCAAAGGCTGACGGGTCTCCAACTTAAGAACAATGTAATTAAAGTAGACAGATAAGCTGTTTGCCCCCTTCCCCCCAACTGGAAAGGCTGACGACTGTTCACAGCCTATGAGGAAATAGATACTCTCACGTGTTGCCAGGGGTGGTGTGAATTGACGTGAGCTCGACAGAGAGTAGCGAATACAGATCTCAAAGGTGCCTACCCCCCACCCCACCCCCGCAGCCCCACTCCCTGGAGTTCGCCCTACACACGTCTTGGCAAGCCTAGCTTCCTCATCCTGGCAGAGGACTGCAAGGTTACTCTCTGGAAAACAAAGAGCTTCTGTATACAGGGGGCGCTAACCAAATTAAGGTCACAAGTAGCCTCTGGAGAAGGGGATTAAGTGAGCACGTGGTTACTGAATGCTGGCTCCCCCCCTTTTCCCTCCACTAGGCCCCCAGAACACTGACAACCAAGTCCTTGCTCTCCAAGCAGAAATTTTTTTAAAATATGGCTTTCTTTTTTTATTTTTAAAGATTTTATTTATTTCTTTTTAGAGAGAGTGGAAGGGAGGGGGAAAGAGAAAGAAATATCAGTGTGTGGTTGCTTCTCATGCGCCCCCTACTGGGGACCCGGCCTGCAACCAGGCCCGTGCCCTGACTAGGAATTGAACCGACAACCTTTTGGTTCTCAGTGTGTACTCAATCCACTGAGTCACACCAGCCAGGGCTCCATGCAGAAATTTTAAAAGATTTTTTTCTGGAGAAACTGTAACAGGGTGCAGCCAAGGGGGGTGGGGGGGCAAATAGGGATTTGTAATGGAATCCAGAACTCAATGTCCAGGGAATACTAGAAAAATACACATATATAGGATGTCCTCACCCCCACAAGTCTGGGCTGGGGGATGGGATGCATAGAGCAAGGCCATTGAGAGTTGGTTTTGAATAGCAACAAGTTTGCAGATAATGTCTAGAAAGGTCATTTAACATATCTATAACCTTAACTGGTTTCATGGATATGTTAAACAGCTGTGGCCATGCTTTGAGCCAGGGGGATGGGAGTGACTTCAACCCATGATGTCACTAGAAGGCAGCCCACCCTGGTTACAGAGCCTGCATAAGAGCTTGGAGATGATTGGCTCCACACCACAGGGCCACACCTGCTCAGACTTACTATGGCAGCCCAGGAAAGCTGGGAGGATACGGGAATGCTGGCAGCTGTGGCCAATTGTGGGAGGAGTCGGAAATGGTGCGGCAGAGGAAAGTTGGTGCTGGAATTCAAACCCAAGCATGGCAGCCACGGACTGGGCGAGGTGGTGGCTGGTGGACTTAGTGGCCCCATATTCACATGCAGATAAACCAAGAGGAACAACTGGGGAGCGAGACAGACCACGCAATCCAGGGTTCCAGGGCAGGGAAATAAAGCCTCAAAACCTCTGACTGTAAAAACCTGTGGGGGTTGCGGCAGCAGGAGAAACTCCCAGCCCCACAGGAGAGTTCACTGGAGAGACCCACAGGGTGCTAGAAGGTACACAAGCCCACTCACCTGGGAATCAGCACCAGAAGGGCCCAACTTGCTTGTGGGAAGCAGGGAAGTGACTGAAAGCCAGCAGAGAGCTGAGCAAGTGGCATTGTTCCCTTTTGGACCCTCTCCCACATACAGTGCTACAACACAGCAACATGGGCTGCCCTGCCCTGGCAAATACCTAAGGCTCCACCCCTTACTACGTAACAAGCACAACGAGACCAAAAAAAAAAAAAAAAAAGCCCAAATGAAAGAACAGATCAAAGCTCCAGAAAAAATACAACTAAGTGACAAAGAGATAGCCAACCTATCAGATGAACAGTTCAAAACACTGGTAGTCAGGAATGATTGAGTATGGTTGCAAAATAGAGGAAAAAGTGAAGGCTATGATAAGGAGAGAATCTTAAGAGCAGCAAGAGAAAAGGAGATAGTTACCTACAAAGGAGTTCCCATCAGACTATTAGCTGATTTCTCCAAAGAAATCTTGCAAGCAAAAGGGGCTGGAAAGAACTATTCCAAGTCATGAAAGGCAAGGACCTACATCCAAGATTGCTCTATCCAGCAAAGCTATCATTTAGAATGGAAGGGCAGGTAAAGTGCTTCTCAGATAAGGTCAAGTTAAAGGAGTTCATCATCACCAAACCCTTATTATATGAAATGTTAAAGGGACTTATCTAAGAAGTTCAAAAATATGGACAGTAAAATGACAACAAACACAACTATCAACAACCAAACCTAAACAGAAAAATAAAAACAAACTCAGCAAACAACTAGAACAGGAACAGAACCACAGAAATGGAGATCACATGGAGGGTTAGCAGTGGGAGAGTGGGAGGAGGAGAGAGGGGGAAAAGGTACAGGAATAAGTAGTATAGATGGTGGGTAGCAAATAGACAGGGGGAGGGTAAGAATAGTGTGGGAAATGGAGAAGACAAAGAACTTACGTGTACGACCCACGGACATGAACAGCGGGGCGGGGGGGTGGGGGGAATGCGGGTGGGAGGGGGGTGTGCAGGGCGGAGGGGAATAAAGGCGGGGATGGGACAACTGCAATGCATAATCAATAAAATATAGTTTTTAAAGCTATCCAAGGAGTAAAAAGACCGGAAGGGTTGGAAAGGAAACTGGAGAAAACCTCCCGGCAGGAGCAGCAAGACCGGGAGGCATCACAGGAGGGGGGTGAAACAAGCAGCGGGCGGCCCCGAGAGGCCCAGCAGCGCCCAGTCGTCCCCGGGCGTGCAGCGGGACGTCCGGGGCTGCACGGCGTGAGCTCGCAGAGCCCCGGAGCCCCCCACGGACCCAGCGAGAGGGGTGAAAACAAGTCCAGACCAGGCACCACGTTGTGAAAGTTCAGATCACTCGGGACAAAGACAAGGTCCTGCACGCCCGTGGCCCGCGGAGGGAGAGGCGGAGGCCACGTGGAGGGTCCGGAGTCGGCGGGAGCGCAGGCGCCGGGACTTGGTCTCCGGGCGCCCCGGTCTCTGCCTTCGCCGCGGCGACTCCAGTGCTGGGGGCGGTGCCAGGCACGCGTGGGGAGCTCAACAGAAATTCGTTGAATGAAAGAAAACAATACTTTCAAAGTTCTAAGAAAAATTTCTCCCTGCCTCTAACTAAACCCGTGTGGGATATCAGTCAACTACGGGGGGTAAAGGAAAGACATTTAGAAGATTTTATTTATTTATTTTTAGAGGGAGGGGAAGGGAGGGGGAGAGAGACGGAGAGAAACATCGATCGGTTGCCTCTCGAGGGACCCCTAGAAGGGACCCAGCCGGCAACCCAGGCATGTGCCCTGATTGGGGCTCGAACCAGCGACACAGGTCCACAGGCTGGTGCTCAGTCCCCTGAGCCACACCAGCCAGGGCAGCAAAGGCATTTTCAGACAAGTGAGGTCTCAGGCAGGCACCTCTTCTCAGGAAGCTGTGAGGGGACCCAGAGAAAGGCCAGCAGCGCAGGACGTCGGACAGCTAGTCCCGGGGGCGATCTAGGGAACCCCGGGGAAGACGAGGAGACCCCCAGGTAATAATAGTGCTGCCTGAAGCGTGAGGTCGCCAGTGCCCGCCGCCTTGTGGCACCATCTCTCCTAAGAGCCGATCTCCCGGGTGAGCCTGGCCCAGGTTCCTCCTGGACTCACTCCCTGGGCCTGGGCCGTGTGCCGTCCCTTCCACCCCTGCCGCTGGAATTGACCGAGAGCCTCTCACCTGGAAATACTCCGACCTACTCCTGGGCGCGGGAGGCGGGGCAAGATCTCCGGGGAGGAGAGAACGCGGCAAACCTGCCCCAGGTGTGCTGACTGGCGGGGAGGACCCCCACCTGGGCCGGTGGCTTTGCTGCGTTGCACCGCAGGGCACCCAGAAGACCAGGGGAGGAGAAAGGTGGTGGGCAGCGTCCAGAGGAAACCAGGCTCGGGCGAGGCGTCCTCCCCACGCGGCGGCCACACGGGACACGTGTCGCTCCTCCGCCACGGGGTCTGCGACAGCGCCCCGAAGCGTGTGCGCCAGGGAAGCTCCGCGGAGACCCGGCACCCAGGGTTTTCGCTGGAAGCCGGTCACACAGCCTTCACCCTCCGCCCGGCACCTGCCGAAGGCCCAGCTCCCAGGGGGACGGCAGGCGTCCCGCGTGGACCACGCCGGCGGCACGGCCCACGCACAGCGGGCCCCCGTCCTCCAGGGGCCGGCGGGAGCCCTTCTCACGGGCAGGCCCCCACATGCCCCCGCGGGAACTCGCCGAGCGAGGCCCAGGCGCTGCTGGTTCTCACGGGGAGCCTTTTGGGACAGTGTCATCGTCTCATTTTCCAGCGGTTCCGGTTGACTGTCCTCATGGTCACGAACAACGAAGAACCCCTCCCTCCAGCAACAGGGATGTGGAGGAGTGGCGCTTGCCGCCGGGCCAGCGCCTGCAGACTGTCCGAGTCCGAGCCAGGCGGGAGCCCCGTGGGGACGATGCCAATGCACTGGGGGGGGGCGGGGCACTGCGGGAGGGGAGGGCCCCTCCACCTGGGCTCAAGGGGCAAACGTGGGGCAAACCCACCGGGAAAGCTGGTCAGACAGCGGGTGATGGAGTTTCGGATTTCCACAGGGGCTTCACGGGGCAGTCGGACAGTGAGAAGACCGCTGCCCCCGGGAGCTCCGTCCCCTGCGCCCCCCACCCATGGGGCCCGGCATGTGGGGCTGGGGCCTGGGGTGGCTGTGCCCCCATGGCCCATGGGGATGCACTGTGAGGAGGACCTGGAGCTGCTGGCTCCCTGGCCTTGGCTGAGGCCAGCGTTGCCCCCCAGGCCCCGGCCACGCATATCCGCCCGGCCCAGGGGCGTGGAGTACTCACAACCAGAACAGGCTGTGGCTCCGGCCTCTCCTGGGGCCTCACGGCCTCCGGGGCAGTGGGGGAGGCCAGGGTCGCAGCAGGGGTCAGGGACTGCCCTGGCCCGGGGCATCCTGAGCCACACGGCCTGCGGCCCGGCCTCTGTCCTACAGCCTTTCCTTCTGGCTGCCCAGCTCGGGCTGCCCTGCAGTGGGGGGGGGGGGGGGGGGGGGGCAGTTCCACCTTTAAACTACACCTTACTGGGGGAAAAGGCTTAGAAACTCATTTTATGTTTACATACAACTGGGAAAGTTTATCATCAAGAACTAGAGTAGGTTTTTTAAAAGACTATTTTGGTTCCGAGCGTACTGAAAGATGACGGTCCACGATAAGAAACATTCAACAAGGATGCTTAAAACATTAAATACGGGGGAGGGGCAAAAGGGGACTAAACGGTAATGGAAAAATATAAGATTAAGTTCAAAAATAAACGTAAATAAAGTATGAAACACTACCTAAAAGGCCACTGTTCAGGTTGTGAATGGCGGTCTCCGTGTCCTGCTAGAAGTGGCCGCAGGGCCGCCCTTCGCGAGGTCCGGCCCACCCACTCCTGCAGACGGCCGGGCCTCACCGCAAACGCAACCGCATGATTTACAGCTGTGGGCGCTGCGTTTGTCGTGCTGAGGCATGCCTTCCCGGGGGAAGCACGGAGTCCTGTGCAAAGGGAGCTTTTGTTTCTTTCGAGTGCGAGCTGCAGGCCCGCTGCATCCTCAAGGAAAAAGGCTCCTGGCGAGACGGCCGTGCGACACCAACACCGCGGAGGGCGGCCCCGGAGCTCAGCCGCGGGCACCTGGCAGCGCTCCGCCCTGGAGCGAGCCGCCGCCGCCGCCGCCACGGACCGGGTTCCGGTTCCTCGTTCTTCCTGCGCCACCAGCCAAACACGCCATCCGAGGTCCCGGACACAAGACTCGCGCCCTTTTTTGGCGTGTGTCTGCCCGTCAGAAATGCCCTGGTGGTCACCAGTAGCAGCTCTGCCTGCGGTGGCAAGAGGTCTCCTGGTGCTAGTCCTCGGAGTGCTGCCGGGTCAGGCCGGTGGGCCTGAGGTTTCGACCGGCGGTGTAAAGGCTAGACGTGAGCAAAGCACACCTGCTCCTGTTTGCCGTGGCACTTTTCCTCTGCACACGGTTTTACACCGACCACGACGGACCCTCCGAACCTCCTCCCATCTTTGCTTCAGGCGTTCCTGGCCGCGGTTTGGGCAGATAACACACATGCACCCGGTTTCCTGCAATAGACATCACCTGTTTTAAGATATTTGCATATTGTGCAAATTGTAACAATCTATAGGGGGCGGATGTTTGAGGAAACCAAACACACTTACCCATGTGCCATCTGGGTGATCTCCAGAAGTCAGAGAATCTCCTAGAGTATAAAAAGGATCTACCCTGGCTGGTGTGGCTCAGTGGATTGAGAACTGGGTTGAGAACCAAAGGGTCGCGGGTTCGATTCCCAGTCAGGGCACATGCCTGGGTTGCGGGGGCCAGGTCCCCAGTTGGGAGCATGCAAGAGGCAACCACTCACTGATGGTTCTCTCCCTCTCTTTCTCCCTCCCTTGCCCTCTCTCTTTTAACAGAAATAAAATCTTTAAAAAATAAAAAAAAGGACCCCACTGGGCAGGAGGTAAGGTCTTTCGTGGCTGAGCAATGTTGCTGGACAAAGCCTACTGTGCCCTGTCTCAGGGGCAGTTGGCGTACCCCCCTCCCACCCCCCAGGACTCTGCGTCACTGGCACGCTTGGCTGTCTTCTCCAAGTGGAAGGTGTGGGCCCAAGTCCCGGGCTGGAAGTGTCGTCCCAGGTGCTGCTCACGGGCGCAGCTCTGCTCTCGTCTTTACGAGCCAGCACAACTGGTTGTGTGGTGACCCGCCTGCCTGCAAGTGAGGGTGACCTCATTTCCATTACTCCTGCGGGGGTGGGGGTGGGGGCGGGGGCGACTCGTCGATCGAGGTTGTGGAGTCACCGGAGCCGGCCGATGCCCATTAAAGCTCCAGGTCAGAACTGGTTCTGGAGACGTGGGAGAACCCAGCGTCGTTGGTTCGGACCCCAGCGTGGGCTCCCGGCTCCACAGCAGAGGCTGCCACCGCTGCGGTGGCAGCAGCAGCGGCGGCGGTGATCCTTAGCTCCGGACCCTCGAAACTAGTTTTATGCGGGATAAGAACGAGGAAAGCTGCACCACGTTCTGGAAGTTCTGCTGTGTTTCCTGATCCTACACATGTGGAGACCGAGGGCCTAGCGCAGCAGGCTGGGCTCCGGAGAGAGAGAAGACGAGCGGTTCGAGTCCCACGTTTTCCGCATGCAGGGCTGGGCGAGTCGGCCCTGGAGGAACGCGCACCGGTCCCCCGAAGCAGCCTGGCCGGGTTGCTCCGTTTCCAGGTCCGGTCAGCGTCCTGCAGGCACACGCACCTCCACGGAGTGGCCTCTGTGCTCTGAAGCAGCTGTTTAAACGGATTCACGGATTCACAGAATGCACTCCGCCAAAGGAGCCAGCCAGATTTCAGTGAACTGAGAAGCATTCCTGGCCTTCACATGACATTGACAATAGGGGAGCAGTGGATTTTGCCTTTGCACATCCAGAAAATATTTTTAAAAAAATGTATCTAGCCCTGGCTGGCGTAGCTCAGTGGATTGAGCGCGGGCTGGGAACCAAAGTGTCCCAGGTTCGATTCCCAGCCAGGGTACATTCCTGGGTTGCAGGCCATAACCCCCAGCAACCGCACATTGATGTCTCTCTCTCTCTCTCTCTCTCTCTCCCCCTCCCTTCCCTCTCTAAAAATAAATAAATAAAAAAAATGTATCTTATTGACTGTGCTATTATAGTTGTCCTAATTTTCCCCTTGGCCCCCCTCCCCCCGGTACCTTTTTCCCTCCAGCACCCTCCCCTGCCCGCCTTGGGCCATGTCCGTGGGTCGTACATAGGATGAGTTCTCTGGCTTCTGCATGTCCTGTACCATTCTTGCCCTCCCCCTCTGTTCTGTACCCACCAATGATGCTTCTCATTCCTGTGCCTTTTCCCCCACTACCCCTGCCCCTCCCCGCTGGTAACCCTCCACGTGATCCCCATTTCTGTGGTTCTGTTCCTGTTCTGCGTGTTGAGTCCTTGTCTTAGCAGCGTGGGGCCTGTTGCAAAAAAGGCTCCTGTAAACCGTGTGGGGTGGAGACTTAGGTACTTGCCAGGGCGGGGCAGCCACTTCTCCGCCCTGTGGCTCTGTGTGGGGGGGGAGGGCTCGGAGAGGGGACGGTGCCGCTGCCTGGCTTCTGGGGGTTTGCCCGGCACTCGTCCCGTTTCCAGTCACCTCACTCCCCCCGGACCCCCCCCCCCCACCAACCCCCAGTCATGTGACTGGCGCCCTTCAAGCTGCTGCCCTGGTGCTGAACACGAGTGGGTGGGTTCGCGTAATTCTAAGCCCACGCGGGCCCTTTAAAGCGGAGTCTCCTGAAAACCCAACAGTCTCTCCCGCCGCCCTGACCCCCCCCTGGTTTGTGCAGCCAGAAGTCACAGGGACTTCTCTGCCCTGTGCTGGAACCCGGGCTGTGTGGTGTGGCCTGGGGCTGGGATCGCGCTCCCGAGGCATCCATCCCGAGTTTTACCCACCACACGGGAATGCGGGACCGCCCGTGCCACCGTCTCCGCCTCTCACCACCCGCCTCTCACCTCTCCACCCCTCCTACCCGTCCAGGTGAATGTGGCTTCTGTGATGCTCGGCTGCCGGCCTTGCACCCAGTTTGACTCTCTGACCGCTCGGGGTGTTGTGTGTTTGGAGGGTTAGCTGTAGTTCTCTCTGGGGCTGCGTGAGGGGGTGAAGCGTGCCTGCCCACGCCTCCACCCTGACCGGAAGTCCCCAGAAAACACGTGGGCCAGAACAGCCTTCGGGACTGCCCCGGAGATCTCCGGCATCCGGGTATCCCCGTCTGCGCCCGAAACCCAGAAAAACCCCGCAAGCGGACACGGGCAGTCCTCCAGCATGGACACAGGGCCTGGAGTCACGAGCCGACCGTGGGCGGTTGGGTCAAGTCTTACTCCAGCCTGCGAGACCTGTCATCGGCGGCAGGGGGGTCATCGGTCCCGATGGTGAACACCCGCACCCTCTGCCATGGCCTCACGGCGGTCAGGCTTGGCTTCCCCTCCACTTCCGATTGGGCCATGGGGCTTTGGTCACCGCTGCTGGCCCTGACGGGAGCAGAGGCTCCTGTGACGGCGTTTGGGCTTGCTCTCTCCCAGTCCGGGGACCTGCCTCCCCGGGACAACCTCAGCCCGGGTCCCGGCAGGAGACACGCAGGTGGAGCGGCCCCACAGCCCCGCAGCCCGAGCAGAGCGGCCCCAGCGGGCCCTCCCACGCCCAGGCGAGAGATAAAGGCTGGCTGCTGCAAACTTCTGAGCCCCTGTGCTTGGCTGTTCCCCCCGCAACTGTGCCGTCACGTAACAAATGCTCCCTCCAAGGGCCTCTTTCCTGTCATCTTCCCAACACACGGCACAGAGCTGCAAACTGCGGGGGTGTTTGGGGCTCCGAGAGACAGCGCCACGGGTTGGGTCCTCCCGGAAGCAGATGCTGAGGTGTAGTTGAGTACAAGAGGCACGTTAAAGAACAGCCCGGCCTGCTGTGGCTCAGTGGACTGAGCACCAGCCTGTGAAACAAAGGGTCACCAGTTCAATTCCCAGTCAGGGCACATGCCTGGGTTGCAGGCCAGGTCCCCAGTGGGGGGTGTGAGAGAGGCAACCACACATGGATGCTTCTCTCCCTCTTTTCTCCCTCCCTTCTAAAAATAAATAAATAAAATCTTAGAAAAGAAACTAGAAATCGTTATAATAAAGAGTCCATTATTTAATTTTTTCATTATTTTTATACCTCTACTAACGTTTAAGTATTATTTGAGGCAACTTAACAATGAAAGGAAAGCCATCAAACCATTAATCATGTCCCCCCACGCCCACTGGTGACAGGCTGTGCTCCCGTCTCATTGGCCAGGACTGGGTCACATGCCCCTCTGCTGAGGGCCGGGGGAGCCAAGACTTGTCCGTTCAGCTTCCCAGCCTCATGGCGGGCTGTCCAGGGGGCGGCCGGGGGAGTCCAGGGGGCGGCCGGGGAGTGACAGAAGACACAACCAAGAGCGTCCGCACTGCACACAAGCAGCGCAGGACAGCCCTCAGTTCTTTCCCCGTCGGACCCAGGAGCCCTGCTCAGCAGCAAAGAAGGTTCCATGTCTTCAGTGTGCAGGACACTGGGCTCTGCTGGGGAGAGGCAGTTAGTTCATTATTCCTCCAAGGTCGCCCCACCCACCCACCCACCCACTCACAAATTCCTGCAGGCACTGAAGGACGCTCCGTGGCGGGACACTCACATCTCCGGGTGCCCACGGCAGGGCCCAGCTCTTGGCAGCCTAACGACAAAGGCACTATTGGCCCCAGAGCCAAACCAGGAGGTGCGGGACTCGGGGGTGGGGGTGGGGGGCTCGGCTTCCCTTGTGGCTCTTGAAAGCTCCCCCAGTCCATCTCTTCTCCCGGACTCTCCCTGGTGGCCTCAACAGCCCCAGACCCTCGTCCTAACCTTGAACCTGAACAGGAGAGCAAGCTGTTCCCCACCGGGGAAGGACTCTGATTGGACCCCTGTCCTGAACAGGAGGCAGTGATGCACCCCACAGGGGCAGGTGCCCCACCTACACAGGGTGAGGCGCTACGGGTCAGCCCACAGAGATGAAGGTACAGACTCCGCAGGGAGAGGGGAGGAGCCAGAGCTGGGCCCACGCTGGTGGGTGACCGTCCTCCAGGTCGCCGGCCCTCAGAGGCCTCCCTCCCTGCTGCCTCACCGCTGCCACTGACACCGGAGGGCCAGGGGGCCCTGGGGGGGGGGTGGCGTGTGCCCAAGCTACTGCGGAAGCGGACACAGCACGCGGCAGGCTCCCAGCTGAGCGGGGCTCTGTCCTCATGGCACTGGCAGCGGTGAGTCCCGGCTGCGGCACCGGCACGGGCACCACCTCAGTGGGACCTGGCCCCCTAGGGAAGGTGCTCAGCCCGGGCCGCTCACACCCGCCCAGCCTCCGCCGGCCCCAAAGAACTGCCCTGTGGGCCCTGGCACATGCCTGCCCTTCCCCGAGATGTGCCCTGTAGCCACCAGCTGCATCAAGACCCAGCCTTCGCCCAGGGTCCCCTCCTCGGACCCCCAACACGCCTGCACACACACACACACACACACACACACACACACATTTCCATTTAAAAATGGGCCTCCTCCTGCTCTCTTACAGAGTCGGTTTTTGTGAAACTGACCGAAGCCCTGCACGGGCGCGTCAGGGTGAGCCGTGGAGGATGCAGCTCACGTAATTACCGCTTTCCCGACTGTTCAGAAGGAAGGACAGACACCCCGGCATCTTCGCAGAGGGAGGCCCCGAGCGCAACCCGCCGACTGGCCACCAGATGGCGCCAACGGCTCGTCCCTGCCTTCGGAGGAAGGGTCCCGACCTGCACCCACACGCGCAGCAGCCGGTCCTCGGTTCCGCCTTCTCCTCCAAGACCGTTTCTTGTACTGCGATGAGGAAAGACGTTGCTTCCTGGCTGGGGCCCCTGTTCGGGGGTGCGTCCGCTGTCCCCGTGCCTGGGTGGCCTTTCTCTGGGGCTCCAGTCTCCCTCGTCACAGAGCCGTGCACCGGAGGGGAACGTAGTGTCTACACTGTCCAGTGTGAGTGTGCAAGTGTGCAAGTGTGTGCGAGTGTGTGTGAGGGGCCCAGCTAGGGGAGGGCGCCCCATCCAGGGTGATCCTGCCCAGCACCCCGAGCAGCCGGGAGAGGCTCCAGCCGCCTGTGACCCAAACTGGGATCGGAGGGCTGGACAATCATCTAGTTTTTATTCTTCTTTCTTAGATGTCTGTGCAGCTCCCACTTATTTCAATGTCGAACATTAGAAATGTTTCAGGTCTTCACCCAGAAGTTCGGGGATGTTTTGGGGGCCAGAAACGGGCCGTCGGAACTGCACTCCTGTTCACGTGGGCTAGCCTAGGGTAACGCCGTTTCGTTATATATTATGCTGTTTCCCTTAACGTGGCACTTCCCAAGGACCTATCGCCGAGGTCGGGCGAAGGCTTTCTGTACTCAGTCATTCAGCCCCACCGCGTGGCCAAATGCACCGGGGCTGCGCCGGGCCTGGGCCAGAGAGGCCCAGAGACGAAGTCTAACTTCAGGTCGGCGCCTGTGCTGGGAGCTGTGCAGGAGGCACCAGTGAGTCTGTGCTCGGGAGGGGATCCAAGCTGAGAGGGGCTCGGTGGACAGGGGTCGGCCTGCAGAAGCAGGGGGCTGGAGGAGGAGCAAACCCTGGGCTTCCGGCTCAGGAGGTCAGCCCAGCCCGGAGGTCAACCAGCCCAGAGGTCAGCCCAGCCAGGGCTCCTGCAGCCTGGCCCCACCCGGCCAAAAAAGCACAGACAGGGACTGGATTACAAGTGCACACCTAACAATATGATATAAAAACACCAACACCCTCCTTCCCCAGTGTGTCAGGGGCACGGTTCCCAGGGGAAGCCCGGGGAGGGGGTGTGTGTGGGAGGGGGCAGGGCCCTGAGGGGTTTCAGTCTTGGCGAGTGTGTCACTGATTTCAGGAACCGGAAGGTCCGCATTCGATAAGGATCTCAGCAGAGCCGGTCACGTGGCGGGCAGGCCCCGGTGTTCCCGGGTTGCAACCGATCGGTCTCTGCATTCCTGGTGACCAGGTGTGCGGGGGGTCAGGGCTGGGTTAGAAGTCCCTGTGTCCTTCCTGGGCAACTGACTGCAACCAAATCCCAACCAGAACGTAAGATTAGACTACCCATTTGATTAATTTGTTACACATTCTACTAGTAATCCTGGAAGGCTGTAACGGAGGAGAAGGAAAGGAAGGGAAAGCTTGTTTTGTATTCCACCCCTGACACGCCTCTCAGCTCCAGGCACGATCCTTCAGGGAGCAGCTGCCAGTGGACAGGGAAGGGTTAGGGTGGTCTCTGAGGCCAGACCCGAGTCCCTGGCCGTGCAGGTAGCCAGGTGGCCCACCAGTCCATTCTTGCCGCCCGGGGCCAGGGGTGGGGCTGAGGGAACAGACCAGGAAACAATGTCAGGTATGCTGGGTGCGCCACCCCGCCCCACCCCCACCCCCACCCCCCACGTTCTGTTCTCTCTGTCCTCCCTCCCTCCCTGTCGATTTCTCTGCTAGGTTCTTCCATTCCAGGCCTCCTGGTAGGGCCTGGCAGGGGTGCCTCCTCCTCAGGACAGGCTGGGGGCTAGGGGCAGGGCCAGTGGGGACCGCAGCCCGTGCTGCAGATCTGAGAGCGCCCAGGCTGGCGTGCAGATGGAGCATGAGGCTGGAGCAACGAGGGGCCGAGGGGCAGGAGGAGCTGGGCCCTGGGCCCTCCCCCCTGGAGAGGGACGGCTGGCTCCGTGTCCCCAGAGCCTGGCACGTCTGGGCTGGGAAGGGGGGGACAAGAACAGGACCGTCGAATGAACAGGTCCGGTGAGAGCCAGCCGAGGGTGGCCACAGCGCGGGGCCGAGGGCCCGGGTTAGGGCCTGAGGGGAAGAGACAGGACTCTGTAGAGGAAAGGCCCACCAGATCGGGCAGCTGTCAGAATGCGGAGGGTGAAGGGTGAGTCAGATGACTGAGAAGGTTTGGAGGTGAGGTCAAGGGGAAAGGAGGGGCTGCCGGAACAAGTCCGGCTGTGCGGCTGGCTCCTGGGAGACTAAAGAACCACCCAACTGGCCTCCCTGCTGGTTCCCACGTGTAAAAAGATCTGGCCCTCACCCGCCCCCCCCATCTCGGAAGCTCCTCAGGGCACCACCCGAGCTGCCTCCTGCTGGGTGGGGGCGGGGGCGGGGCTCCGTGCACACCAAGCCAGAGCAGGGCGGGAGAAGCAGGTGGGGCTCCTGCAAGAGGCTGGGGGCAGGGTGAGGGGGGCGGGGAGGGAGGTCTCAGAGCCCGAGACCTTGCGGACTCCGCGGCCTCCGTCAGCCTGCTCTCTCCTGGGTCTCTCCACCACCAGCTCCGAAGGTGCAGGCCTCCCCGAGTCTCACTGGCTCATCCCAAGGCTTTGCACCCCATGGTCAGAGTGGCCATGGGTCTGACCGGGGTCTCCGGGAAGGACTCCCCCGTCTCCTGACGTCCTCGGCCACACGGGAGCCCCGGGGCGGGGGGGGGGGGGTAGGCACCGTGCCTCAGCTGCCGCCGTCCTCCAAGTCAATGGCGCCTCTTTCCCAAGAGCGAGCCACTGAACGTCCCCATAGAGCTCGATGCCGAGCACCGGTCTTTGCTAAACGTCGGTTTTTTCACAAGCAGCTTGAAGAGGTACAGCTGAGTATATGCCGTGACCCGGGCAGGTTGCAGGTGTGGTTTGACAGGTTCGGCACCGGCGTGCACCTGCAAATCCACCACCACAAACTAGCCAGTGGGGAGACTCATCACCCCAAGCGTCCCCCTGCCCTCCGCACCCTCCCTACTGGTCTCCGCAGGCCTGCCCGCACCCCCCCCCCCAACATACAACCACTGATCTGCCTTCTGACTCGGCGGGTTCGTCTGCATTTTGGAAAACTTTCTATAAATGACCGGCATCTTTCCCTTAACATGATTATTTTGTGTACAGAACACAAAATAGCGAGGTAACTCTCCACAAATTTGAAAGAATTTAAATTGCACAAAGTGATCTCTGGTGACAGT
The DNA here is from genome assembly GCF_004126475.2 of Phyllostomus discolor. Lineage (NCBI taxonomy): Eukaryota > Metazoa > Chordata > Mammalia > Chiroptera > Phyllostomidae > Phyllostomus > Phyllostomus discolor. Next base: position 216,545,201 of record NC_040903.2, on the reverse strand, counting down.
GGAATGAAGCATTAGAACCCAATACCCAGAAGGCATCTGGAAAACCTCCAAATATTTGGGAACTAACACACTTGTAAACGGCCCAGGAGTCAAAGAAGAAACCAATCCAAGGGGAACCAGCAGCGGCTGCGCGCCGGCCCCCGTCCTGGCCGTCTCCAAACCGCAGGCAGTTCATTTCAGCCTTAGAACGACCCCGGGAGGAAGCTGTTTCCATGCCCATTTCACAGACGCTGAGCTGGAGGCACAGAGGCAGGCAGTGGCAGAGCTGGGACCTGAACCCGGGGCACTGGGATCCAGAGTCCGCGCCCCACGTCCCAGCTTCACGGAGGGACGCCGAAGGTTTCAAGTGGAGGAGGAGAACGGCCAGCTTCCCCTGAGCGCAGCATCGCTTCAGGACCAGTTTAGCACAGAACTAGGAGCTAACTCTGCAGGGCTCGGAGACGGGTTAGAAATACTGAGCTGGGCCCTGGCTCAGCAGACGGTGTGCAGGCGTGCGAACCCTAAGGTCGCTGGTGTGATCCCCGATCAGGGCACATGCCTGGGTTGCCAGCCAGGTCCCTGGTTGGGGGGCATGTGAGAGGCAAGCAACTGATGTTTCCCTCTCTTTCCCCTTCCCTTCTCTCTCTAAAAATAAATAAGCAAAATCCTAAAAAAAAAAAAGAAAGAAAGAAAGAAAAGAAATGTTAAGCTAAGGAAGCCGGGTAGAAAAGGGGGTGAGGTAGCCCTGACTGGCGTAGCTCAGTGGATTGAGCACGGGCTGCAAAACAAAGTGTTGCAGGTTCGATTCCCAGTCAGGGCACATGCCTGGGTTGTAGGCCATGACCCCCCCCCAGGAACCACACATTGATGTTTCTCTCTCTCTTTCTCTCTCCCTTCCCTCTCTAAAAATAAGTAAATCTTTTAAAAAAAAAGAGAGGCTCTTGTATCTCTCAAAAAAAAAAACGGGGTGAGGTGGGAGTGGACCCATGGGGGTGGGAGGGCCCTGTGACGTGGCTGAGCCCTGGGGTTCCCTGGGGGGAGGGGGCTGAGTCCTGAGAACCTGTTCACATCCGGGGCTTGGCGGGGCCTGGCGGCGTTCAAGGTGGGGGTGGGCAGAGGTCCCAGTCAGCCGGGGCACAGGCCTAGGCTGCAGGTTCTGCCTCCTGTTGGGGCGCACAGGAGACAACGAATTGATGTTTCCCTCCCCCTTCCTCTTTAAAATCAATAAACATACCCCCAGGTGAGGACTTAAAAAGAAAAAAAAAAAAGGAAAGAGACAGGAAACAGCATGGGAACTGAGCCAGACAGGCAGGTGGGTGCCCGGCAGGGGCTCGCCCACCCGGCTAAGGAGCCGAGGTTCTCCCAGAGGCGAGGGGTGTCGGGCTGTCGGCGAGGGTTTGGACAGGGTCAGGTCCGTGCTCTCAAAGCTCAGCCCGGCTCCAGGGCGGAGACAGGGCTGGGAAGGGGCAAGGAGCAGTGCGAGGTGGGTGGGGAAGGAACAACAGCAGGGAAGGTGGGAATTCCAGGGGCATGCAGAGACCACAAATGGCAGGACTCACCCACCCAGATGCCCTGCGGGGATGCTTGGAGTTCTAGGAGATGGTGGGCTCATCACCTGGCTAGGGAGCCCTGGAGGGTGGCCAGGTGGGGCTGGGGGGCGGGGAGGGTGGCCTCAGCATCCAGGCGTGGTCTGGCCTTTTCACACAGGTCCTGTTCCAGCAGCTCAGGTTACGGGCGGGGGCGAGTGCACAGAGGAGACGGACAGAGCCTCCCTGCGGCAGAAGGCGGGGGAGGGGGGGTTGTTACTGCGACCCTAAAGAGAGCAGGGTGGTTCCCGAGGGGTCAGAGGGCAGGCCTGAAACCATCCTGGGTTTCAGTAACCAAGGCGCGGGCAGCCGGGGGCAGCTGGAGGGCCGGAGGATCTGGAAGGTGGGGGGACGATAACGTAGGGGGCTTGCTGGGAGACACAGGTGCCGGGGTGGCCGGGGGATGGCTCATCTTGAACCTCCCGGGCCGCTGCAGAAGCGAGGCAGAAAGGACACAGCGGGCCAGGCCTCTAGGCCAGGAGAGCAGCAGGGCAGCTGGTGGCGCCAGCCTCCGCCGCCGCGTGGTGACCTTTCCCCGCCCGCAGGGGCGACCGGAAACCTGCCGTTTCAATTGCCCCTCCTACCTCTTCCTCCCCCCCCCTCGAGCCCAGGCCGCTGGGAAAACCCGGGCTGAGCACCTCCGACCCCGCTGGGGACGGAAGCGCAGTCTGCAACGTGCCCCGCAGGCGCCTGACGACCCGCCACGTGGGCGCTGGGCTCCATCCTGTGTTTCCTGTTTTAAAGGGAGTCAGGGCGCCCCATGCCCGTGTCGCTCTCCTGACGGGTCTACGCGCCCCAGTTGGAGAAGCCCGTTCCCGCAAAAGCTGGGTTACCCTGGAGATGAGCCAGGGGAGGGATGTTCAGTCAAGTTTGTTTACATCCTAAGGAGCTTCTAGATTGTTCCCAAAGGCCCGGAGCCTGAGGAGGAGGCCCGCAGTGGGAGGACCTAGAGACAAAGGAGCTACGGGTGGGGGACGACCTCTGGAACAGTCTGGAAGGGTCTGGGGCGCGGCGGGGCCCGGGCGCTCAGGTCCCCCCGCTGAGACACCCAGTTGCGGAGCCGGCAGAGTCTAAAGCCCCTTCCCCGTGTGACCCCTGCCACCTGGCGTGGCTCAGAACGCTCGGCAGATTCCCCTCGAGACAGTGGCTCTCGGCGCAAGTTAATGGCCCCAGCCACGAGTTACATGCTTGACGTGGGTACCTCGCATTACGTAGAAGGAGTAAAAAAGACGGCCTTATCACGATGGGTGTAGCTGGGGGCGCAAATATGTTCACCAAATGCCGGGATTTCAGCCTCAGGGGCCCCCAAGTGTGAAGGAGGCGTCTTTAGAGAAACCCAGAGGTTGCCTTAAGTCTGGAGTATTCGGGACAGCGCTCGCGCCCCGGGGAGCGTCCCCCGCGCACAGTGGGGCGTCCGCCCGGGGGGGGGGGGGGCTCGCACTACCGCCGGCGCCTCTCGAGGCCCCAGGGACCCCCCCTTCTAGTGAAGGCGGAAACCGGGGGCTTGGTGGCCGCCCGAATTCCAGGGACCTGTACCCACGGCCCGGCCGAAGACACGCCGTCCTGTCCTCCAGCCCCGGGCCGGACTCCACGTGGCGGCCCCGTCCCCCAGGCTCCCAAACGTGGCCGGAACCTCTGCCCACTGCCCCCCGCCCCTACCCACGGCCTCAAGGTCCTGAACCTGGCAGCGGCCCCCCGACGCCGGGCGCCCCAGTTCTGAGGCCGGGAGCGACGCCAGCGGGGACGTGAGGGTCCGCCCTCCCCTTAACTCCCCAGCGGCCCCACCGTGGGGGCGCGCCCAGAGCCACAAGTTCGCTCTGCGGACTTGTCCGGAGCGCGGGCCCCGCAGCCGGCCCCGGGGCGGCGAAAGGGCCCCGGAGCGCCGTCCGCCCGCGCGCCGAGGCGGGGGCGCGGGAGCCGAGCGCAGGACGCAGGGACCCGGGCGAGCGCAGGGCGGCGCCCGAAAGCTCGGTACCTTCCCGAGACTTCCAGGCCGCGCAGGCGCGCTGAGGCGGCGGTTGGGGGGGAGGGGGAGGCGCGGGTGGCCGCCAGCGCGCAGGCGCGGGCGCGCGGCCGCGGCGGCGGTTGGGGAGGGTTCTTCCGGAAGGTTCCGGAGCTTTCTGGAAAAGGCGTCGCGCGCGCAGGGCGGGCCCGCGTCTATATAAGGGAGGAGCGAGCGCTGCGCGCCAGTTGCCTCTGCGTCGTCCTGCAGCTGCGTGGTGGCGGAGCCCGTGCGGTCCAGTAGCCAAGGTGAGGGGGCGGTTGGGGGTCGGGGTCGCGGGGCGCAGGGGATTCAGGGGGTTCAGGGGCCGAGGGGGCCGGCGGGCGGGCGTCTGTAGAGCGGCGGGGACTCGGGGCCTGTCGGCGTGGGGCGGCCCTGGTCGGCCCGGAGGCCTCGGGCCTGCTGCGGGCCCACCTCCCCCACCCCCTTCGGGCCTTCCCGCGCGGCCGGGCCTGCGGCGTGGGGCCCACCCGGGAGAGGGGCCGCCCCGGGCCGGTCCCGGTCCCGGGCCGCCGGTCGGAGCCGCAGCGAGGCAGCGCGCGCTGCCTCTCGGCGGCTGGCTCGGGCGGCTTGGGGGCGCGCTCCCGACCGCCGCGCGGACGCAGGAATGAGGTCATCGCTTTGTCGGCGGCTTTCGGTTGATCTGCTGGTGGCTTAAGCGGGGTTTTAGAAACTCGGGTGGGGGGGCGCCGCGCCGCGGGGTCTCGAGCGCTCGTGTCGCCGCAGATGCCGGAGGAAGCCCAGAACCACGACCAGCCCATGGAGGAGGAGGAGGTGGAGACCTTCGCCTTCCAGGCGGAGATCGCGCAGCTCATGTCGCTGATCATCAACACCTTCTACTCGAACAAGGAGATCTTCCTGCGGGAGCTCATCTCTAACTCCTCCGACGTAAGTGCGCGCGCGCCCCGTCGGCTCTTGGTTCCACACTCCCCGACCCCCAGGGCCTCGGGCCTGACGGTGTGCGCGCGCTTCCCTAGGCCCTGGACAAGATCAGATACGAGAGCCTGACGGACCCCAGCAAGTTGGACTCCGGGAAGGAGCTGCACATCAACCTCATCCCCAACAAGCAGGAGCGCACCCTCACCATCGTGGACACGGGCATCGGCATGACCAAGGCCGACCTGATCAACAACCTGGGCACCATCGCCAAGTCGGGAACCAAGGCGTTCATGGAGGCTCTGCAGGCTGGCGCCGATATCTCGATGATCGGGCAGTTCGGCGTCGGGTTTTACTCGGCCTATCTGGTTGCTGAGAAGGTGACCGTGATCACCAAGCACAACGACGACGAGCAGTACGCCTGGGAGTCCTCCGCGGGAGGCTCGTTCACCGTGCGCACCGACACAGGTGGGCACCTGGTGCGGAGGGGGGCTCTGTGCTGGGGTGGGGGGGGTGTCTGCGCGGTCCCGCTGGAGTTGGGGCACGGGCTGGTGAGGAGTGATAGTGCAACGCCTGACCCCGAGGTTTATCTCTCGGGACGCAGTTAGCTGTGGGGCCAGTGCTGGGCAGCGGCAGGGAGCCCTGCAGTGCGTCCTGGCTTCAGGAGGGCTAGGTGGGGCCGTGGAGAGCTGGGGGTGTTGTGGGTTGGTTGGGTGGTTTTAATATTTAAATTTAGAAGGGGGACCAAAGTGAACTGGTTGCTTTTCGTTACATGCCTCCAACTGGGGGTCTGGGTGGCAACCCAGGCATGTGCTCTAATGGGGAATCAACCCAGTAAGTAAGCTTTTGGTTCACAGGCCAGCACTCAGTCCACTGAGCCACACCAGCCAGAGCAAGATTGGAACTGCATGATGTTGATTTGGCTGGTAGTTGAGATCGAAATTGAGCTGGTTTCCATCCTCCTTTTCAGGGGAGCCCATGGGACGTGGAACCAAGGTCATCCTGCACCTGAAAGAGGACCAGACCGAGTACTTGGAGGAGAGGAGGATAAAGGAGATTGTGAAGAAGCACTCGCAGTTCATCGGCTACCCCATCACACTCTTCGTAAGTTTCCGCGTGACGTGTACGCAGACAATTGGAGCGACCAGCCAGCCCCCCTGAGTTGGAGATCTGGCGGGGAGGCAGAGCCCTGGCTGCTGCGGTTGCTGGGCCGGTCCGAGTCCGACGCTCACTGTCTCCGGGGCCGGGGCTGAGTTTTTTGACCGCACTGAGTGCTGACGAGGAGTTTCCTGGCTACCGTTTGCCAGCTGCTTCGGCTTTGCTGTACAGTCCCGACTGCTCCAGTTTGCGTTTTTGTTGTAAGACGAGGTTTTTTGTCCTCTGCAGGTGGAGAAGGAGCGTGATAAAGAAGTCAGCGATGACGAAGCGGAGGAGAAGGAGGAGAAGGAAGAGGAGAAGGAGAAGGAAGAGAAGGAGTCGGACGACAAGCCCGAAATCGAAGATGTGGGCTCCGACGAGGAGGAGGAGGAGAAGAAGGACGGCGACAAGAAAAAGAAGAAGAAGATCAAGGAGAAGTACATCGACCGGGAGGAGCTGAACAAGACGAAGCCCATCTGGACCAGGAACCCCGACGACATCACCAACGAGGAGTACGGGGAGTTCTACAAGAGCCTGACCAACGACTGGGAGGACCACCTGGCCGTGAAGGTGAGTGGCTGCGGGGGCTGCGAGGCCGGCCCGCCCGGCCCCTCTCCGACCTGGGCTTGCTGAGTCGGGAGCTGCACGCGCCGACCCGCTGACTCGGACTCGGCGCCCGTGTCTCGTTCCAGCACTTCTCCGTGGAGGGGCAGCTGGAGTTCCGAGCCCTGCTCTTCGTGCCGAGGCGCGCTCCCTTCGACCTGTTCGAGAACCGGAAGAAGAAGAACAACATCAAGCTGTACGTGCGCAGGGTGTTCATCATGGACAACTGCGAGGAGCTGATCCCCGAGTACCTGAGTGAGTGGGCGGGGCCCTCGCCCTGGGGGAGGGGGGGTCCGTGCCTGAGTGCGCTTGGCCCCGGGAGTGACTCCGGTCTGTCTGTTTGCAGACTTCATTAGAGGCGTGGTGGACTCCGAGGATCTGCCTCTGAACATTTCCCGGGAGATGTTGCAGCAGAGCAAAATCTTGAAAGTTATCAGAAAGAACTTGGTCAAGAAGTGCCTGGAACTCTTCACCGAACTGGCGGAAGACAAGGAGAACTACAAGAAGTTCTATGAGCAGTTCTCCAAGAACATCAAGGTGGGTGCGGACACACGAGCGTGGGTGGCGGCGACGACGACACTGGCCTCTGGAACTCGCGGGTTCTCCCGCCGCAGGAAAAGCCCCCCTGAAGCCCTGTTGCCTTACAGCTCGGGATACACGAGGACTCCCAGAACCGGAAGAAGCTCTCGGAGCTGCTGAGGTACTACACGTCCGCGTCCGGCGACGAGATGGTGTCCCTCAAGGACTACTGCACGAGGATGAAGGAGCACCAGAAGCACATCTACTACATCACAGGTGCCTGGCGGGGCGCGCGGGGGGTCGCACTTCACCTGTGGGGCTCTGCGTGCACGGGGTGGGGGGATCTGACCGGACAGTACGCGAAGGCCCTTCCTGTGAGAAGTCTGAAAGTAGCCCTCCGACACCAGGTGAGACCAAGGACCAGGTGGCCAACTCGGCCTTCGTGGAGCGCCTGCGCAAGCACGGCCTGGAGGTGATCTACATGATCGAGCCCATCGACGAGTACTGCGTGCAGCAGCTGAAGGAGTTCGAGGGGAAGACGCTGGTGTCCGTCACCAAGGAGGGCTTGGAGCTCCCGGAGGACGAAGAGGAGAAGAAGAAGCAGGAGGAGAAGAGAACCAAGTTTGAAAACCTCTGCAAGATCATGAAGGACATCTTGGAGAAGAAAGTAGAAAAGGTGTGTGTTCTCTCGTACTTGCGTTTCCTAACCTTTGACACTTAAAAGTAGTATAAATAAGGTTTTCAAAGTCGAAGCCACACAAGCGGCGTCTTCTCGTTCAGTTCTCTTCAGTGAGTGGGTGAAAGCCGCCAGTCGCCCGGTTCAGTGACCAGTGTGGCTGCTCCTGTGGCCCTCAGGCCTGAGCCGCACGGGGGGGGGGGGGGGGGGGGGGTGCAGAGCGGGGGCACAGTGTTCCCGGTCCGTCGGTACTGGGGCTCCTCACGCACCACCTCACGGTACACGCTTTGACCGCACGTGCACAGGTGGTGGTGTCAAACCGACTGGTGACCTCCCCGTGCTGCATCGTCACGAGCACGTATGGCTGGACGGCGAACATGGAAAGGATCATGAAGGCGCAGGCCCTGAGGGACAACTCGACCATGGGCTACATGGCGGCCAAGAAGCACCTGGAGATCAACCCGGACCACTCCATCATCGAGACCCTGCGGCAGAAGGCGGAGGCCGACAAGAACGACAAGTCGGTGAAGGACCTGGTCATCCTGCTGTACGAGACGGCGCTGCTGTCGTCCGGCTTCAGCCTGGAGGACCCCCAGACGCACGCCAACAGGATCTACAGGATGATCAAGCTGGGCCTCGGTGAGCACGCGGCCTCCGGCCGGAGGGGGGCCTTGGTGACTACCGGGGGGGGGAGGGTTCCTTTGAGCTCTTCGGTGAGCCCGGTTGGGGTCTCGGGAGCAGCTTGGGGCGTGTTTATCTCTCGGTCACGTGGCAAGGGGGTGGGGTGGGCCTCCTGCTTCGTGAGCACTAAACAGCAGAAATCACGGGCCTTGTGCCTGCGGAGCCCTCGGGGGTTATGAGCCAGCAGCACTGGCCGATGGGGCGGTTCTAGGGAAGCTGATGCGGGGGGCTCTTGTCTCCGAAAAGGCATCGACGAGGACGACCCCACAGCGGACGAGAGCAGCGCCGCCGTGACGGAGGAGATGCCGCCCCTGGAGGGGGACGACGACACCTCGCGCATGGAGGAGGTGGACTAGGCCGCCCGCCGGCGGCTGCCCGCCCGCCCACGTGTTCCGTTCTTCACCTTCATTCCCTTGGACGGTATATTTTCAAGGACTGTTTTATTTTTGTTAACATTTAAAACCCGTATGGCATGACAGTAACTACTTGGGAAAGAGGAGGCCTCTTTCCCTCGGCGTGGGATGCTGGGGCAGTGCGGGCCCTGAGCGCACCGGCTCCGGGTCCCCGCTGGGCTCGTGTTCGCGGGACGCGGTTCTGCCCGCTGTGCAGTGTGTGTGGTCCCAACAGTCTCCGCTCGTGGTCCTTGCTCTTTGGTTGTTGACGTGTTGAGGTGAACAGCTTCTGTCCCCCTAGGATCGACTCCGCAAACCTGCCGTCCCCTGTAGTTGCCAGCTGCATGCACAGCCTCTAGACGCCAGTGCGCCTGGGCGGCCGCGCCCGCCGGGAGGGGGTGGGTGCCTCTCCGCGGGGCCCCTGCCCACAGATGGCTGCCCGGGCGTGCTGCGCAGCCGTCTGGAAGTAGCTCCGAGTTTTGTGAATGGAAACGTAGTGCTCAGCTCACATTCTGCTTTAAAAGGTTGTGACAAATACACACGAATTAAAAAAGTTCTGTGGAGGTGTCTTCTGTGGGGCGGCCACGGGGGTGAGGGGCTGGTGCCGGCGACAGGTGGTCTCAGCTCTGCGTGAGAGCCTGAGGGGTGCGCACCCTGCCTGGGAGAAGACTCGGGTTAGAGGGGGAGGGAGAAAGAAAAACGTCAGACTGTGGTTGCTTTTCACACACTCCATCGGGGACCTGACCCACAACCCAGGCATATGTGCCCTGACTGGGAATTGAACCAGTGACCCTTCAGTTCGTAGGCCCACACTCGAATCCACTGAGGCGCATCAGCCAGGGCTGCCCAGAGTCTTAGTGGAACCTGGGGGGTTGTGGGGGGAATCCCTGTGCCAGACACGATGCATTCCTTGTCCTTAAGTCTGTGAGCCCCTTGGCCTCGGGAAAGCCTCCAAGTTCAAGTCCACTCACTGCCCCCGCCACGTGGTCACCTTGGCCGCTGCTGTTCTGTTCCTGGGCCACGAGCATCGGGAGAGGGTGGTCGCTGCAGGGGCGGACGTGGGGGTGGTGACGGCTCCCTGCCCGACAGCTTGGCAGACATGGAGAGCGGGTCCCTCCAGGTTCTGGGTTCCAAGGCCACCTACGGGAGGCAACAGGGACTGATGGCAGAGGCAGCGTGGGGTCCCATGCTGGGGCAGGTCTGACCTGGTACTGGGGGGTGGGGGGGCGGGGACTGAGGGCCTGCCGAACACTGACTGCCCCGGCTCACTCGAGCACCCTGAGCAGAGGTTCCCAGGGAGGACCCCAGCAGACGGGTGGGTGTCGGAGCCCACGGGTCACCCCAGTGCCCACGGTTTCCCAGCTGCAGGAGGAGTGGGGTGCACGTCTCCAGTGGGAGACAGGGCCTGAAGGGCAAGGGCAACGCCGGGGGGGGCCTCCAAGGGGACTGGCAAACGGGGCCTCAGTGAACAACCTGTCCTGAGTCACCAGGGCAGCGCCGGGGGAAGCACCTGCAGCTGCTGCCCCCAGTGAGCCTGCGCTGGGGACGGGCTGCCCTGGAGGGGGGTGGGGGGCTGGAGGACCCCCGCCCAGGGGCGAGGCTGGCACACTCGGGTGACACCCCGGAAGACCTTGAAGGAGACAGCCGGGGTCCCTCTCTGGCCGCTGCAGGGCCCAGGGCCTCTCACCTGTCCGTGCCGGCCTGTCGGGGTCACGGGTGCCAGCAGGGCCCACACAGGCTCGGCCTGGGGAGAGAGTTTGTGCAGATCACTGGGCCGTCTGTGGGCACCCGGTTAGGGAATCGACAAGACACGGTCTGAGAACCTAACACGTGAATTCCACAAAGACCAATCTACAAAAACCAGTTGAATCGGTTAGCAACAATTGTTCATTACATCTTCAAGATTCACGGTAGCTTTAAGTTTTACAAAAGGCTCTGCAACACCTGGACACAGAGCCGAGTCAGAGATCTAGGGAGCCAGGGGTCCAGGCTGAGCCCCGCGGCGCTCAGATGTGGGTGCTCCAAGCGTCACTCTGTCGGGTGTCAGCCTCACCCTCACCGGGGGCCACATCAGCCTGGCGGCGGGAACAAGCTGCTGGGCCGGACAAAAGCAGGTGGGGGCCGGATTGGGCTCGAGGGCCTTGTGTGTGCCACCTGAGCTCCGAAGAGAGAGGAGCCCGGTGAGAAGCCACTACCTGATTCATTTGCGTACGATAGTAGGAAGGGCCGAACTGCGCCAGAGTGGGACTGAGTGCGTGGGATGGACGTCAGACAGCAGGGGCATCTGGCAGTGTCCCCGCACTGGCGGTGGCAGTGCTGCAGGTGCAGATGCTTGTCAAAGCCCACTGAGCTTAGCGGGGTGAGTTGAGTGGTGTGCTATCCCTAGACAGCAGAGGAAAAAAGGTGTAGGAAGCAGTCTCCTGCCTTGGAGCGGGCGTTCCCTCTCTTGTCTGTCAGGGATGGACCCTCCAGGCAGGCCGCCATTTTCTAGGTAAGCCGCTTACCTGGGGCCCGGCGTTAGCAAGGACTCAAAACTGACAGCTGTTACTTCCAGGGGGCTCAGCCTGGACCTCTGGCTCCCTAGATCTGACTCAGCTCTGTGTCCCGGGTGAGACCTCTCCCCCCTGCTGTCCCATGAGGTCACCTTAGGTTCCCTTCCACCATAGATGGTGTCCTGCCGTGTAATGCCCTGCAAGCCCCAGTCTAAGCCACACCTCCTCCAGGAAGTCTCCCTAGACTACTCCCACTCACCACCTCTCATCCTCTGAACTTCTAGCTATCCCTACCAGGCACTCATGCACCAAGTTTTTATTGAACCCCCTGCTAAGAAACAGCCCAGCCCTGGCTGGTGTGGCTCAATGGATTGAGCGCGGCCTGCAAACCAAAAGGTCACCAAAAGGAACCTGACTGGTTCGATCCCCAGTCAGGACACATGCCTAGGTTGCAGGCTGGCTCCCCAGTGGGGGCAGGGGGGGCACATGACAGACAACCACACATTGATGTTTCTCTCCTTCCTTCCCCTCTCTAAAAATAAAAATCTTAAAAAGGAAAAAAAAAAAAAAAAAGAAAAAACCAACCCAGTACTGCACAAACCAGTGTCGTGGGGGAAGGTGGGCAGGGGAAAACAGCAATGGCAGCTACGGTGCCGGCCCTAAGGAGCCCAGCAGAGGTATAAGGACAGCCAGGAGAGCAAGGTTTGGGGGAGCTCCCGGAAGGGGGTGACTGCTGATGTGAAGCGGACCGCATCTCGACACAGAGGGAATGGGAGCCTCCCCGGGACCCTGCTGGAGAGCTTAGATGGGTCCCTGTCGGTTGGACTGAAAGGCGAGAGAGCGGAGGGTGGGATCACGTGGACAGTAGCCCCGGATGCAGGCCCGCCCGGAGTGGGCTGGCGCTGCGGCAGCTCCCCTGGAGGGCAGGCCCGTGGCCGGTGCTGGTGGCCTCTTCAAAACAGTGGGGCAGCCCTGGCTGGTGTGGCTCAGCGGACTGAGTGCCGGCCTGGAAACCAAAGGGTCGCTGGTTTGATTCCCAGTCAGGGCACGTGCCTGGGTTGTGGACTGGGTCCCCAGCAGGGGGTGCGTGAGAGGCAACAACACACTGATGTTTCTTTCCCTCTCTTTCTTCCTCCTTTTCCCTTTGTTAATAAATAAAATCTTAAAAAAAAAAAAAAAACAGCCCAGTCTCCTCGGCAGCCTCCCGGCCTCTCTGAGCGCCGGGCCGGCACTGGGTGGGTGTCTGAGGCTCGCTCTGCGTCCGAAGGCAGGTCCTGCAATGACAGAGTCCGAGGTCAGTCCTCCCGCCTCCCTGCTGCCGGTCCCCAATAGGCGTGTGGCATTTGTCACCTCCAGCCCAGTGCACCCAGTGCACACGTGTGGAGCTGCATGAAGAACTGGTACAGACAACTGCTGTTTCCCCCCCCTCCTCCTGTGGGGGTGCCAATCTGTTCAAATAATTTAGTGAACTTTAGGAAGCTCTTGTTCCCTGTTCTAGGCCTTCGAGGTCTGCTCCAGCCTCTGACAGTGTGAGGACAGGTTGCCCTTCGGCAGGGAGGGACATCGCCTGGCCGCCCCGGGGGCGGGGGGGGGGGGGGGGGGGAGTGTTCCAGGAAGCAGGGCTCTCGGGGAGTCCCGGAGTACCAACAGCACCGTCAACGTCTGACCGCAGAGCCCGCGGTGACCGCAGAGCCCACAGGCTGCGCGGGTCGTCCGCCGCAGCGTCAGCCCGCCTGGACCACACGCGTCTCCCTTTGACAGTAGCTCGGGGCCCGGGCACTTGCCCAGTGAGTGTTCCAGCGCTGGAAGCGGGGCCCAAGTCAAGCACTGATCATTTTTAAATTCCAGATTAACAAAAACACACAAAAATCCTAACAAGTCAGAAGGAACAGGAATGGACAGGTCAGCTTTCGGCTTGTTAAATGGAGGAATGGACGGAACCACGGCCGCCCAAGCACCCCCACCCACCCCGGCTTCTGCAGGCGCCTCCGGGGTTCCAGCGCGTGGCTTCATCTGTGAGCGCTCCGCCCGCCCCTCCGCCGTCTCTGTCACTCGGACACACCCGGGGGGCTCGGCGCCACGATGACGTGCCCGCATCGGAACGAGACAGGATGTTCCTTCTGGCAAGTTCCAGCCAGCACGGCCCCGGAGGTCGGAGCCCGGCCCTTCGTCGGGAGAGAGGGAGAGACAGCAGAGGACGGGCGGGGGGGGGGGGGGGGGGGGGGGAGGGGGAGGAGCCCTGTCTCCCCGCAGACGGACGGGGGCGTGGCCTGGCACTCGGAAGGGAAGTCACGGCTCTCTCCAGGGCAGCCCACGCCGTTCCTGTTCCTCCCTCTCAGGAGTGCATCTTCCCCTGTTTCCCCCAAACTCCGAGGGTCCCCAAGAGACTTGCCACCAGGGGAGCGGCAGGCAGTGGCGGCTTGTCCCCAGCTCACCCCGACCCTGTCTCCGAGGCCCCCCTTATCTCGGAGGTCCTAGAGAGCCGGCGGCAGCCCCGCCTGCGCTCACTTCCTCTCGGTAAGGTCTCCAGGGAACCCCAGCGGCCCTGCCTGGACGCTCCCACTACTCCTTCTACCCCAAGCCCCGCCTTTGTTTCCGGGTCCCCAGCTTTAATACCCATACACGCAAAAGAATAAAGGAAAAAAAAAAGAAAGACAATTGTAAGGAACCCCCCCCCCCCCCCGCCCCGCATTAGAACAGTTTCAGCAAGGTTGCAGGATACAAGATCAGTATTCAAATTCAGTTGTATTTCTATACACGGACAGTGAATAATCCAAGAATAAAATTAAGAATACAGTTCTCACCCTGGCTGGCATAGCTCAGTGGACTGAGCTCGGGCTGCAAACCAAAGCATCGCAGGTTCAATTCCCAGCCAGGGTACATGCCTGGGTTGCAGGCCATGGCCCCCAGCAACCACACATTGATGTTTCTCTCTCTCTCTCTTTCTCCTTCCCTTCCCTCTCTAAAAATAAATAAATCTTAAAAAAAGAATACAGTTCTATTTTTATACTGCAATGTTGTCTTATTGATTTTTAGAGAGAAAGAGAGGGAGGGGGAGAGAGAGAAGGAAGAACATTGAATTGTTGTTCCACTTATTTGTGTGTTTTACTGGTTGATGCTTGTATGTGCCCGGACTGGGGACTGAACCCGCAACCTTGGTGCACTGGCATGATGCTCTAACCCCCTAAGCTACTCTGCCAGGGCAAAAACAGTTGTTTTTACAATAGCATCAAACATACTTAAAAGTAGCCCTGGCTGGGTGCTGGGTGGCTCAGTTGGCTGGAACGTTGTCCCACACACGAAAATGCCGTGGGCTCGCTCCCTGGCGGGGGCACGTGCAAGAGACACCTGATGGACGTTTCTCGCTGACATTCCTCTCCCTCTCTCCCTTCTTCTCTAAAATCCATAAATATATCCTCAGGGCGAGGAGCAAAAAAATACTTATCCTTAGAAATAAATGTAACAAAATAAATGTGTCACTCCCATTCTAAAAACGACAGAACCTGGTTCTAACAAGAAGACCTATTGAAAGACAGGACGCCCCACGCTCCTAGACGGGAAGACACAAATCCGCCGGGGAGCGACACTCCCCGGGTTGATCTGCAGACCCAACTCAGTCCTTATCGAAATCCCCCTGGCGTTTCCCCCCCCAGAAATCGACAAGCCGAGTCTAAAATTCACATGGAAACTCTAGGGACCCAGAAAAGCCACATAACCTTGAAAAGGGACAAAGTAGGAGGATCCACTCTTTCTGACTTCAAAACACTGCTTTAAAAATAGCTCAGTGGATTGAGCAGAGGCCGAGAACCAAAGGGTCGCAGGTTCAATTCCCAGTCAGGGCAAATGCCTGGGTTGTGGGCCAGGTCCTCAGTGGGGGCCACGTGACAGGCAACCACACAGTGATGTTTCTCTTCCTTTCTCCCTCCCTTCTCCTGTCTCTAAAAATAAATAAAATCTTAAAAAGTTAATAATAATAAATAAGTGACTGAGCATCTGAGTTCACCATTCATTCAAAATTGGCGCAGTTGCGGAGGACTGGGCCTGGAAGTCCTTGAGCGAGGAGGCGATCCCAACTGGGATGCCCGCGGTCAAGGAGGGCTTCACGGAGGAGGTGCCAAACTAGGCCGCCCAGGGGTAGCCGGGTAGGGGCGGGGTGAGCGGCCTCTCCCGCCAAGGTCAGAGCCCTGGGTGGTGGGACAGAGGGGCCTTGGCGGCGGAGTCGGAAGAGGTGGGCCAGGCGACCACCCTGGGGCGGGGGAAGGGAGGGGGAGGGGCAGGGGCGATTGCCAGGGGGCAGCGCAGGCCTGGTGAAAGGGCTCGGACGCCCCCGGCCCAGGGTGGTCCCTCCAGGTTTTACTGCAGCTTTAGGCCCTGGAAAAGGAAGGCCTCCCGGGTCACGTGGGAGCCCTGACCGCGGGCCCGGCAGCAGGAAGGATCCGCAGTTTTGGGAGGGCGACGCGAGCTGTGTTACCATGGAAATGCCTGTGACGTCACACCGCGCAGGTCAGGCCCGCACGACCTTCCTTCTGGACTCGGGACGATCACGTGGGCGCAGGATGGACGTGCCTTTCAGAAGGTGAGCGCCGGAGTCCGCCCCGGGCACCCGCATTCGGCCGCAGCCATGCGGGTCCGGCCTCCCCGGAGCGGATTCCGGTGGCGCCAGCTTAGAGACAACACCCCTACTCGGAGTCACGCTCAGGCCCCAGTTCCGTGACCCCTGCCTGGGAGGTTGAATAGGGGCGGGGGAAACTTAGGCCCCGCCCGAGTCTCGGCCAGGTGGGCGCCGCCATTCAGGCCAGGTGCGCCGGCCAGGTGCGCTCGCCGGGCGATCAGCGCGGCCACCCGTGGCGCCTCTGGGGCGGCGGCTGTCCCTGCGGGGGTGGGGGGTGGGGAGACAGCGCTTGTGAAAGCCACGTGGGCGGCGATAGGAGAGGGGGTGCCTCTTCCAGAAAGAAGGGGCTCTGAGGCCGCACAGCGTAGCCCCCGCGTGGTCCCTGCCCCAAAGGGGTGAGGATATTGCCCCCCAAGAGAGTGGGGGGCGTCCCTACACCTCGGGAACACATCACCCCCCCACTCCCACCCTGTGAGGGGGGGGTCCCTGTCCCTGCCTTTCAGAGTGAGGATGGTGCCCCACCCTCTGACGCGGAGGTCCTTGCTTGGGAGACCCTGGTGTGAGGTGGGGGGTGAGGGGTTGATTCCCTCCAGGTATGAGGCGGGACTGACACAGGGCGCCCCCAGGGCGGCAGTGGGAGGGTGCCCTGGGGGGCACCCCCGCTTTGCCCTCAGACAGCAGCCAGCCTGTGTGGGGCAGTGTGGGCTCCCCCTTCCCCCAGGCCCACGGGAGAATTCTGGGGCACCTGGGACAGCCTGCGGCTAATCAGCACCTGCTGGCCGAGCTCCGCGGTGTTTCTCCCAAACAAAACACTCGGACCTGAGGTTCCCTCCAAAGCAGGAGTGTGCGAGCTCTCGGCGTCTCGGGGCCGCACGTTAAATACACTGCAACGCACTCCAAAAAATATCTCGTGTTTTAAGTAAATTCACAATTTTGTGTCGGGGCGCATTCACAGCCGCCCGTGGGGCGTGGGCTGGACACCCCTGCAAAGCAAATCGATGGAAATCGGTTGAACACGAGGGAGAAACCGCGCGGGGCGCTGCGCTCGCGCGCTGCGGTGGGTCCCCCGCAGCCTGAACGGCCCCTCTTTCCTCGGGCGCAGAGCTGCGAACTGATGGACTCCGCGGGCCCGCACTACGGACCCACCCGCCCCCCCTCCACTGCCAGGTAACGCGGGGAGGGGCCCGCGCCCGAACCGATCTTTCCCTTTAAAGCTTGGTCCACTTTGTCTTGAACCGGAGTTACAAGTGTTGGCCTTTTTTCAGGTGGCATCGGGACAGGAAATCGCGAAACAGAAAAAAAAATCCACTGTCATCCCTTTTTACTTTGTTATATCAGAAAAACTGTACAAAAAAAGTGTCTTGTCAAAATAATTCCTAGGACGGTGTGAGGGCTTTCGCCTTAAACACTAACATGGGGGGGGGGGGGGAGGAAGGAGAGAAAAGACGTGCTGGGGGGGGGAAGGAAGGAGAGAAAAGACGTGCTTTGTGCACCAAAACACAGGCCTGACTGTCCCCCCGAGGGGCGACCCCAGCCCGTGAGCTTGGGGGCGCGCACTTACCCGGAGCGGCCATCCGCGGCCAGGACCAGGGGTCCGGCCAGTCCCCCGACCTCCCCCCCGGCCTGCTGCGCTACCTGTCCGCGCCGCCCCCGGGCCCGGGCCGGGCGTGGAGGCGAGGCAGCCGCTAAGGCCCCGGGGGTCCTGGTGCGCGCGCACGCGTCTCTTGGGAAAAGGGGCGCCTCACGCGCTTGTCCCCTCCTGTCCCCAGGCCCGCGGCTCTGCCCGGCTCCTCCGCGCTCCGCAGCCGGCCCTCTGGACTCCACTGGCCGCTGCCCCGGCGTGTCCCCGACTCCAGGTGGGAGCCGGCGTGTCCCCCCGGGGCCACTCCTCCTGGGCACGGACCCAGGAGGAGCCACAGATGCTCGGGCCTGGGACTCCCCTCCCCGCACGGAGGGGCCGCCCTGTGGGCTGTTTGGGGAAGCCCTGACCCCCCCCCCCCCCCAGTTTTCCTCTTCCTGCCTAGTAGGCAGGCGTTTAGTTTGTAGTATTTTTAAAAATAGTTTTGCTGCTGTTACCCCGAGTTTTTCTGATACGTTAATTCGACGGCCTATTTACTGAGTGAACTTTTTAAAGCTTTATTAGAAAAATGTGCCAAATGTTCACCTTTTAACACATGTCAGATGCACACACCTGCCCTCCATCTCTGCTTTGCTTTTGGGCTTCTCATCCCGCTGCCTCACAATCACAGCTGGGTGAGGTTGGGGTCTGGACGGGCAGGGGGTGGGGCCAGGACGGAAAAGGGGTGGACCAGGACAGACAAGGGGTGGGGCCAGGATGGGCAGGGGGTGGGGCCAGGACGGGCAAGGGGTGGGGCCAGGATAGGCAGGGGTGGGGCCAGGATAGGCAGGGGTGGGGCCAGGACAGACAAGGGGTGGGGCCAGGACAGACAAGGGGTGGGGCCAGGGTGGGCAGGGGGTGGGGCCAGGATGAACAAGGGGTGGGGCCAGGGTGGGCAGGGGGTGGGGCCAGGACGGGCAAGGGGCACAACAAAGGACTGGCCGGAAGTTGGTCATCTGCTCCCTAACTTTTCCATTTTAAAACTTCAGGTAACCAGGTTATGACTTCTTGACACCTGTGAGGTCAGTCTAAGAAAACGACTGTTTCTCAGGTGGGGGGGGGGCCCTGGGGCTGTGTCTGGTTTTTGCTGTATTAAAGCTCAAACCTAAGGTCGGGTGACGATGCCTTTAAAAACTAGACCTTCACGTCCACCCAGACGTGTTCCCTTTTGCTCTGCGTTTCCTCCCAGCCGGGGTTTATCTGCCCGCACACTGGGAACGGTGTCAGCGGTCGTGGCTGGGGTCCCGGCGACCGAAACCGCACTCGGGGCGGCTCGGGCCCCGCTTGGCCTCTGCCGCCCGCGGGCTGCCGTGTGGGACTCCGGCCCAGACCGGCGGGCCTCCCGCTCCTCGCGGAGCAGACCGCGCCGCGATCTTGCTCCTTCCCAGTTCAAACGGGAAGGATGAATTCTTTAAGACCGTGCCGTTTTTCTCAGAGTTCCAGCCCCCGTACTTGACGGGCGTCTCGCTTTCCCGAGGCCACAAGCTGGGCGTCTTCCAACAGCGGAGATTTCTTGTTCCCTTGGTCGGGGGTCCGAGGCTCCAAAGTGCAGGGGTTGGGGGTTCTCCCCCCTCGGGGGGGCTGCGAGGGGCAGTCTGTTCCGGAGCGCTCTCCTGTGGGAAGAGCCTGCCAGAGACCCCAGAGGGGCTGTGCGCTGGGGTCCGGGAGTGTAGAGCAGGCAGACGACACTGGGGTCACCAGCCCTGGCTGGTGTGGCCCTGGCAGATTGGGCGCTGGCCTGCAAACCAGGTCACCCATCTGATCCCCAGTCAGGGCACAGGCCTGGGTTGCAGGCCAGGTCCCCACTAGGGGGCGCTTGAGAGGCAACTTACACATTGATGTTTCTCTTTCTCCCTCTTCTCTAAAAATAAAATAAAATCTTAAAAAAAAACCTCACCAGAGGTAGTGGGTGGAGCCTCCAGGCCCCAGGCCCGGTGCGTGTGGAGTGTCGCTCACACGGGTGGGAGCATTGCTCACATGTGAGCTTCAAGATGGAGATTTGCTAGCAGCTAGAGGTTTGCTGGCTCTGGGGCCGAGGTGGTGACCTCTGAACCCCTCATCAGGGACATGCCAAACTCGAGGCACGAGAGAATCACTCTCCCAAGCCTCCAGGACCGCCAGGGCACGGCCGTCCGTTTCTGGCCCCTCGTGTCTCCTTCACCTTGCATGCGCACCTGCAATTCCAGCTCCTGGGCTGGGGCTGTGGCTGGGGGGAGGGGATGGGGACGGGGGTCAAGGACTCCGGTGGGGGGGAGCAGGAAGGGAGGGGTGGCTGTGAAGAGGCCAAATGAGACCCCGTTCAAAGCAGATGGGATTCTGGGAGCAGAAAGCCAGCTTCCCGCCCACTTTGACCTTGGCCGCCAAGAGTTGCAGGGGTTGGTGTGACAGGGTGACCACAGGGACAGACAGTCTTGGTCTCAGAGAATCTCCCGCACGTCTGTGTCACGGGAGCTGTTTTCTGCACTTTTCGAGGCAGCAGGGGCTGGGGGTGCTGTACCCCGGAGAGTCCCCGCGGGAAAGTCCCGGGGGGGGGGGGGGCGGGGGGTTGGCTTTGTGGTTTTGCTCCCTGCCTGCGGACCTGCTGAGCATGCTGCTGCGAATGGCAGAATAGTTTTTATGTTTTATTTACTGATTCGAGGGAGAATCATCGACTCTGTCGTTCTGCTCTCGGATGCGCGTTCGCTGGTTCTTCGAGTCCTGACGGGGTTGGGGGGACCAAACTCCCAACCTTGGCGCATCGGGACGGCACCCCACCCCCGAGCCCCCCGGGCGGGGCTGAGCAGTCTGTTCTGACCGGGCGCGAGAAGGGCCTTCGGGTGAGAACGCGGGTCAGAGCCCTTTAACCGGGTGCCCACCCTCCACTCCAGGAAGCGGAGGCTGGCGCAGGCCTGGGCCAAACCTGGTGGGGCGGGGAGAGGGGTCCCTCCCCCTGCTGGTTGTCATCTCACCGTTGTGGCACCTCTGTCTGAACTCAGCCTTGGAGGGTGCCAGGCACTCCCAGGGTGTGGTCCTTGGAGATCAATCCCACTTGTGGCTTGGGCTCGTCAAAGGGGCGCGGGTGCCAACAGAGCCTGTCCCGGCCACCGCGGCAGGAAATGAATACGCCATGCGGGGTCGTAGCCCCCGGTGTGGGCGATGCGCGGGGACAGAGCCCCGGGGGCTGTCCTCTGCTGCTGTGTGTGAGCCGGGGGCAGGGTGACACGTTCCCAGCAGACGGCTGGGGAGGGCAGGGCAAGGCCCTCGCTGTCCTGTGACCAGAGAGCCCTCCCCCCCGCCCCCGTGGCTGTCCCCTAATCCCCAGAGCCCCCTCAGACCCAGGGACATCTTACAAAGTCCTCCTCAAACCGGTTGAGGCCGAGCCACAGACACAGCCAGGAGGGGGAGCCTCAGGAGACGAGGGGACCGTGTGCAGTGGGGTGTCCTGGGAGGGATCCTGGGACAGAAATGGGACTTGAGGGGAAAACTGAAGGAATCTCATCGAACTACAGACTTCAGTTAATACTAGAAAAAGTAGATCGTGTTTCTCTGGGGGACTTTAACATGCAGATTTGCGTCGTGCACGGTGAGGGTGGCTTGGGGTCGGGTGTGCTTCCCAGGCCGGAGAGCGGGGGTTCCGAGGAGCCCCCTTCGGGAAGCCCCCTTTGCGTTCACCGGGCGGAGCCGTGGCAGGCGGTGCGGTTTGTGATGGGCGCTTCCCCGCAGGGCCTCGCGGAGCGTCCCCGGGGTTCTCGGACGCCGCGGGACATGCAGCTGCTTGGAGGTTGGTGGTCCCTCATTCTTAGCTCTGTTCTCCTGTGACTTGACTTTTATTGAGAGAGAGAGAGAGACATCCGTCTGTTCTTCCACGCACCGAAGCACTCATCGGCCGAGTCCTGTCTGGGCTCTGACCGGGGCTCGAACCTGCAACCTGGGCTCAGCGGGACAGGGCCTGTTTGTTTGCAGAGTGGATGTTCTCTCTGCTCTTTGTGTGTAGGGTTTTTTTTTTAAAGATTTTTGATTATTTTTTTTTTAGAGAGGGAAGGGAAGGAGAAAGAGAGAGAGAGAGACAGATATCAATGTGCAGTTGCTGGGGGCCATGGCCTGCAATCCAGGCATGTGCCCTGACTGGGAATCGAACCTGTGATGCTTTGGTTTGCAGCCCGCGCTCAATCCACTGAGCTATGCCGGCCAGGGCTGAATTGTTTTTTTTTTTTTTAAAGATTTTATTTATTCATTTTCAGAGGAGAAAAATATCCATGTGTGGTTGCCTCTCACATGCCCCCTACTGGGAACCTGACCCACAACCCAGGCGTGCGACCTGATGGGGAATTGAACTGGCGACCCTTTGGTTCTCAGCCTGTGCTCAATCCACTGAGCCACACCAGCCAGGGCCTGGGTGTATAGTATTTTTAAAAATTGTTTCTAACAGCTTCAAACTTTTGAGGAGAGGGTCCCAGTTTCTGTCTCTTTGGGTCAGTCTGTCCCCAGCCCAGGCTTACATGTCTTCACCTGCTGAAAATGAGACAAGGCAGGGGGACACCTGAGCTGGGTGTGCTCCCGCCTGCGCTGGAATGTTCTAGAACTCTCGGTGTGGATGAGTGCAGGGCCTCACCCAGTGAGGGGCTTTCCCCACGCAGAGGCATCAGCATGGCTGTTGCCTGCAGGTTTTTGTTGAAGCGAAAAAGTGGTGGAAGATCCCCAGACCCGTCTTACTGGTGTGGACGCGGTCACCTTCCCCCTCAACGCCCAGCTCTGACCTCTGGCCTCTGTGCCCTGTGGAACCGCCGCCAGTCAAGACGGGACCCCGCCACGCTTCCAGAAAGCTTCCTCCTGCCCTCTG
This sequence comes from Phyllostomus discolor, assembly GCF_004126475.2. Lineage (NCBI taxonomy): Eukaryota > Metazoa > Chordata > Mammalia > Chiroptera > Phyllostomidae > Phyllostomus > Phyllostomus discolor. Next base: position 216,523,209 of record NC_040903.2, on the reverse strand, counting down.
TGGCCAGCCCTGCACCTCGCCCTCTGTGACCGCTGACCTGTGCTGTGTCGTCCCCGCAGCCTGGATGTGTCTCAGCACGGTGACAAGTGCACCCCCGGCCCCGAGCCATGGCTAGCCCGCGGCGCGGCCGACCCTGCTGCATCCGGGCCGCGCTCAGTGCCACCAGCGCCAGGGCCGGCTTCTGGAGGAGGCGGAGAAACGTGCTCCATCGCCTCAAGGTGCGTCCCGCTCGGAGGACGGAGGTGGGGGAGGGGGGAGCGCCCTGTGTGCCCGAGACCGGGAGCCCCGCCTGGACGGGCCCCCTCGGATAAATGGGTGCTGGCGTTCTCGGCGTCACCCTCACAGCGGTTTCCTCTTTCCCGAGCCAGAGGTGTTCAGATCCCCGTCCCCGGGAGTCTGTCTTCCGGCCGAGAGGACACGGAAGAGCTGCTTTCCCCAGCAGCCTGGGTGGCCCGGGGAGGGTTCTGGAACATCGGGCGCCTGGCCACCCTCGCCCTGAGCCTCTGCACCTCAAGGAAGGGTCGAGGCGGAGGACCTGGTTTTCCACGGCCTCCGGGCTCGGGGGCCAGAACACGGGCCAGGCTGCCTCGGGGTGTGGGGGTGCTGAAGGGCCCTCCCGCCACTTGCCGAGGTCGCACTGGACCGGGGACCACCCGGCTCCCGCCTGCCCCTCCCGTTCCCACTGGCCCGGCCGTGCACTTGAGTCCCTCAGCCAGCGCTCTGCGGGCTCCGCTCCTGCTCGGGCCCCGAGAACCGTGTCCTTGCCACCCCGCCCCCTCGCCAAGGCCACCGTCCTCCCAGGGCCGGGGCGGCGGGGCCTGGCATCTGCCTCCCCGGCGGGAGAGGGGTCTTCAAGCCCGTTTCCCCCCAGGCCCATCCCAAGAGGGGCCACGTGGACCTGGCTGACGGCGTCTGGAGAGAGGTGGGTGACGGAACAGGCTGGCGGCCACTCTTGCGCAGGGGATGGCGGGGGCCCTCCCGATCCCCGGGTCCCCGGGGCCCCCCCGAGGGCCCGCCTTGTCAGCTGTCCTCGCCCCGCTGGCTCAGGGGCCCTCGCCTGTCAGCTCCTAGATCCTCACGCTGGCTGGGAGGACGCCCCCGCTCCTCTGTCCTGCAGCCCCAAGGACCGGTCTCCGGGGGACCCGCCCTGCCACCGGCCTGCACGCGCACCGAAGCCCAGGAGCCCGGCCCCACCCGGACGACTCTCTCCGGTTCGGACGCGCCCGGCCCCCTCGTGAGAGCTGCCGGCGGGGCCCCGGTGCCCCCGGGGGCCGACGACGTGGACATGCAGCCCGTGGAGGCTGCGTCCCTGGACGGCCCGGGGGTGATGGAGGGAGACTGGGGGCCCCCCCTCCCCGCCTCGGCGTCCCCGGAGCCCGGCCGCCGCGCGCAGGGCAGGGCCCGGGTGTCACGGCAGCCGCCCCGACTCGGGAGTGAGAGGGACAAGGGGCACCGGCTCTCCCTGTCCAAGAGGAAGCTGGAGCTCCTCCTCTCCGAGCCCGAGAAGAGGAAGAGGCGGCGGCAGCACGCAGCCTAGACCCAGGCGAGTGGGCGGCCGCGGGTGGGGGCACCCCTGGGCCGCAGCGGCCTGAACAGGACGGGGTACGGCTTTGGTGCTCCCCCCCTCCCACCCCGTCTCACGGTGCGTTTCCCCCCCTCGCAGGCCCACACCACGAGCGCTGCTCGGCCCCATCCTCCGCTCGGCCACTGTCTGCGCCCGCGCCGGTCCTGGCACCAATAAAAGGGGGTCCCCCCGAGGACAGAGCCACGGGTCCCTGCAGCGGCTGGGGGTGCACGGGCCCTGGGGGGCGGCGCCTCTCCCCCACGGGACACTGGTGCGGTGGAGCTGGTCCCTCGGGCCAGGGCTCTGGTTCTGAGTCCCCACCCCTGCCCCCTCGGGTCCCCCTTCCTGCCGGCGAGGACGGGTAGGGCTGTGCCCGCTGCAGGGCGAGTGGGGATCTCAGCAGAGGGGACCCCTCAGACCCCATCGATGGAGTCAGGGAGGGGCCGGACCTGGGTGTGGTCTCTCAGGTGTGAGGTTGGGAGGCAAGTAGGCACCTTGGGGCTCCTTGTTGGGTCCCATGTGGCAGCCCCAGGTGGGGGAGCTGCCACCCTGGTCCTGGTGGCCGGCACCCAGGGGGTGGGCGGGGGTCTCCGCGGCAGCCTGCTGCCTCCATGTGGGCCCCGGCTGCAGCAGGTCCTGGCCCCACGGGGCACAGCTCCATGTCCCTCCCGGCAGCTGGGACCCTCACCCCAGTGGGGTGGGCTTGAGGGGGCCAGGACCCCCACCTCCTCGGGGACAAGCCCGCCGCACCGCCAGGGCTCCCGCTCGCTGCACAGGTGCTGAGAATGCCCCCAGGCTGCGTCGGAAGTACATGCGAGACAGGTTTTCAACACAACACAGCTGTGTGGCAGCGCTCAGGCCGCTTGGCCTCTCTCAGGGAACGTTCCGGAAGAATGAGGTGGGGCTCTGGCTCCAGTCTTGGCCCGGGGACGTCGGGCCTGCGGCTCCACAGAAGCCAGGGTTGGGGTCAGGGCTTGAGCACCCAGGCAGCACTTGGGGCGCGGGTCCCAGGCTCATGGGCGCCCGCTGTGTGAGTTTTGTTGCAGGACCTGTGCCCACCCCCCCAGCCCCCCCCCACCTGGGAGTTCATGCTCACAAGGCGCAGTGGCCGTGCCGGCCACGCCCCGTGAAGGCGAACAGCACTCTGTGAGCCAGCCGCCGCCACCCGCTGCCCCTCCAGCAAGGTCTGCGGGAACCAGGTGCCGGGCGAGGGCACCGCCCCCTCACCGGGCGCAGCCCTGCCGGGCGCCAGCACCACGGGCCGCAGCCGAGCTCACCCGGCGCCGAGACGGAGGAGAGGGACGCGGATCATGCTTAGTGTTTTATTTCATAAAACAAGCCACGCCCTCGCCCCTCCGAAACTCGCGCCGGGCCCGTCCGCGTCCCAGCGGTCCCGGCCGCCCGGCCTCTCGCTGCACCAGCCTCCAGCCGGCGACGGCGCCCGCACAAGCCCACGCCTCCCCACGGCGGTGAGACCGAGTGAAGTTAGCGTCGCCCCTCCCCACGGCGGGGAGCCACGCGTGCGGCCTCACTCCGTGCACAGGACGGCCACGCCGCGCTCGTAGAAGCTGCGGGGGTCCTCCCGGGTGGCGATCTCGAAGTCCACCGTGAAGATGAGGTCTGCCCGCGTGAAGTTCAGGTAGACGGGCAACGTCACCTGCGGGGGAGGGGCGGGGGGGGACGGTGAGGGTGGCCGGCGGGGATGGGGCGCGGCGCCCGAGGGGTGGGTGGGTGGGGGGAGGCTGCTCCTGGGACGTAGGTGACGCCAGCCACAGCCTCAAGTCCCCTCCGCCCCGTCGCAGGCGCAGACCCTCGGCGTCCCCCTGAGCACAAGTATGACGGGAGGCGCCACCCACCACGTTGGCCTTCTTCTCCGCGTTGGTCTGCTTGACCCAGCGCAGCTGCGTGAGCGGCAGGGCCGTGGAGATGGCGTTGGAGAGCGAGAGCTTGTTGTTGCCGCACGTGGCGCCCTGCAGCTTCAGGCCTGCGGGGGCGGGGCGGGGGGTGCACCGTCAGGAGAGCCCGCCGCCCCCTCCCCCCCCCGAGGGCCAGGCGCCGGGGAGGGCCGCAGCCCCACTCACCCGTGACCCCGAAGCTGCAGGCGTCGAGGGCGGCGTTCTGCAGGGTGGTGACGCTGACCTCCAGGCAGAGCTCCTCCAGGGACCAGCTGTTGGCCTGGGCCACGTACTGCCTGGTGGCGGTGATGTAGGCCTCGGGCACGAAGAGGCCGCCCAGGCACACGTGGATGTTCTGCGGGGAGGGGGCCGGTGAGGGGCGCGCCCACGCGCGCTCCCGGGCCAGACCCGGGCCTCTGCTCGTCCCCCCAGCCGTGGCTGCCCCCAGCCCCTCCCCGGCCGCTCGGGGGCGCGCGTGGGCACCACCTTCAGCTCCTTGGCGCCGCCCGACGCGGCGGCCAGCGAGATGTTCTGCAGCTGCTTGATCCTCTCGCTGAAGTCGGACACCCACTGGATGACGGTCATGCCCGCGGGCACCGTGTAGTGGGACCAGCTCCGGGGCAAGATCCCTGCAGGGAGACCGAGGGCCGGCGTCAGCCCCCCAGGCCCCGGCGCAGAGCGGGCGCCTGCTGGCGCTCAGCACAGCCTGCACGCGCCCAGAGGCGCGCCCTCCACCTCAGCCCCTGCAGTGTGACTGGTGGGGCGTGCTGGGAGCCCGACCGCCCCAGGGGACACCCCAGGGACAGCCTCTCGTCACAGCTCTGCGGCAGCAACTCCGAGTCCCTGTGCTCCGAGCGCCTGCCATCAACGAGAGACGCCTGGGGCCGCCCTGCGCCTTTGGACTCAAGCCCCCCACCCCCCACCCTGCCCCTGCCCCCGCCCCCGAAGACTCCGGAAGCTGCACAAAGGTGTCGGCACGTGTCTCCGCAGCGGCACTCAAGGAGCACGGAGGGTGCGGGGGCTGGGCGGAGAGGGCACCTTTCACCAGCTCGTTGATGAGCGTGCGCAGGTAGTTGGTCTGCTTCTTCTTCCCCTCGCACACTTGGACCACGTCGGCCAGGTCCTGGCGCACATCCTGCAGCAGCCGGGCGCCCATCTTCACCTCCCTCTCGAAGAAGCGGAACAGCGGGTCCTGCGGGGGTTCAGAGGGAAGGCCGGGGTCACGGGGGGAGGGCTGGGCCGAGGCCCCTCCTCTGGGGCAGCCTGATCCACAGGTCTCTGGAGCCCAGGACCCGCGGTGCAGCACCGCCTGGGAACCGACCCCCATGAGGCTAGTCAGACCCAATGACCGGCAGCAGCCCCGACAGCGCGTAAAGAGGACTGGAGGGTCGTTCCCACGGCTCCGGGCAGATGGACAGCGTCCCTGACACGTCTGGGCCGGTTCACGGGGGCCAGCCCCCACCTCCCCCCGGACGCTGGCGTGTGCCTGTGCGGTGCCCCTGCCCCCTTCTTGCTGAGGGCCCCGGGCCGGCCCGCCCAGCCACCTTGATGTTCTCCACCGTCCGCCGGAGGTGGCTCAGCGTCTGGGGCACGAGGCGCAGCCAGTTGGAGGCCGTGGTGTGCAGCGTGCGCATCCAGGCCGGGCGCCCGTCGGGCGTGGAGTCCGCCCTCGCCTTCTTCTCGGCCTCGGCGTAGGCCAGGTCGTCCTCGTCCTCCAGCATCTGCATCTTCAGCATCTTGCTGATCATGTCCACGCCTGGGCGGGGGGGCAGAGAGGACTCAGACGCGAAGGCCACGGGACGCGTCACCCGCGAGGCGCCGACTGGGCGTGCGTTTCTAAAGCACCGAGGGGCAGGCGCAGAGGACGAGGTGCCGCCAGATGAGGTCACGCCTGCGGGCACTGGGCCGGCCTGAGGGCGCAGGACGGGAGGGGCTCCCGGGCGGGCCCCGGGCCGGGGGGCCATCTGCCCTGGACACGCGCGGCCACTTCCAGCAGGGGCCGCACCGGACCACAGTGTCCCCGCTCTGTGCCTGTCTCAGGACTGCAGGGCTGAGGGGCCAGTTCTTTTTATTTCTTTTTTCATTTACTTTTAGAGGCGAAGGGAGGGAGAAAGGGAGGGAGAACCATCAACTTGTGGTTGCCTCTCACTTGCCCCCCACCTGGGGACCCAGCCCGCAACCCAGGCCTGTGCAACTGCCTGGGAATCGAACCAGGGACCCTTTGGTTCGCAGGCCTGTGTTCAATCCACTGAGCCACACCAGCTGGAGCCAGTCTCCCCCCCCCCCGCAGTCCTCACTGAACACTTTCCGTTGCTTTTAAAGAGAGACGGATTGGTGGCCTCCCTTCAGCTGTGAGACGCCTCTCCCGCCCAGTGACCCGCCCGCCAGGGGGAGGGCCGGAGCGGGCTGCGAGGTGGGCTCCAGCCCCAGGGCCGCCCTGTGGGCGCCAGGCCGTCTGTGCTGCCCTGAACGGCCGGTGTGGTGCCTCGCCGGAGCACGTGAGTGACAGGGCGGGGCTCGGACGGCAGTCACTGCAGCGCTGCGGGGCGCCCACGGGGACCCCGCAGGGACCCAGCCGCTAGCGCCACCGCACGGCGAGCAGCAGACCCCGACACGCCCCTGGGCCGGGGCGGGGCACCCCAGGCAAGTACCCTAAACGTCCCGGCACAACCCTGGGCCGCACAACAGGCCACACCCACGACGCAGGCCCCGCAGAGCATCACGGGCCAAAACCTCCCGCTGCCCAGGGACGCGGCAGACGCACTGCGCGGCCCACGGCTAGACGTCACGTACGGCGTCACGTACAGTGTCACGTAGGGCTCGGCAGCACACGCAGGCTCGCCGCGCTACGCTGCTCGCTGCCGTTTACAGGCACTCTTCCTCCTCCCCCCCCTCCTCCTAGGTCCCTCGCCCCGCGGGCCCACCGGGCCGGCAGCAGCCCCCCACGCCTGCGTCCGCCCCGCCTCCCGGTGGCAGCGCTTCTCTCGTGCTGCCTGCGCAGCAGCCCGGGGGGAGGGGCGCAGGCCAGACCACCCGGCGCCGTGCAGGGGCGCACCGGATCCGCACGAGGAAGCTCCTGGGGCCCCATCTCCGGGCACACGGCCCCGCCCCCGAGCGGCTGGGACTGCAACGTGAGACGGCTCTTACCCACGCCCAGACCGGCTCAGCATGCAGGCCTCACTCCTTTCACCGTGGTTGTCTGCGGGGCCGCTGCCACCCGCCCTGGGTCAGGGAGCAGCCCGCTGCCCCGTGGTCGCTCGTCGCAGAGCCGAGGGCCAGCCTGATGGACCCTCCAGGCCCAGGCCTGTGAGCCAGCGCTCGAGTTCGGGCAGACCCGTCTCTCCTGCGCCTCTTTCCCAGCAAAAGCAGTTGCGGGGTTCGACCAGCGTTCCGCACCTGGGAACCAGCCGCCAGGCGGCCTCACTAAACCAGGTGGCCGAGCCCCGCACCCCAGTCCTGAGCCAGGCAGGATGTGAGAACCTGCCTTTCTAAGAGTTTCCAGGTGAGGCTAACGCTGCAGCCCTGGGGGTCACCTGAGAACCACCGGATTAGGTGGCTTATTGATAAAAACACCTGGTGGGTAAGAAGAAAGAAAAGTTCTAAAAAAGATATTCCAGCCCTGGCTGGTGTGGCTCAGTGGGTTGACCACTGGTCTGCAAACTGAAATGTCGCCGGTTCAATTCCTGGTCAGGCCACAGGCCTGGGTGGGGGGCCAGGTCCCTGGTTGGGGGTGTGTAAGAGGCAATGATCAATGTCTGTCTCCTCCTCTTTCTCCGTTCCTTCCCCCCCTCTAAAATAAAGTCTTTAAAAAAAAAAAGTCCAGATCCTGGCTGAGCAGCTCACTTGGTTAGAGCGTCTGGATACACCACGGTGGAGGGTTCGATCCCCGTCAGGGCACATGCAAGGACCAAGCAATGAGTGCGTCAGTAAACAACAACAAACCCCTGTCTCTCTCTACCCCTTCCCCTCTCTGCACAAATAAAAACTTGAAGGAAACCCCAACGGGAGACTAATTTTAAAACACCACTTCGCAACCACGCACTCCCCAGTGCTGAGACGACCACATTATTTCCTAACGTGAGACGACACGCTCTTCTACAGAAACGCCACGCCTCGTGCCCAGCGCCGGGCGCAGCCTGCAGAAGGGACAGGACCGAGGACAGATTTTCTCGGCTGACCCTGGGGGCAGAGTCAGGACGGGAGGGTCAGGGGGTGGCCGGAGGGGGCCAGGCGCGCGGGCACTTACCCTGGGTGGTGAGGAGGACCCTCTCCGCGTTGTTGGGCAGGCCCAGCCAGGAGGGCGTCTGGGTGTCGGGCAGCAGCTCCACCCACTGCACGAACTCCTCCCGCCTGGAAAGCCAGAAGGAGCGGAAGAGCGGTCAGCGCGAGGGCGGGAACGCCTGGCGTCCGGACGTGTCAGGCGGGGGAGGGGGGCTCCTACCTGATGCCGTCCGGCATCTGGATGTCCTTATGGCCGTCGACCTTGCAGGCCAGCTTGAACTCGCTGTCGAAGCTCTTTGTCGTGAACAGGCGCTCCAGGAAGGTGTTGAGCAGACGCTGGTCGAACTCGTTGTCCACTCGCCCGCCGTAGATGGACTGGGCCATCAGGGTCTTCAGCGCGGACCACGGGATCTTGTCCGGTGAGATGTTCTGCCTGCCCTGGGGGAGGGAGGCCTGGTTTGCCGGCGGGGTGGGGGCCGGCACTTCCGCCCCACAAGTCACTCCCACCGTCACCCGTGTAAGCTGCTACCACGGCCACCACGCTGTCTAGGTGCCCCCGCCCCGCCTCTGACAAGGCACAGCCTGCACCTGCCTTTGCCGTGTCGTCCAGCCACGTGTCCACCGTGTCGCAGGCTGACCGCAGGTCCGACTCCCCGAACTCATACTTCTTGGACCAGCCCAGGGGTGCGTACCGCAGCCGCTCCTGGATGACGGCGTGGAACCAGGCCAGCAGGAAGTACAAGCGGGCGCGCTCGTTGGGCGACTGTGGGGAGAGCCAGCACGCACCGTCACCCGAGGGCAGCGCCCTCCGTCGGAGACCGCGGGGCAGAGCCGCCGCGTCTCAGGGCCGCGTGCGGCTGCTGGCACTGCCGAGATAACCGCTCAGCCGACCGGAGATTCTCCAGGAGATAACTCCCCCCGAATGCCAGGCAGGTGCCCCACAAACACGGCTGACCCTCAGCAACTCGCGTGTGGGCTGCACAGGTCCTCTGACGCGGGGGTGTCCCCACTGTGTTGCGTGTGCTGTTCCAGCTGCCCCAGTGCCCCCCTTTCACTTGTTTCTTACTGTGACCGCCCCCAGCAACCACACGCTCAGCCCTTCCCACCGCTGGGGTTTGTGCTGCAGGCGCGGGGGGCCACCTACGTGCCTGTTCTGCGCCCCTTTAAACAGAGGGCACGGGGGACCTGGGCCCGGTCTCCCGCAGACACCGAGGGTCGGCAGGAAGGGTTCCGGGGAGCCAGGAGTCCCACGTGGATCTCGGATGGCGTGGAGGCCGTGTTGCTGAGGGTCGACCGCGGCAGTTAAGGAGCACCCCCCGCCCACCTGCCTCAGCCTCTGCTCGGTGCCCAGACGCCGGAGGGCTCCAGACGCCCGGGACGCCAGCCCGGAGCCGAGCTTTGCCGCAGGTGCACCACAGCCACCGCACGAGCCCTCCAACCCCTCACGGAAAGACGCCCGGCCGGCAGCTGGGCACCGCGGGCCGCCCCCGAGCGCGGTCTCTACCTTGCAGATCCGCGACACGGGGATGCTGCTGAACGTCCTCAGCATGTTGGCCTTCACGCCCGGGGGCGGCTCGAACACGAAGATGCGGCCGGCTCGCAGCAGGTTCACGGGCACCTGCGGAGGCGGGGCGCCCGTCACCACCCTGGCCCTGGGCCCGCTGCTCGGCCCCCCACCGCCCCCCTATCTGAACAGAGAAGGACGTCCAACCGCAGGAACCCCACGGAACCCCGTGTCCCAACGGCCCGCCCACCTTGGGGTTGATCTCCATGGTGAGGAAGAGCCGGAAGCAGGCGTGCGGCTGCAGCGAGTGCAGCTTCTTCTCCAGCTGCATCAGCCACCCCGGGGCCAGGTGCACGTTCTTCAGCATCACCCACCTGCGGGCACAGCCAGGGCCACAGCCGCTCAGGCCCCGTCGGCGCTCTCGCAGCCGAGCCTCCCGAGCGAGCTGGGGGGCGGGCCTACCTTCCCGACTTCACCGCCGTGTTGATCGCCTTGTCTGCCTGGTTGAAGCCCTCCGCCGAGCCTGGTGCCAGAGAGCCGAGAGTCAGCACGGCCGGCTCGGCCCCGACCCCGTGAGCTCTGGGGGGCCCGGCCCGAGGGGTCAGCGCCCTTACCGATGGCGATGGACGTGATCTGCGTGTTCTGCTCAGCCGCCAGGTCCTCCACGTGCCCGCTGGCGTCGTACCCGGGCACCGAGCACATGAGCACGGGCGTGTTGGGCTTCACCTGCAGCAGAGGGAGAGGTCGGGGCTCAGCCAGAGCCCCCCCCCCCCCCCCCGGCTGACAGTGGGGCCCCAGGGGGACAGAGCGAGGTGAGCCCTGTGGCCGGCGCACCTCCGTGTCCACGATGTGGGTGAGGTCGAGCGGCTGCTCCATGATGGACATGAAGGACTCCCCGAGGTTGGTGGAGACGAACGTGTGGGCCATCGCCAGCAGGCGGTCGGGCCGGAAGGCCTGGATCAGGAGCAGGCGGTGCACGGCCTGCCCGATGGGCGCTGCGGAGAGGCGGCGGAGGATTGGGGGGTTGGGGACGGCACAGGCTGGGAGCTGCCTCCCGCTGTCCTCAGGGGACCCCGGACACACCCACGACAAGGTGTTTGCGGGTGCCGGGCCGTTATGATTGCAAATGACCCCCTGACACCTGCTCGCCGCACACAGAGCACCCAGTCTCTCCGAGACGCCCCCAGCCCCCCGGGGGCCTGTGGCAGCGTGGGGAGCACCCTGCCCCGACCCGACTGGCCTGGGGCCTCAGGCCACACACTCCACGATGGCCCCCACACCCCTGGGTGCTGGGCGAGGGTCTCCACGTTGTTTCCCTCCCCGTCTTCGAGCCTGAGCCAGAACGGGGGTCGGCATGCAGCTGCCCTCCCGCTTCCACGCCGGCCCCCCGTCCCCCCCAGGGACAGCGACTGCGTGTGGCAACAGGGTCCCTCTCTCCGGCAGCAGAGCCCAGAACGGAAACCATGGGGCAGACGGGGGCTCACTCGAGGGAGTCTCTTCGCTCCAGAGGTAGGGCACCGTCTGCTCCGGGGAGCTGCTGTCCAGCCAGATGCCGAATTGCTGCGGACACAACAGCGAGCGTCACCGCGGGGCGGGGCCCGTGCCCGCGGGCCCAGGGTGGCCGGGGAACCGGACGTTGCTGCAGGAGCACAGACCTGAGGCTCTGGGTTTGCGTGACACATACGTGACACATGCATTGACACACACGGCCCCGCGGCCGACCTCCCGGGGGGACGCCCGGGAGAGCACCCACCTCGTCGGCCTGCACCTTCGCAATCAGGTCCTTGAACGCAGGCAGGCAGCTCAGCCTCACGACCGCCTCGGCCTGCTCCACGGTCAGGCCCTGGATGGCGGGCGTGGAGCCGGCCGTGAGGACGATCTCCTTCCCTCGCAGGAAGTGCTGGAACTCGGCGTCGTAGGTGGGCTCCCTGGGGGGGGGGGCAAGGGGCCGGGAGGGTCTCTCAGACTCGCTCTACTGTCGTGAGAAGAGCAGCGGGACTCACAGAGGAAAGGAAGGGAATCTATCCCGCCCCGGCTGTGTGGCTCCGTGGTTGAGCACCGGCCTGTGAACTAAAGGGTCAAGGGCTCGATTCCCAGCCAGGGCACAGGCCTGGGTTGTGGGCCGGGTCCCCAGCAGGGGGCGCCTGAGAGGCACCCACACACTGATGTTTCTCACTCTCTTCTCCTCTCTCTAAAAATAAAATCTTACAAAAAGCACAAGAGTTCACCCTGACCTGAAACGCTGCTGGGCCACCCACAGAACGCCCCACCCTGGGACGGGTGGGCAGGGCCCCCGGCCTCACCCGACTGCGCCCTTCAGCTTGATCCTGGCCAGCAGCATGGCGAAGGTGATGTGGTCCTGGTGCAGCATGCCCCTGGCCACCCGGTTTAAACGCCACCTGGGGACCAAGGCAGGAGTCGCTGCCGCTCCGGAGGGAGACCCTGGCACCAACCCCCCCGCCCCCCGGGGCCAGCGCGCACCTGGAAGAGGTCCTTGGTGATGACGGACAGGCGCTGCGTGTGGTCAGTGACGCCCTTCAGGTTCGGGTTCTCGTAGAGCACGTTGTGGTAGATGTCCAGGAAGAACTGGAGCGAGTACTGGTACAGGAAGTGGATCTGGCGGGCGGGACGCGGCCGTGAGCGCCTGCCCGCTCGCCCCGCCTGGCCGCGGACCCCCCCCGCCCGGCCGCGCCCCGCCGCACGGGCACCTGCTTCAGGGACTCCATGGTGAAGTAGATGCTGCTGCAGGCGGCGGACAGTGGCAGGTACTGCTGCGACACCGTCTCCACCTCCTGCATGACGATGTCGGTCTCCTCCACCTTGCGCGTCACCTCGGCGGCCTCGCGCTTGAGGTTCTCCAGCGTCGTGATGATCGTGTCGTCGTCCAGGATGCGCCCCTTCACCTCGTTCAGGGCCTGCAGCAGCGACTTCTCCAGCTGCCGCAGGCGCAGCTGGAACTCCCCTGCAGCGGCGGCCGGGGCCCGGGGTCAGCGGTGGCATGTCCCCCTGTCCGACAGGGACGCGCCCGGAGCAGCTGACGCGGCCCCCGCCTGCTCGCAGCACCTGCACTGCCCCCCCCCCCCCCCCCGCCCGGCCCGAGACGCACCTTGGAGTTTGAGGAGGTCGGAGCGCTTCTCGTCCACGTCCGGCCGCTCCGCCTTGAGCACCTCGTTCAGGCACTGGCTCTGCAAGCTGCTGCGGGTGACCGTGAAGTTGACGAAGGTGACCCGGGAGCAGAGGTCCGGCGGGAACTCCACCTGCCGGAGGGGACGGGACAGCCGCCGGGTCACGTCGGCCCACCAGACCTGACTCTGTCCCGTCGTCACACGCGGGGGCCCCGGCTCTCACCGTCGGGTCGCGGGTGGACAGGAAGATGACGAAGGACGGGGACAAGTCGATGTCCTGGTCCCCGAGGGTGATCAGCACTCTCCCCCCCGTGCGCCGCACCTCACGGTTCAGGACCGGGTTCAGGACCGGATCGTAGCTTTCCACGTCCTGGGGACACACACGAGGTTCGGGGGGTTCACACGCTGGGTGCCCCCTGGTGATGAGCGGGGCCTCGCTGGGCCTCGGCCCCACAGAGACCCCCACCCAGGAGCCCTGGCCACTCAGGCATCCACGAGCTGCACGTGATCCCTTTCATTAAAAATTACTAAAAAATTCCACACTGGCTGGTGTGGCTCAGTGGATTGAGTACCGGCCTACGGGCCAAAGACTCACTGGTTCGATTCCCAGTCAGGGCACAGGCCTGGGTTGCAGGCCAGGTCCCCAGTAGGGGGCATGTGAGAGGCAACCACACGCTGATGGTTCTCTCCCTCCCTTCCCTCTTTCTAAAAAAAAATTACTGAAAAATTCCATTCCCCCGTCACACGAGCCAGAGAGAGCTCCCAGATCACAGAACACTTCTGCCACCGTGGAAAGCTCCAGGGGACAGTGACGATCCGAACCGAGAGTGACTTTAGGGACCAAACACACTCTTGTTGCATTGACTTTTACACAGGCCTCAGCGCTGCCCTGGCTCGAACACACGGAGCCCCAGGAGGCTGGAGACGCGCTCGACGCGGCCCTCGGAGGCAGGCGTTCCCACCCGGGAGCGGGGTCCTCGGCTCTCGGAGGGGCACGGACCTGCACCAGGAGGGGGTTCCCAAAGCGCAGGGCGCTCTCCAGGTTCTTCCGGAAGGCGTCGTCCAGGAAGCTGGTGCGCGTGATCTTGCGGTCCTTGTACTCGTTCATGATGAACTCCGTGGCCTGCCCCGACGGGTCGATGATCAGCGGGTACCTGGGGGCAGGGCAGAGGAAGGTTGCGGAAGGCCGCGGGAAGCACATGGTGGGGGTTGGGGGTGGGGCCGAGCCGCTGTGCAGCGCTGCCGCCTGCCCCCTCTAACGACGGAGCGGTTGAGACGGGGTCCCCCACGCCCCGCGGAGCCCCGCCCCCCTTGGACAGGCACGCACCGGTTGAAGCGCTTCAGCATGATGGCGTTCTCCGTGCACAGGTCATCGGCGGGCAGGGAGCTGGCCTGCCAGCGGAGGCGCTCGTCGGCGTTGGACAGGTACTCCGTCCGGGCGATGTCCGTGCGGAACTGCGGGGGGGGGGGGGGCGCTCAGCCTAGCCTCCCTCCGCCCACACGGTGGGGGTGGCGGCAGAGCGGGGACACCAGCGGCTCCCCATGGCAGCCCCCTCGCCCCCGGCGTGCCGCCCCCCCGGGGCGTACCTGGATGTTGGCCTGCTGCAGGTGGTGCGACCACGTGGTGAACAGGTTCTGCCGCATCTGCTGGTCGAAGTAGCCGGCGTAGGCGATGAACGCGGCCGACAGGAGGCAGTCCCCGGCGATGGTCGACATCTGGTTTTTGAACGTCTCGCTGGTCTTTTCCCACCGCTCGCGCTCGGCCGACAGACTCTTCAGGAGCGCGGTGCTCCGGTTCACCTAGGAGGGAGAGCCGGCAGGATGGGCGCCGGGAAGTGCGCGCCGTTCCTCCCGCGAGCGCCGGGTGGGTGCGCCGGGAGCCGGGGACTCACCTTCGCCTCGACGGCGGCCAGGTCGGCCTTGATGGCCTGGGCCTCGGAGATGAGCACGGCGTACTCCTCCTTGTAGCGGGCGATGCTGGCCTCCAGGTCGCGGATCATCTGCTCCACCTCGTTGGCCTTCTTCTGGTTGTCCTTGGCGTCATCCTCCAGCTTCTGCAGCTCGTTGCGCAGCGGCTCCACGCGCTTCAGCATGTCCGCGTAGTTGAGCTGCGCGGGCGGGCGGGGCTCTTACTTCTGAGGGACCGCCTGGGGCACTCGCGGGGGGTGGGGTGGGGGGGGATGACGACAAGTGGGGGGACCCCGGCAGCGCCCCTCACCTGTGCGATTGCCCACTTCACCATCGGGCCGCAGGCCAGGGAAGCCCGGTTCACGATCTCGTAGTTGTAGCTCGGGTTGGACATGTAGTTCTTCTTCATCTTCTCCCGGATGGCGTCGCTGCAAGAGAGGAGCCGTTTCCCAGCGTGCGCCGGGGAGGGGGGGGCAAGCGGGGCGCAGCCCCCAGAAGACAGAACTGCAGGGGCCAGTCCCCGTCTGTGCCCAGGGACCGGGGAGGGTGAGCCACACGGAGCCGAGTTCCGGCGGACGCAGCTGCCGGGGACCCCGACCTCCCCCTGCCCGGACGGCAGGCCGACCGGGCCCTGGCTGGGCCGCAGCGGGAACTGGCTCGCAGGGGTCAAGGGTCAGAACGCCCCAGCCTGGACCTCGGGGAAGAAGCCGGACCGCTCCTCCGAGTGACGAGGCCTGGGGCGCCCGCCGTGCCCCCCGCCGCAGCCGCCCGCCCACCTGATCTCCTCGGCGGAGAAGTTGACGATGGTGGGGATGAAGTTCTCCCGCATGATGATGGAGCGGATCTGCTTCCAGTCCGTGGTGCTCTCGCCGAGCAGCAGGCAGATGGACTCGAGCGCCAGCTTCACGGCGGCCGGGGGGTTGGCCATGGACCGCACCTCCACCAGGTGCTGCTTCTTGATGGACTTCACGGCTGCCCGGGGGGGGGACGGGGACACATGGGGCGGTGGTGAGGAGGGGGCCGGACCCCGGCCAGGCGCCCCGACTGCAGTGGTCACAGAGCAGGGGCCACAGCAGCCCTGGGACGGGTGCGCTCCTGCCGTCCAGTCTCCAGGTCACCTTCTGTCGGCCGTTTGCGGAAGGGGCGCGACCACCGTACTGTGTGCTGAGCACAAACCGCCACGCCTCACAAGAAGCAGTGTGTTGCCTTAAAAAGTGCCTCCCCAAGCCTCCAGGAACACCTGGGAGTGCTTTTAAGCGAAAAAACCCACCAGCTCACCCCGGCTGGGGCTGCGCCCTGCGAGAGTCCACCTTGCACACCTCCAGGGGCCTTCCACCGGCTGGTGAGGGCCGGCCCGAGTGCCCTCAACCAGCGGCCGGTGCGCCCACAGCAGAGAGGGCTGTCCGCCCGAACCAGGGCAGGACGCTGGGCTCTCCTCTAACTCCAGCTGAGGGCCCAGACCGTATAGTCTGGACGCTGACCTTTAACCCATCTCAGGAACCACCCGCGGGCCACGACCTGTGCGCTCCCAGAAGTGGCCACAAGAGGGCAAACTGCGCACTCAGAGTATTTGTTGCTGAAATTCAGTCAAGGATCACCAAAAAACGTGTGTGTCAACATGAAGCTCATCTCGTCAGTTCTCCCAAGGGAAGGGGCTTGCTCTGGCGGCAGCAGACCAGCCCTGCCCCCCGGGAACCGGCCTGCGGAGACAGGGCACGCCTGCCCTGCGACGCTCTGGGGAGTGCTGGCTCCGGAGCCTGCGGGGAGCCCCGGCCCGCCCTGCCCCCCGCGCGGCCTACCGTTCTGGGCCTCGATGACGGCCGGCTCCACCTTGTCCAGGTCCTCCTTGACGCTCATCTGCTTGTCCGCGATCACCTCCTGCTGCTTGTGCAGCTGCTCCTGGATCTCCTGGCTCATGACCTGGGGGGGGGGGGGGGGGGGGGGGACGCGCGGCTCAGCCGTGAGAGGGGCGGGGCTGACCCGCTGACCCCCAGGAGCCCCTCCCACTCAGAGCCCCAGCTCAGAGCCCCCCCCCCCCCCCAAGACCGGGGAGCCCGGCCCAGCGGGCCGTGGGGCCTGGGGCGAGAGGCGCACCTTCTTCTTCTCCGCCTCCTGCTGGTCCTTCACCATCTTCTTCAGCTTGTCGTTGGCGGCCGCGTTCTTCACCTCCAGCTCCTGGCTCTTTATCCGCAGGTCCCGCCGCAGCTCCTCCACCTGCGGACGGGCGCACGCTCGGAAACGGGGGCCACGGGCCGCCAGCGACCGCAGGCAGCGACCTCCCACGGCCGCGCCCCCAGCACTTCAAAGGCACGCGGCGCCTGGCCACCCAGCCAGGGCGCTGACGCCGTGCCCTCGGCCGGCTAGACGGGACGGGACAACAGCCAAGTCAGAGTCACTCCCGCTCCTCCGGTCAGACCGGCAGAGGGCAGAGCACGGTTCTGGCATGCAGTGGAATTCACGTGTGCCACGAGATGGGAGGGGAGGCCGAGCACCGCCCCCCGAGGCCCTCCCCGCGGCCGCCCCCACGCCCGCGGGCACCTGGTCCACCGTCTCCTTGATCTTCCGGAGCCCCACGTTCAGGTGCATCTGCTGCTCCTCCAGCTCGCTGCGCTTCTCGTGGAACAGGTTGGCGTAGTGGTTGATGAAGTCCAGGTAGTGGCGGGGCGTGACGGCCATCGTCCTGCCCCCCCGCTTGGCCAGCCGGGCGTTGGCCTGGGAGGAGAGGGGGACTGCTTTCCCTCTCCGGACGTGCTCCGCGCCTCAACCCGCCGCACGGGCTCCAAGACCGCTGGGGCCTCAGCGCAGCCCCCCGCCCCCCGAAGTCCCTGAAACGGACACGCCCCCCCAAACTTGTGTACAACGAGGAAGGCGTCACGGCCGCCTCAGCGGAGTGCTTCCCGGGGAAAGGCGACCGCGAAGTGGAAGATGCTGAGTGACTGTGAGTTTTGCCCCCTTTACCGTCTCCTGCTAATTTGCGTTTCTTAACAAATGTTTCATCTATTCTTAGAGACGGGAGGCAGGAACACCCTGATGTGTGAGAGAAACACGATCAGTTGCCTCTTACACCTTCTCAACTGGGCACCAGCCCGCAACCCAGGCCTGTGCCCTGCCTGGGGACAGAGCCGGTGACCTTCCGCTCTGCGGGATGACGTCCAGTCCACGGAGCCCCACCAGCCAGGGTGACTGCGCATTTGCAACGGACACCGAGCCCAGAGACTGGCCAGCAGGCGAGGCCGCTCAGGCTCTGTCACCAACTGCTCTGGCCCCCCTGCCTGAGGGGACGTGGGAGGCAGGGTGGGCGACGAGGCCAGAGGAGAGCCAGGACTGGACTGTATTCTGGACACGTGGGGGTGGCCCGCAGGTGCGGTGGGGGCAGGGCAGCGCCGACAGGACTCCCACGAGCCCAGAGAGGCTTGCACAGGCTCTGTAGACAGGAGCAGCCTGGACGCGCGGCTCAGAGTCCAGAGCGAGGGCCAGCAGCCATGATGGCAGGCGAGACCCTCCCACCGCGTGCTCCATCCGCCCACATGCAACTGCGGGGCCTTCGTGCTGCAACGGCGGGGCCCAGGGCTGCGCCAGGGCCTGTCTGCCCGTTGCAGAGCGTGAAACTTGGACCGCCTGGCCAGTCAGAGAAAAAGCGTGTGGACCCCTGGCCGAGGCGGGCACAGGGTCTGGTCTGCACAGGGCGGCTGTGGGCAGCGCGCGGGAAGACCGGGCGGGGCGGGACCAGGACGGTGGGCACACAACGGCGGGGACACAAGGCGGAGGTGCCGCCGACAGAGGCCAGGCAGGAGGGGGCGTCCGGGGTGGCGCAGCGTCGGGGCCGGGCACTGGGGTCTCCCTGGGGACCCACCTGGTGCAGAGTCTGGTGGACGAACACACAGCTGTTCACGATCGCCTCCCGGTGCGACGGCGGCTGCGGCAGCTTGTCGTACACGACCGGCATGTAGTCGGGCACGATGTAGTTCGGCTTCTCCAGGTCCATCTTGCTGGTGAACTCTTTGCCGACCTGGTAGAGCGCCTCCGTGGACCAGTCCCCAAACCAGTTCAGCACGCACCTGCGGGAAGGGAGCGTGTCTCGGGACAGCCAGGGGGCAGGGCGGCCGGGGCTGGGGCCAGCCTGGGGGGAAGCCTGCCGCAGGGGCCGTACCTGTTGAAAAGGGCCGGGGACGTGGCGGCGCGGTCCTTGAGGCCCTCGGAGGAGGGGTTCATGGTGAAGACGACGTGCAGGTTGCGGATGACCTGGCTGGTGAACCACTTGTACAGCTCCTCGTGCGAGTCCAGCATCAGGCCCTCCTTCTGGGCGCCCTCCTTGCACTGGGTCATCAGCGTGGCGTACTCGTCTCCCTCGAAGAGGCCGGGGACCTGGGGCGAGACGGCACCGTGCTCGACGGGTCCCTGCAAGCGGCCAGGGAAGGCGCCCGCCGGGCAGGGGTCCCCGCGCTACCTCTCCGTTGGCCAGCAGCGTGTTCATGCGCTCCAGGAACCCGGAGTCCAGCACGTTGGACTCGTCCATGATGAACGCGATCTTCTCGTTCTTGCAGCCCGAGCGCCGCAGCACCGTGCGCAGATCCTCGTCGAAGTCCTCCCCCGTGTACTTCCTGTGCACCTGTGGCGGCGGGGGCGGCGGGTCAGGCGCCTTGTGGCCCGGGGCCACGTGCAGGAATGAAGACCCCCCCCCGGGGGCAGCGAGAGGCGGCCCACCTTGATCTGGTAGACACTCAGACCGTTCATCCAGGCCACAAACCGGGACAGGGTGGTCTTGCCCGCCCCGCTGACGCCGATCAGCAGCAAGTGGCCCTGGGGCTGGCGGAATATCCTGGAACGGCAGCAGACAGGGCGCATCGCGGGGCTTTCGCGCTGCAGCCCCCTCGGGACACCCACGTCCTGGGCTCTGCCAGGGTCTCCCCTGCGACACCTCTAACGGGCTGTGACCTGGACCCGCACGGTCCGGGGACGCGGGGTGTGGGAAGGCTTGGCCCTGCCCCTCAGACTCGCGGCTGGCACGGGGGGGGGGGGGGGGGGGGGTGGCCCTGTCCTCACGGCAGGTGTGCGGAGCCGGGAGGGGCTGGGGGAGGTCTGCGTGGCGGGCGAGTTTGGGGCAGGAGGGCCGGACTGGAAAGGAGGGGCACCTACTCGGCCGGGAGGCCGGAGCCTGTCTCCCCTGCCCCCCCCCGCCCCCCCCCCCCAGTGGCACCCGGGACACCGGCAGGCCCACCGGTCGATCCGCAGCACGTGGTCCAGCACTTCGTTGAACAGGACCAGGGGCACGTCGAGCTCCTCCTCGTAGAAGACCTTCAGCCTCGCCTTGACGTAGTCCCGCAGCTCCTCCTGGTCCACCGGGATGTAGTCCTGTGGGGGCGGGGCGTCAGTCACAGCGCAGTCGGCACCCCCCCCCCCCCGCCCCCGTCAGACCGGGGACCCCACTGTTCCTGGGCCAGGGGCGCCCGCCGAGGGGAGTTCGCGTCCGGAGGGGAGCCCACGGAGACGCCCGTCTCCCAGGGAAAGGACGGCTCCCGGCTGCCTGGACACCCCCGCTGCACGGGACGCTCCCACACCAGGTGTTCACGGCCGCCCACGTGCGGCGGGAGGACGGCACAGCCACCGTCCCGGCCACACTCCGGGGGTTCCCTCCCCTCCCCGGTGCCCTGAGTGACGGGCGGCTGGGTCTGCAGCCACGGGGTCGGAGAGGGGGGACGCGGCACCTTGGACAGCCAGTTGCTGTACAGGATGGGCCGGCTCATGGCCTTCTCCTTGTCGATGTTGGGGAAGTGCTTCAGGGCCACCGTGTCGATGTTCTCGTCCGTCCAGCGCCTCTCCTCGTCCTCCACGAGCCTGGGGGGGGGGGAGAGCCGTGCACGTGAGTCTGGAGCTGTGCGTGGGGAGGGCGTGCAGGTCTGGGGCGTGTTGTGGGCGACTCCAGGGCTGGGGCCGGTCTTGACCAGGAACCCTCATCGCCTACAAACGGAAAACCTAGGAACCTGGACCTGATACGGCTTACGTAATCCCAAACTTCACGTGAACGTAAACCCCTGGGAACCACGGTGGAGCCCCACTGAGGACCGGTCCCTGCGAAGGCAGTGTGGGGGCCACTCACGGAAATGCAAAAGGACCGCGCTCCTGCAGCGGCCGAGCCCTGTAAACCTGGGTGCCTCGGCCCCACGACCACCGACCTGTGACGGGGCAGTGTGCAGACCCTGGCAGCCCGGGCGGGGACAGCTGCTCGGGGCCAGACACCCACCGGCCCAGGCCTTCCCGGGCCCAGCAATGCCCGACACCTGCGGCTGCCAGCGGCCAGAGGAGCCGGTCCCGGTCCTGCCCCCGCAGGGAAACCCCCGCTGGCCCAGGGGCGAGGGGCGGCCCCGCCTGCGCCCGCTCTGCTCCGAGGGGCTGGTGCTCGGGCACAACGCTCCCCAAGTGGCCTGAGGGGCAGCTGCAGCAACAGGAAGTCGGGTGAGAGGGATCGCTGACTCAACACCTAGTTAAAGCAACACGAGCCTTTTCTCGTTAACCCGAAAGGGGCCTGAACTTCCAAGACGGACTGCAGGGCTGACTTGCTGGAACTAAAGCTACCGGGTCGGCCAAAGTCAGTCAGTTTAGTTTTCCCCACGAGACGGCTCTGGTAGCGCTGAGGGGTCTTTAACTGCACTGGAAGCTACTTAGTTAGACTGCGTTGTGACAGCTGTCGTACCAGCACGTGTTTGAAACACGCTCATCAAAATCGGTGAGTCTCTGAGCAGCCGTTGTAACACCAAAGACGGGAGAAGACACCCAACACATCTGACGTGCTATGCTGTGTTGTTTCAAGAAAGGAAAAACGCAACCGCAAAGCAAAACAACACCTGTGCAGGGTACAGAGAAGGCGCTGTGGCTGATCGAATGCGTCTACAGTGTTGTGCAAAGTTTCTCCGTACTGTTGACGTTTTGGCCCAATAACCCTCTGCCGAGGGGCTGACTCGTGCACGGGAAGGCGTTCGGCAGCGCCCCGGCCCCTGCCCGCTGGGCGCCGATGAAGGGAGACACCCGACACACTCCAAACACCCACATCAACAAAGCTACTGGTGAACGCGCAAAGCGTGTCTCTTCTCTTAGGGAAAACACTAGGCAGACTCTTTGGTCAACCCGACACGAGGGAAAAAGCAGCAGGTTCACAAACTCAGGACCCCTCTGTGAGGCGGACACTGCGGGGAACTGACTGCAGAGAACGCAGGAGGGGACCCCCGTCTGCGGCCGGGGGCTCTCAAGGACCCTCCTCCCAAGCGAACAAGACCCGGCCTCTCACTGCGAGACTCGCCGACTCAGGCCACACGCCCCCGCCGTCCACCCTGAGCCCCGGTCCTTGCTGCTCCCTTCCCGCACGCCCTGCCCCGGTCACTCGGCCGGGACAACGGGGCACGCAGAAGACAGGCACTGGCACAAGCGGCCGACAGGGCGAGAGAAGCGGCGCCCCAGAGACGCACCCCAAGTCCTCCGATGGGAGCGAGGACCCCCCACCCCGTGGAGGCCGCACGCCAGCGCGCCCGGTGCTCTGACGGGCCACCGCAGGCGCCTGCCGCGAGTGGGGCACACACGACGGTGACAGAGGTTCCAGCGCCCTCCCCAGGTCCCGGGCGACCTTGGGGGGCAGTCCCAGTGCCGTGGCCCCGTGCCGTCGGGGAGGTCGTGATCGATGTCCAGACGCGAGGCTGCCCTCGCCGCCTCCGCGCCCCTCCACCCCCAGCCCGGCTAGCCCCTGGTGGACCTCGCGGGGTGGGTCCCGAGGACGCAGAGTGGGGGGCACGGCGCTTACCTGTCCTGGAAGAGGCGGAGGGCTTCGTGCGCCCAGATCCTGATGAGGCCCTCCACGGGCAGCGTCTCCAGGGGCCGCAGGGCCTCGAAGATGCCCCGCACCCACCGCGTCATCTCTCGGGGCGAGTAGATGTAGTGCGGCTGGGTGTCCTGTGTGAACCTCTCCTGCGGGGGCCAGAGAGTGCGGCTCGCGTGGGAGTGTCTCAGGACGCGAGAGGCGGTTAAAGGGTCCAACGCGACAGAACATCTTTATGTTAAAAGTGAAGAGCCGAGGGCCTGGAACCCTTAAGGATGGATTAAATAGTGAGGGGACACGTGGTTCAGTGCCCAGAACAAAGTTAGACCCAAGGTGCTCAGCCTTTGCTGGGAAAAGAAACCACGTCCTCCTGGAAGTGTTTTTAGATGCGTGGTTCCCGAGTGGGCGGAGCCTTTCCGAGCACCACTCCAAACCAGAGCCGGAGCTGAGAGCAGAAACGACTGAGGAGAAAGTTCCCAGTGACGGCACTGAGATTCTGCAGGAGAAGCAGCTGAAGGTCAAGCACTAGGGACGTGTCTGCCACGGGCGGGCAGCCCCCTGAGCACTCGGCGCCGCGGACCTGACATCTGGGTCCGGGTTCTCCTGCAGTCCCGTGGGAGGGGGGACGTCGTGGGCCGGGCCTCAGAGAGTCCTGAGGGGGGGGTGTTTTTAACGTGCGTCCACAGTGCTGACGAGGACGCGGGCAGAGGCCTCGCGGCTGGGGAGCGGGGGCAGAGGGCCCCCGTCTGCACTGTGCGGAAGGGCACAGCGCGGTCCCGCCCCGCGTCCGGGAGGAAACCAGCACTCGTGCAAGTGCGCAGGCAAGGACAGCGCGGAGCAGCGTGAAAACATCGCAGCCGCGGAGCCTGCGCAGGAGACGACCCCCGCAGACTCGGGAGAAGGCGTGGACGCAGGTCCGCCTCCCAGCGGAGCCCCGCCCCGGCCGGAGGAGCGAGGAGCCCGCGTACCTGGGACATGGTGTAGAACTCCACCATGGCGGCGGTGAGCGGCTCCGCGTAGGTGCGCAGCGAGGGGATGAGCCGCAGCATGGCGCGGTTGAAGGTGCCGTAGATCTGCGTCAGGGAGGCGGGGCCCGGGTAGTCCACGTACACCACGGGCACGTGGCGCAGGAATCTGCACAGGGACAGCCCGGCTCAGCCCCGCCCAGTGCTGCCCCACGTACGCCCGGCACCCGAGGCCACACCCAACCGCCCAGGCCTGGGTCTGACACGCGGCGGCACACGCGGAGCCCTCGAAGGGGGAAACCAGGCCAAGACGGAACATGACGCGGGTGGGGGCCGTGCACTGCGTACTGCCCAGGTAGCCCGCACCGCCCTTCCCAGTGTCGCTCAGCGTCACTGAGCAGTGCCAGGGGGCGGGGCGCGGGAGATGGGGGCGGGGAGGTGACCTGGTGGTGGTCCTTTTTATAAACACACCGACTCGCTGCCTCTAGGCCCCCAGGGCTGGTGTGTGTGGCCCGTGAAGCGTGCAGAGCTGTGCGTTACCTGTGGGACAGGGGCTTCCTGCCGGGGTCCGTGGGTGGATTACAGGCCCCGACGAACTGGATTCGCTCCAGCTTCACCCACGTCTGATCCGAGGTTCGGTAGAAGCCTCCGTGCTCCACCATCTGAAGGGAGCGTGAGGGTAGCACTCAGGCGCCGACGGGAGCGCGAACCGGGGCGGGGGCAGCGCCGGCGCCGGGCTGGAGGTGCAGCACCCACCTGTCTGATGAAGGAGATGACCCTCTGCGTCCCGTATTTGTCCATGTCGGGCAGGTTGATCTCGTCGCAGAACAGCACCAGCCACTTGCCGAGCTGAACGGGAGCCAGGACGACGCCGTTGGGCGTGCGCCGGTACTCGCAGTAGTGGTCGAAGGTCTTCAGCAGCAGCTCCGGCGTCGTGGCGCTCGAGAAGTTCAGACCCACGACCTTCGCGGGGGCGCAGACCGTCAGGCACCGCGGGGCCGGCCCCGCTGCAGCGCCCGCCGCCCCCTCCCCCTCCCGGCCTCCGTACCTCCATGTCGGGCAGGGCCCGCAGGGCGCTGAAGAGCGTCATGGTCTTGCCGGACCCGGGGGGGCCACACAGGACCAGTGGCTTGTGCTCGGCCAGCCAGGTGTACAGGAGGGCTTCGTGGCGCACCGTGTCCAGGGTGGGCACGACGACGTCGGGGGCCGCCACCTTGTGCGTCTCCACTTCGATCTGAGGCACCTTGGCCTGCCAGGGCGACCACTCCCCGCTGATGGACACCTGCAGAGAGACGGGCGCGGTCACCCGACCCCCGCTTCCGCATCATTCACGGGGGATGCTCAGCTTCACGCACGCCGCAGCCTTCGGCCCGCCCGCGCCCCCGTGCGGCCTGCAGCTGCAGGAGAGGCCGCCCCGCCCGCCCGCTCACCTCGTAGTCGATGATGGGGATGTTGGGGGCGGCGGGCAGCGGCACGGTGGTGATGCGGCGGATGTACTCGCCCAGCTCCGCCCGCATCTTCAGCCGGCTGTCCCCGGACAGGGACCAGAGGATGGCGTAGACCAGGTACCGCTGTGCAGGGAGGCAGCGAGTCATTTCCCGCGGAGGTTCGACAACAACAAACCAGACCCTTGTGGCAGACGTCGCCCCCGAGAGGGGCTCCTAGCGGTTCCTGCATCCTGGACGGCCCGGCGCCTGCCCACCCTGCACGAGAGCCCCGCCCCCAGGAAAGAGCCACACCCCGCGGCGCATGCGCCTGGGGTTCCCGGCCGCCGCGGCGCCCTGACCTGGATGTAGCGCTCCAGCTGCTCGATCTGCATGGGGAAGTCGGGGTGGTTGGCGTTGTACTGCGCCACGTTGCGGCAGGCCTGGTGCAGCATGGAGAAGAGCGAGCCCAGGCAGCGCAGGCGGGTCAGGTCCATGATGTGCTCCAGCTTGAAGGCGTGCTCCAGCGCCTTGGTGACCAGGCCGTTGGACGTGAAGTACGGCTGCATGATGGTCGCCGCGTCCCTCTGGATCTGCGGGAGGAGAAGCGCTGCTCGACTCCCCTCCGGAGCCCGGGGTGCTCGCTTCTCCGCGGGGCCTCGGAGGGACAGTGTGGGGCTCGGAAACGGAGGACGGAGCTCCGAGCACCCACCCTCCTCCCTTCACCGGGTGGTCCCCAGAACTGTTTCCTAGCCACACTGGTTCCTGCCACCACCGGGAGGGCAGGCTCCACCCACCAGCCGGCAGCAGGAAGGAAGACCACACAGCTTCCCCTTTCTGTTTCCCCTGAGCCTCCACGTCGGAGGCTGGGGTGAGACAGACCTCGAGTGCCCGGCTCCAGCAGAGGAGGGGTGGCCGTCTCTGGACGGAACCTCGACGCCCACACTCTCCAGACACTCGTGTGTACACACACGTGTGCATGTGTGCATGCATGTGGGGGGCAGGACGACACCCGGATGCCCGAGCGCGCAGCGCGCACCTGCAGCATCGGGGAGGCGGCCTCCTCCCCCTCGTCCTCTTTGCCCTTGCGCCGGCGCTGGGCCTCGTCCTCCCCCTCGTCCAGCGGGATGCTGCGCAGCCGCGCCAGGAAGTTGTTGAAGATCATGTCGGTGCTGAGCACGTCCTCGCTGAACCAGACCATGCCGCAGCGCGACACCGTGGCCAGCGTGGCATACTTCAGGTCCTGCACTTCGAACATGATGCGCACCTGGGAGAAAGTGCACCGAGAGGACGGAATGAGGCAGGTCTGACTGAGACCTGCTGTAAAGAATTTTTTCTTTTTTTAAGGGTGATTTAAGCCTGACCTTCCCACATTTAGTTGAAAAGTTAAAACATCTACTACTGACACCCCACAGCACCTGCCGACCTCTCTCTGGAGAGTCGGGGCAGGAGGGCCGTGTGACGGGGCAGTGGCACCTGCACAGTGGGCTCTGGGGGGGGGGAGGCAGCCAGGGCTCCTCGAAGGGGACGCCGCAGCGAACATGCCTGCGGGCCCCACTCAGCCGCCCGCCTCTGCCTGGGCGGGCCCAAAGGGTCCCCGTGTCGCAGGCCGGCTGGGGGCCTCTCCCGGTGCCTCGACTGGCAGGTTGAGGGGCTGAGATCCAACCTGGATGCCCTGGTCCCGGAGCCCGGCCCTCGCCGTGAGCAGGCCCGCAGACCCCCCTTCCTGAGAAGAGTTGGGACCTGCGGGACGGCGCGCTCCGAGGAAGGACGCCCCTGACGGGTCAGATCGAGACCCGCGTGTTTGCAGGGTGCACTGCCAGAGCGGCCCCGAGCGCCTGGGCTTGGTTTCGAAGTAGCGATGCCCACAGATGTGGGCCCTTTGTGACGAAGGCACACGGTCTCCAGCTGCTCCAGCCAAAGCCCCGGGTCGCGCCCACTCCCCCCTCGCACACCCGCCTCCAGTGCACCGGCGGGTCCGCCCACTCCAGCTGTAAATCACTGCACTACTTGGCCTCTTCCAGCACCTTCACTTCCACCCCCCCCGCCCCACGCTGGGCCTGGGGCACCACGCAGCCTCCACGGGGCCCCTGCTCCCAGCTGCCCACTTCAGCTGTTGTGCAGGAGCAGCCGGAGGGTCAGGTCAGCAGTGGCACTGTCCCAACCCCGACTCCCCCAGGGGACAAGCTCCGTTCTCGCCAGGACCCGGAGGGCCTGACCTAACACGACCTGTGCCCTTGGTGGTCTTCCCTTGCTGCCCTTCCTGAGCTGGCACCTGCAACCACTGCCCCTGCCATTGGCGCCTTCGCCCACACTGCCGGAAGCCCACGGGCTCGCCCTCCCGATCTCAGTGAAGCCCACCTTCCCAGGGCCGCCTCGGCCGCCCTCCCAGCCGACGGTGTCCCGTGGCCTCAGCCCCGCCACCCCTGTCTGTCTTGCTCGCTCATCCTCCCAGCAGACAGCGAGCCCCAGGGCAGCGAGGTCTCATCTGTGCTGCGTGTCCCAGCGTCCTCAGCGCCTGACCAGAGTCCGTGCACGACGGCGCTGCATGCAGGCCGGGTCAGGAGTGAGCACGTGCCCACACCAGGCACGCCGTCCCCACCCCGGCAGGACCTGGGTCCTGGGCTTGTCCCCCCAGGCGGCCCCGCAGGCTCAGTCACCTCAGAGGCCCTGGCTCCACCCCGCCCCTTGGCGGGGCGACGGGCCGAGTGTGCCTGACCAACACGCAGCGGAGGGCGACTCCCGAGCCCCACTTCCCAGCGGCTGTGGGAGGGGGAACAGGCTGGCACGTGGAGACGGCCGACCCCGAACCGTCCCCGTTCCCCCCCCACCCCGGAGGCTGCGTACATTGGGCGGGAGGCTGAGGCGCTCCCCATTGGGCAGCGTCAGCAGCTTGTTGTCGTCCAGCACGGAGTTCAGGTTCTCCACCCACTCGGGGTCCACGTCGCCGTCAAAGACGATCCACTGGCGCTTCTGCAGCTCTCCCCGCACGTTGTCGATGATCCTGGGGGCGGAGCACAGCTCTGCCTGACTCCAGGTGTCCGCGCTCGCCATGCTCACCCCGTAGCGGCTGCTCAGCGACCACTGACTGCGTTCAGACTCCAGGCGGAAACCCGCCCCCCCGCCCACACACACACACACACACACACACACACACGATGTGCTGTTGGCACCGGGGCGAGGCCCGTCCCACGCGTGCCGGGGCGCCAACGCCGATCGGAGGGGACTCACTTCCGCAGGACGTGGGTGAACAGCCCGTCGGTCCACTCCCTGGTGTTGGGGTCCAGCGTGCCGTAGAGGTGGTCTTTGCTGATGGCTTTGGGGTCGATGATGTGCGCCACGCCCTCCACGCCCTCGAGCCTCTCCAGAGCCTTCAGCAGCACGCGCCAGGCCATGCTCTTGCCGCTCCCCGAGGGCCCCACCATCATCAGGCCGTGGTTGATCTGGGTGATCTGGTACAGCTGGAGAACCTGCGGGGGGCACACAGACCGGCCCCCTGACCTCCAGCCCCCTGACCTCCGGGGAGAGAACGGGCAGGGCCCCTTCCCTTCCCGCGTGAGCCGGGGGACGGTGCACAGCAGGTGCTGGGGTTCCAGCCGGAGACCCTCCACACGGGCCACGAGCACGGGAACGCCTCACAGCCTGCTTCTCCGCGCCGTGGGGAGGGCTGGGACCGGCGGGGGGGTGGGGCAACGGGCCGGGAGCTGCGGCACAGGAGACCCCGCTGGGGGCAGCACCCACAGCCCGGGTGAGTGACCGCTTCCCGCGAGTCTCGGGGGAGGGAAGAGCAGCCGCTGCCGTGTGCGTCCGAGTTAGGCCGCCGACCTGCGGTGCTGGGCACAAACTCTCCCCGCTATCATCCCGCCCTTCGCTGGCGTTTTCAGGGCGAACCACGCCCCGTACGTGAACCTTTCAGGCGAGCTGAGTTGAGCAAAGGCTCCACGCAGGCCCGG
Source organism: Phyllostomus discolor (assembly GCF_004126475.2). NCBI lineage: Eukaryota > Metazoa > Chordata > Mammalia > Chiroptera > Phyllostomidae > Phyllostomus > Phyllostomus discolor. The sequence continues at coordinate 216,494,846 of NC_040903.2, read as the reverse complement.
GCAGCCTTCCCCAGCTGGCGCGGCAGCCCGGCCTCCGGGACCGCTCTGTGGACCGCGGCCCCGCCACGTGACAGCTGGTTACCTTTTCCACCCACATGCCGCCGACTTCCTCCCCGTCGCCGTAGGTCAGGTACATCTCCTGGCACACTTTCTTGAGCTCCTCGCGCAGCGCGGCCATCTCCCCGCGGTGGTACTGCACGCCGGGGAACACGTCCGACAGCAGGCTGAAGAGCAGCGGGATGTCCTCGGCCACCAGCTTCGGCACCATCGTCTCGCAGACGCTCTGGATCAGGATCTGGGGGGGGGGGGGGGGGGGAGGGGCCCGCGGGGTGAGCTTGGGCGCAGGGGGCGGCCAGCCACTGGGCGCGCACCCGCACCGCTCGCCCACCCGCAGTGCGAACGGCGGTCTCGCCCGCCCACCCCGGGGCCGGCGTCGCCCGAGAGCGCGCCCGGGGTCAGTGACAAAAAACACACGCGGACGCACCTCCTGCTCGGGCAGGTTCTCCGCGATCTCGCCCTCGTCCACCGCTTCGCCGCGCTCCTCCTTCTCCCTCTTGATCTTCTGGATGCGCTCCCGCTTCACGTTGCCCGCGCTCACCAGCACGCTCTTCAGCGCCCGCAGCCCGAAGTCGTAGTGGCTCTGGGAGGACAGCTGCTCGTCGCACAGCCTGGGGGAGAGAGCGCCCTGGCAGAGACCCGTGCGCCTGCAGCAGCAGCCGCTGCGCCGCACCGGGGAGTCGGGGAGCACCGGGCAGGGCGCACCGTGACCAGAGGGGCTGTGGAGGGGTGCCCCGACAGGCCAGGGGCACGGCCCGGAGCAACCCGGGGCACTCACTTGAAGAAAGGGACGATCTTGTTGGCCAGGACCTCGGCCGTGCGGAAGCCCTGCGAGTACAGCATGACCTGGGCGATCAGCTGCCGGTCGGGCTTGGTCATGGCCAGGCTCCGGAAGAGCTTCTTCAGGTTGTCCGGGAGGTTCGACCTGCCCGCGTAGCCCGGGTTCATGGTGATGAAGATGGCCATGTCCGGGCTCACCTTGACCTGCTTGTTCAGCAGCTCACACGTGATGGGGGCGGAGGCTGCAAATCAACGGGGGGGGGGGGGGGGGGGGGTGTCAGACTCGGGATGTTCGAAACACGGCAGCGGTCTCCCTGGAAGCACAAGCCCCGCCCCCACTCCCCCGGCCTCCCAGCCCACAGCGCCAGGCGCAGGGCACCGCTCCCAGCCGCTCCGCAGGCACTCCTCCGGGCGCATCCAGCCGGCCGGGCGCTCCCCGTCCACACACCCGGCCCAGGCGGAGTGCCCGACTCTGTGACCGACCCAGGCACAGGGCGAGAAGCCCACCTGGGGGCCCTGTGAGCCCCATGGCCAACACCGGACTAGGGTGCAGCCCCACGACAGGCACAGAATAGGAACCGGCGGCCCGAGAGGCACCCTTTCCCGGGCTCATCCGTGACCACCCACGACGGAGCCACACGGGACACAGGTGTCCGCTCCAGGGTGTGACTGGGGCACACAGGTGCTGACATGTTTGGTGTGCTGTTTGTTTTGTTTGGGGGACCTGGAAGTGGTCTGGTAGGACCAGACGCTATTATTCTGGAGCGAGAAAACACACTGAAAGCTACACCACGCATGACCTGGCCCACGTCGGCAGGTGGGCCCACCCTGACTCCCCCCGACCCCACGTGCCTCTGCCCTCTGCCTGGGCTTGGAGCTCACAGGGGTCTGCCCCGGGGGCCTCCCTGTAGCGATTCCTCTTGTCCTGTCCTGCCGCTCCCCACGCCCCATGGACGAAGGCTGCCCTGGGGAGGCACAGGGCCTGCGCAGGCCGGATCCCTGTCTAGGGTGCGCGCTGTGGGAGGGCAGGGGACGTGGGGGCCGAGGCTGCTCCGGGACGAGACGTGCAGACTGCTGACCCGGGGACGCCCGAGGTCTGGCCCTCCAGCCGCACTCGGACCCGCCGCCTCGATTAAGTCCCACTCACCCTGCCCGAGCGGGGCCAGGGCCCACGGCAGCGCCAGCCCCCCCCCCGCCCCCGGGGCAGGAGGAAGCCTCACCCTTGTCCAGGCTGGGGCTGGAGTGCTCCCGCAGCGCCTCCTGGATGCACTGCACCTGCTGGGACACAGCCGACAGCATCCGCTCCTCCAGGCGGTTGAACTCGTCGAAGCAGCCCCACGCCCCCACCTGGCAGAGCCCCACGAAGATGCGTCCCATCGCCTGAGAGGGGAGGGAAGGGGCGGGGGCAGCCAGTCATCCCGGGCGCCTGCTTGGGTCTGAAGTGGGGGCTTGGGCCCCCACCCAGGGTCCCCCGGGAAGGGCCGCCCATCACAGCAGTGCTTCCTCGGCCATAGTGGCCCGGGCGCGCGGGGGCAGCTGCCACGCCCTTTCCTCCCGTGCTCAAATCCCGACGGCAGCACCATCGCCAGCGTCTTTGTGTCCACTGCCGAGAACCCTCTCGCAGGACCCTTGTCCGCCACACGCTCGGGCACCTCCGTTTCCTTAGGACACTGCCCTTCAGGGGAGGCAGGTCTCGCCGGAGAGGGGGTTCCCAAACGTCCAGCTCAGCCCCACAGCACGCGGGCGGGGGGGGGGGGGCCATGCGGAGCGAGGCGGCGGCCGGGAGAGGGTGGGCACGGGCTCCCCACCGACCCCCGCGGGCCTCAGCCCTGCTCGGATCCCCAGGGCTGCTCACCTGGAAGTCAAAGGTCTCGTCACAGTTGAACACCAACACGAAGCGTCCCAGCTGGTGGCCAAGAGCCTTGACCGACTCGGTCTTCCCGGTGCCGGCGGGGCCTGTGGTGTGGAGAGAGGCACCGAGTCCGTCAAGCGGCCGGACTCAGCCCTGGCGTTCAGACGGCTGTAGGAGCAGTGCGTCTTAGCGAGTCGGCGTGGTGAGTGCGAACAGACTTAAAAGTCTGTGGAGCGCAGGCGCCGAGCGACTAAGAAACAGGTTCAAACCGCAGACTCGGTCTCTGGGCTGGCGCCGCTCCCCCGCTCCGCGCGTCCAGCCTGGGGGGCGACTCACCGAAGGGGGACCCGCCCAGCCTGGCCTCCAAGGCCTGCGTCATGGTCAGGTAGCAGCGGTCCGTGAGGGGCGTCTGGACCAGCTTGTCCTGGACGCCCAGGTACTCGAAGCCGTAGTTGAACTTGGCGTTGGCCATCTGGATGGACAGCTGCTGCAGCACGTCCGTCTGCTTGGGGTCGAAGTAGAAGCGCATCTGGCTGAGCCACTCGAAGGACTTGCTGTTGTCGATCCTGCTTCTGATCAAGGACCTGGTGACGTCCCTCTGGTGGACCAGCTCGGTGATCTGCGGAGAGACCGACCGCAGTGAGCGCCCGCGCCCTCGAGGGCCGCCCCGGGCAGGCGGGCGGGCTGGGAGACTGAAGCGGGCAGCTGCGTCTGTCTCCATGACGCTCCGACAGGCAGATCCGCTCCGGACGCGCTCTCCACGCGGTGCGGTCGGCCAGAACCAGGAGCGGCAGCAAACTCAGAGACACCTCGCTGAGTCAACGCTCTGCCGCCAGCAAAAACGCTGACCGACGGGGGACAGCCCTCTCTGTCCCCACAGCCTCTCTGCTTCGCCCCGGGGTGCAGAACCCAGTGACAAGGACCCCGGCCGGGAGCCGTGCTGCACTCGCCGGGCCAGGGACACGGACGCTACGCACACGTGGGAGGGGACGACAGAAGGTGCGGAAGCCCCGCTTCCCCCAGGACGCTGCCATGTCCGCAGCCCCTGCGCCCGGCCCAGACCCTCTGCCGTGGGCACCCAGGGCCCACCCTGCCGCCGCCGGCCCTTCTCCCTGACGCGGTCAGAACCTCCTCCCAGCACCACCCAGCCCACGGGGAGGGGAGGGGATGGGCCAGGCCCGGGACCAACCAAGTGCTCCAGCTTCCGCCGGCGCAGCGGGGGCTGCGCCATGAGCACCGAGTCGGCCAGCACGTTCAGGGTGACCTCCACGTTGCTCAGCACCGAGTGCAGGGGCGCCGCGTCCCCGCTCCCACCCATGCTGCTCAGCGCCGTCTCCACGTTCTCGGACCAGGCGATCTGGGCCGACAGGACCACGAGCTGGGCCTGGGGGGCACGAGGTCCGAGAGGTCAGTGTTTGGAGACCGGCCCGCCCCTGGTGCCGGCCCGTGCCCACCTGCGCTGTGTCACCTGGTACTTGTCGATCCAGGTGATGTAGGTGTTGGGGTCAATGGAGGTCGCTTTACCGAAGATCTCGACCTCGGTCACAGCCTCGGCCAGGAGCTTGGCCAGGGTGACCCGCATCTCCTTCTCCACCAGCGTGAGCCACTCGTTGATTTTGGGGTGCTCGGTGATGGACACGGGGGTCTTGAACATCACCTGGGGCGGGCGGAGTGTGAGAGTTAAGGTGTGCGGGGAGGGGAGAGGCGCCCTCCCTGCGACGGGCACAAGCGCGGACGCACCTCCTCCCCCTCGCGGGACGAGATGCCCAGCACCACGGAGTTGTCCTCGCTCAGGATGATGCTCGAGACGCCGGCGAACATCTTCTTGAAGTGCTTCTGCAACTTGGCTACGTTTTTGCTGTTTCCAATGATTTCCAGCAAATCCTCGTCACCCACAAAGTAGAACCTACAATTAAAACAGCACCCAAGTTCCTAAAATGTGACAGAGGAGGGGACTCCAGGCACCACCCCCGGGTGCGGGGGGGGGGGGGGGGAAGGGGCGGGCGCAAAACCCGGCTGGCACTTGAGCTCGTCCCTGCCCCTCCCAGCCTCAGCCAAACGCGCCCACTCGGAAGAGAAACTCCGTAAATTTCATGTCACTCACCTTACTCCACAAACTTCCTCTTATTTTTGTTATTATTTATTTTTAGAGAAGAAGGGAGGAAGAAGAACATCACAGGTTGCCTTTCGTATGCACCCCGACCAGGGACCTGGGCCGCAACCCAGCCACGTGCCCTGACTGGGAACCAAACCTGCGACCCTTCGCTTTGTGGGTCAATGCCCAACCCACTGAGCCACCCGGTCAGGACTCATAAGTTCACCTTTATGAAACCTGTTTGATTCATACTCAGCAAACTATTCTGAAAGGAAGAGATGCCATTCAGAAAATAATCAGAGCTAGGTTTTTTAAGAGAAGCCCTGGCTGGTGTGGCTCAGTGGAATGAACACAGGACCATGAACCAAAGGGTTGCTGGTTCGATTCCCAGTCAGGGCACAGGCCTGGGTTGTAGCCCAGGTTGCCAGTGGGGGGCATGCAAGATGCAACCACACAGTGATGTTTCTCTCCCTGTTTCTCTTTCCCCTCTCTAAAAATAAATAAAATACAAAAATATAAATTTGCTGCAGGAAATGCATCTCCTTATTGCTAGCACCAAAGCAGATTCCCACCACTTCTTTAGTGGGCCACTGCTTGGTACCTCTTTCTAACTTTGGAGTACAAGCATAGACATGCTTGTACCTTTAATCGTTTAACCTTTCCTTTTAACCTTTTAACCTTGCTTTTAACTTTTCCTTAAAAAAGATTTTATTTATTTTCAGAGAAAGGGAAGGAGAGAGGGAGAGAAACATCAGTGTGTGGTTGCCTCACACACGCCCCCCACACTGGGGACCTGGTCCACAACCCAGGCATGTGCCCCGGCTGGGAATTGAACTGGCAACCCTTTGGTTCACAGGCTGGTGCTCAATCCACTGAGCTACACCAGCCAGGGATGCTTAACCTTTTTGAAATGAAAACCGTGTTATTTGTGAAGTGGGTATGAGAGACTCCACAGTCCCGCTGTAAGGACTGAACGAGAGGCCGCATGGGACGCACTCAGAGCGGTGCCCGGCATGGCCTTGAGAGTCCCCAGACGTCGGCTGTGTCACTGTTGTAACATACAACCGTCACTCAAAAAAGTATATGCGTAACCTCGAGAAATACATTTTCAAAGAGATTCAAGCTGCCTGGGAGGGCGGGTGGGAGCTTGAAGGAGCTGAGCAAAGAAGAGAAGGCAGGAAATGACGGAGGGTCACGTGCTGTAACCGGGAAACAGTGCACGAAAGGGAGGGGTGAGCGCTAAGTGGACTGTCTGTGTCGATGCCCGAAGCGACCAGCTCCCGGGCCGGGGGTGGGGGAGGGGAGGGGAAGAAAGCACAGTGGACCAAGGACGGACCGCGGACATCACACCTGCGCACAGCCGGGGCCTCACCTGGGGAAGGACGAGCGCTCCCTCTCCAGGTACTCGCCCAGCGCTTTCTGGATCTTGCCCAGCAGGTCTGCCAGCCGCTCCAGAGACCGCTGCACGCCCTGGATGTTGAGGACGTCCATGACCAGGGGGACTTGGACACCTTCTTCATGAGCGCCAGGAACTCCGTGCTGATGCTGCGAAGGGGGCGGACGCGAGGTCGGCCTGGGCCGGGGGAGCAGCGGCTCCCAGCTCGGCCGCCCGCCCGCCCGGCCGCCCGCACGGAGGCCCTACCTCTGGAAGCGCTGGGTCTCCACGGGCAGCAGGTGCTTGATGTCCGCGCTGCCCGTGAAGATGCCCTCCAGGTAGACCCAGCGCCGCTGCACGTCGATCCACACGTCGAAGAGCGCCATGATGCGGTTCAGCTTGTCCTCCCAGCTCAGGGCGTCCTCCTCGAACACCTGGGGGGGGCGGGGGGGGGGGAGGGCAGAGCTGGAGTTCCCGCTCCCGCACAGACACGGCCGCGGCCACGCCCACCGGGCCTGCAGCCTGCAGCTCGCGCTCCGAGAGCAGGCCTCCGGGAGCTGTCCGCAGGAGGGGCCGCTCCGGGCAGGGAGGGGGCTCCCCCGACGACGACGGTACCTTGTAGTAGGGAGACAGCTTCATGGCCGAGACGCTGTTGATGTGCTCTTTGACCTTGTTGAAGAGGTCGTCCCAGCCGCGGATCAGGCGACACTTGTTCTGGTAGTTCACCAAGTCCAGCTCGTATGTGTTCCACACTTCCCGTATCTGCGCCAGAGCCAGAGAGCCGTCACCGCGTGCCGGCGAGTGCCGGCTGCACGGGCCGCCAGGGCATGCAGGCACAAGAAGGGCCACGGGAGGCTCGGGCCCCCATCTGGCCGCCGCTCACCTGCTTCAAGAACTCCTCCAGGGCCATCTCCCCTTGGGCCACGAGCAGCACGTCCTTGACCACGGCCTCGTTCTTCTGCAGGTCGACGTCCCAGATCTGGCCGAGGGTGAGCTCCGACACCACCCAGTTCACGTGCAGCCTCTTCATCAGCTGCTTCCAGTGCCGGTCCTTCAGCGCCTCGGACTTCAGCTCGATCACCAGCATGTTGATCTGCGGGAGAGCCGCCCGTCAGCCGGGCCGCTGCACTCCTGAGGGGCGCCTGCGACCTCGACCTCGGCAGTGGGGGGGGGGGCACCCACCTTCAGGTAGCCCTTCAGGAGCCGCTGCACGAACTCGTAGGACGCATACTGCCGCAGCCGCGCGGGGAAGCTCTTCAGCTGGTTCAGGAGGCCGTCCAGGCTCTGCCGGAGCTGCGGGAGAGACACGCGGCACGAGTCCACTTTTAGAAAGCTCTTTACTTTACTTTCAGAGAGGGGAAGGAAGAAAGACAGGGAAAGAAGCACCAACGTGTGGTTGCCTCTCGCACACCCCCTACTGGGGACCTGGCCCACAACCCGGGCACGGGCCCTGGCTGGGAATCGAACCAGCGACCCTTTGGTTCGCAGGTCGACGCTCAATCCATTGAGCTACGCCAGCCAGGGCTGATCCTTTTAATGCCACGAAAAGCGGTTTCACGTTAGGCTGGATGGATGATGTCAGCGACACGCGGGACTGCTGGGGACCCCTGGTGAGCTCCCGGTACGGCTCCCTGTTTGCAGTCCCAAGGCGGGCCCGAGACGGCGCACCCCTGCAGGCGCACGGACACCGACCCCAAGGACACGCACCTTCCGCGGCTGCACGGAGACCCACGGCTGCTCCTTCATCTGGTCGATCTGCTCCCAGACCTTCGAGAGCTCCGACCAGACGCCTTTGAGGTCCTGCAGTTCCTCCAAGGCCACCTGTTGGCAAGCACAGTCAAGCGGTAAGACTGTGGAAGCCGACGTCAGTCAGCAGGGGACCCAGGTCAGGTGCGGGGCGGGGCGAGGAGCTGCACCTCCCCCCAGCCCCCCCCCACCCAGGGGGCTCGTACCTGGACGCGCTCTTCGCTGCCGCTCAGCAGCCCCGTGTCCGTCAGCTCCAGCGCCTCCTTGGCCTTGGCACACTTCTCCCGGTCATCCTTCAGCCTGCCGAACTTGCCCTCGTATATGGTGAGCGCCTGCAGCGCCTCCTCTGGGCGCAGGTTGCCCTGAAAGCAGACGGAGCGTGGACAGTTGCAGGCTGGGGCCAGGGCGGACAGACGCCGAGGCTCCCGAGTGGGTGGGGGGGAGCCTAGCCTGCTGGGGCCCCGGAGACGCTGTCCCCGCCTCTGATGAGTGCGAGTGTGAACGAGGAAAGAGGGCACCTCTCAGTTCAGCCGCCAGCCCGCTGGGTGCTCGGGGGACGGAACAGGAGCCGGACAGACTCGGGTCTGCCGCCACAGCCAGCTGCCTGCCAGGGCCCGGGAGAGGCCCGAGGAGCCAGGTGCCGTCCGTCTGGGCGCTGCTCACACGCCTCCCTCCCCGTGGCTGACTCCGGGCCACGACTGTGAGACTCCAGCCACAGTCTGGACTCGGACACACGCCCAGGGCCCTCCAGGTTGGTGACTGGGGCTGTGCCCGCCGGTCACCCCCAGTCCCCGAGAGCCAGCACTCTGCAGAGACCATCTTCACACAGGGCTTCTGAACCGAACCCCAATACAGACAGGGACCTCCGCCTGGCTGCTCAGGCGGCACTGGGGCAGGAGAGAGCCCCACCCGGCCCCCAGGACGGCCAGGTGTGCAAAGCCTGCAAACCACCAGGCCCAGGGACAGTCAGGGTCTCCGACCAGCCTCCTCGTCCGCCTCTCCGGGCCTTGCACTTGCGGCCCCTACGCCTGCACCTCCACCCTGCCCCCGTGACCTGCCAGCCGCCACTGGCCAGGGCTCCATGCAGATGGCACCTCCCCGACAGAGCCGCCCCCCTCCCCAGGGGCTCCGTCACCGTGACTCAGAACACATCCCCCTGCCCGGTTCCATCTGCCCCGCCCCCCCCCCCCCCCCCCCCCCCCGTAGGAGCACAGGCGCATGGGCAGGCTCCTGCCTTCTGGGGGCGCCACTGGTCTCAGATGCCAGTGCCGTGCCTGCAACCCAGTCGGAGCGTGACCCACACCCGGGGACTGCGTGAGGCAGGCCAAGGGGACCGAGGGTGAACAACCGCAACGCCGGCGACAGGAACCAGCACCCCCCCCCGCCCCCCAGCAGAGCCAGCAGCAGCCGAGGCTCGGCCCGCGTCCCCGGGGAGCTGACCCCAGCTCTGAGCGCGCCTCAGTGAGAGGACAGCCTAAGAACAGAGAGTCTCCCGTCTTTGGAACCGTCTCCTATCTGACGGCACGAACGGGCGCGTTCAGGGTGGCGCGGCCGTAGGCCATCTCCCAACGGGAGGGACCGTCACGAGGGGTTGGGAGTCAAGAGGTCAAAGCTGGCATTCACGTTTCCAACCACTCTGAAGCACGGCCTCTTTAACTATAAAAGACAGACTCTTCGTTACTCAAAAGCTAAGCCACGGCACGGCCTTTCGCTTTGACAGAAAGACCCCGGACTGTGCCGCTGGTCTGGGGGCTCGGCTGCAGGGGGCCCCACGCACCGTGACCGGCTTGGTCTTCTCCCAGTCGGTGAGCAGGTCGGTGGTGCGGCTCTCCACGGCCCGGTCCTCCTGCACGATCTTCATCTGCAGGTTCGCCACCTGCTGCTGAATGGCGGAGTCCTTGCGCCGCATGATGTCGTTGAAGGCCCCCCACTCGCCCTCGATGTTGTCGATGTACAGCCAGGACGGCGGGAACTGGAACCTCTGCTTTTCCAGCAGGCGCTGGCCGTTGCGGTAGAGCTGGGCGAGTTCAAGGGAAAGAGCAGGTTAGAGTGCGTTAAGAGTAACGGGACCGCCATCAGCGTCCACGGCGAAGAAGCCCCGGCGGCCACAGAACACAGGAGGACATCAGCACATCCGCCCCCTCCAGCCGCCTCCAGCTGCCTCCCCCGAGGTCACCCGGGAGCCCGCCCGCAGGCCAGCTCTGCACCCGGCTGCACCCAGGGGGGGCTCTGGAGAGGACCCCTGCGTGTCGGCGCTGTGCCTTGTCCCCACCACCGCAGATTAGAAAAAGGAAATTCACGTTTGGCGACTTGAAGATCAACAAGGAAAACATAAGCTCTTGCAAGACAAGCAACGGCGGTTCTCAAACCTCGGCGGCAAAGAACCCCTGCAGAGCTCTGTACATCGCAGAGGCCCGGGGGCCCGGTCGGCGCGCCCACAAGCACGTCGGTGGTCCGGCACAGGGATCTGGAGGCGCCCCGAGGACCGGCCCCAAGGGCTGGGGAGCCGGGGCCCACACAGAGGGGACCCCCTGCCCCGAGAGCTCACCTCCACTTGCTTCTCGAACTGCTTGATCCTCCGCTTCAGAGACTGCACGTAGGTGATGAAGGTCACCGCGTCCGAGGTGCTGGCCGTGTCCACCGAGTGCTGCTCCAGCTCCTGGCGGGACTGGGGGGGGGGGGGGGCGCGGAGAGTCAGCTCGGCGTCGGGGCGCAGCGGGCGCCTGCGCGGCCCGGGCCCCACCGCCTCACCTTGGAGATCTGGGAGTGGAACTCGGTCATGTTGGAGCCGAGCATCTGCCCGAACTTGCTGAGGACCTCCTTATGCCAGGAGTCGTACTTCAGGTTCACCTTGGACTGCACCTGCAGGGGGCGAGCACGAGGCCCTGTCCCTCCGCGCCGGGCGCTGCCCTCCCCTTTCCCCGGCCGAGCAGCGGGGCGGCCCGGCACCTCCCAGGACGGCCGCGGGGCTCACCTTGCCGTAGTCTATGACGACCGGCCCGAACTCCCTCTTGGTCTCGGCGTTGTCGAAGGTCCCCCGGGCCTTCCTGATCTGCACCAGCAGGGCCTGCCACTTGCCCAGGTCCTCCCCGAGCCGGTGGTAGATGTTCTCGGCCTGCATGTCCCACAGGCACTGGTACTGCAGCCAGACCTGCGCGAGACCAGGCAGACGGTGGGCGTCCCACCGTGCGGACGGCCGCCGCACGCTCCCAGGCCCCGCCGGAGGGCTCACGCCCGCTCGTCACCGTCAGAAAAACCTCAGGTCAAATCCTCGGGGTTTCATATCAGAAGAGGGTAACACGCACAATTCTCCAGAAGGACAGTCAGCACCCCTAAGTCTGTCCAGCTGCTCAGTCTCTGCACGGAAGCAGCAGACGCTGCCAGTGAGCCGCAGCACCCCACGCAGCCCAGCGCTGGCAGCTCGCACGCGCCGTGTCTCGGGCGGGACCCGGAGCGCCTTACCTTGACGTACTGCTCGACCTCGGTGACGATGCCCATGACCGCGGAGTAGGACTCCTCCAGGGCCGTGGGGCCGTCGGGCATCCGTGTCAGCGCGTTCCGGTAGAACTTCTCCTCTTCGGTCAGATCGTAGTGCACGCCCACCTGCCCAGGCGAGCCGGGGGTGAGCGCACGAGCGTGCGGAGCCCAGCTCCGCGTCCCCGCTCCCTGAGCACGGGCCGGAGAGCCGCCCAGGAGAGACACGGCGTTTGGGGGAAACACCCACGTCCCCGGCCACGAGGGACCGGGGCCGGCTCGTGTCCACCGCGTCAGGCCGGTCGAGGGGAGAGCAGGAGCGCCGCAGGCCGGGGCGCACGGCGTTGCCCTTGGCATCGCGCCAGAACGCACCGGCCTTCGGTGCAGGCACGTGCCTCGCGCAGACCCTCGGAGCCTGCCCCCCCCGCCCCGAGGGGGACACTGAGGCCAGGTCTAGGCACGTGACGGCAGTGCGACCAAGGTTCGCCCCCGCTGGGGGGACGGACGGGCCAGAGTCAGTGGGTGCCTGGCACGTGCCAGGTGCTGCCGTGGGCGCAAGAAACGAGCGGGCGAAGACCCCTGCTCACACCCATGCACGCCAGGGGGGAGGGGAGACCACGAAGGGAAACGCACAGACTGTCAGAGGGGGCGGAGGCAGGAGGGCGGGGCGGGGGGGGGGGCAGGGCAGGCCCGGGGTGGGGGGGGGGGTGCCACGCACGTAGCTGCCACCGGGGGTGCCGAGCGAGGTCGGCAGCGGGAGCCTGCCTGGCGCCCGAGGACCAGGGCGGACCCCCTGTGGCCGCGGCAGGGCCGCGGTGGGGCGGGGCGGCAGCTGAGGCGGAGCGGCAGTGGGCAGCCGTCACGTGCGCCCGGCGGGCCACTCGGGACGTGGGCTTTCGTGCTGAGTGGGACAGGACGCCCCTAACAGGCCCTGAGGAGAGCGGCGTCCGGATGAACGTGTGATTTAAGACCGACTTTGGCTGCTGTGCTCCAAACAGATCTTAGGGGCAGGGCAGACCCGGCGGCCAGTCGGGGGGACTGTCAATAACCCAGGTGGGAGGTGGCAGGCTGCAGCAGGGGCTGTGGGAGGCAGTACCTGCTGTGGATCCTGAGGACGCTCCGGGCCTGGGTGGGCTGAGGGTGGACAGAACAGACTGGGGAGGGGCGACCTTGGGGAGGGCCAGAGAACCACGCCCATGGGACGCGGCCCTGAGAGGGCCACGGAGCACCGAGCACCGAGGAGGCAGCCGGGTGGAAAGGGCTGGGGCTGCCGGCTACTCGACACCCGGAGGACTCACCGAGTGTTGTGGGAGGGACTTCTCCCAGACACCCGGGGGCTGGGACGAGGGGACAGAGAGGAGCCAGGACAGGAGGCTGGCCAGCGAGCGGGGGTCGGGGGGAGGACACCAGGAGAGCCAGCGGGGAAGTGCGGCGAGAAGGGTGCGCAGCCCCGGTTGGTCCTACAGCGAACACTTCTCCCGGGCCGAGACGCCACACCCGCAGGGCAGAGCCCCTGTGCCGGCCGGCTACTGTTGTGGCAGGGAGATGGGTGCACCCGGGGGGAAGGGGGCACTGGAGCAGCCGTGCAGGGAGCTCTCCCACGTGCACCACCAGAGGAGCAGGAAGATTCGATGGTGGGAGGGGGACGGGGCCACGTTTTTTGCCGACAGGGAGACTCAGAAGAGAGGGAGGAGCTGCTGAGCCCCAGGTGAGGGGCCCGGCACAAGCGCCGGCAGGCAGCACCGACCCCCCCGGGGCGGGAGCCACTCAGGCCCTGCTCCCGTCGGGAGGGCGCCGCCACGTTCCGGCCGATGCTGCCGAGACCACGTCCAGGGGCAGCTGCCGCACACAAAGCCCCGAAAAAACTGGGTTCGTGTTCTAAGTTAAGAAAAGAGATGTGTGTCCCGGCCGGGTAGCTCAGCCGGTTAAAGCACTGTCCCGGCACGCCCAGGCTGTGGGTTCAGTCCCGGCCAGGGCCCATGCGAGAACCAGCCAGCTAGTGCGTCAGTGAGTGGGACGACAAGTGGGCATCTCTCCAGAACATAAAAAAGACAGAAACGGAGGAAAAAGAGAGACAGACAGACAGGAGAGTCAGGGTACCCACAGCTTCTTCCCTTAGAGAGCTGAGCCTGGAGCCTGGAGCCTGAGCAACGCGTCAGGAGCTGCTCTTGAAGAGACCGGGGGTGGGGCGGGGGCGGGGGTGGCCTGGCCAGCGGCTCACCTGGTACCTCTGGCTCTGGATGCGGGGCAGGGACAGCACGACCATCTTCCAGGCGAACATCTCCTGGTACAGCTTGTACCTGCACTCCTCGATGGGCGGGTTCAGGTAGATGACCTGGTTGGTGATCCGGAGCTCATGCACCACGTTCTGTGAGGAGGGGGTTCGGGCCTCATTCGGGGATCCAGTCCAGCCACCCGGTCCTGACGCGCCCACCCCCTTCTCTCAGTGTCCGAGCTGCTGCCGGCTGAGCCACGGGGCCGACACTGCGGAGGCTCCTCCCGCATCCCGCGCCCGGGAGCGCAGGGCCGCCCCACCTGGGGGGACGCGCAGCCGAGGGGCCCGGGCCCCGGCAGCAGGGACTCGAGGCTGGCACGCACGGGGCAGCGCCCCCCATCGGGCACACCGTGCCCCTGCCGGTGCTGGGAGGGTGTGAGGAGTCCCCCCTGGTCGCCCTGGGACGGGCTGCCCCCTGGACACACTCGTTTGCTTTCCCGAATCTCCGCATTTCGAACAGCGTGCTCTGGGGACAAGGGTCCGCACCGTTCAAACGGGAAAACACCTTCCGGCATTGAGAGAAAACACTGAGGAGGTGAAGTCTGGGAAGGGAAAGAGCCAGGCGTGTCCCCCAGGCCACCCTCTCATCGGCGGCCCCCGCAGGCTTCCGGTGTGCGAGGCCTCCCCACTGAGACCTGGTTCCCGGACGGCAGGGGGTGGCGGTGGTGCTCGGTGAGTCCCCGTGAGGTGACCCTTTCCTGCCCCCTGCAGGAGACCGGGCCACCCTGTACAGCATGAGCTCTCAGAAATTTCTAGAACGCGTGCCAAGCTCTGGCTGACCATGTCTCCGCACACGCGGGGACGACTGTGTGGAGACACAGGCTGCTGCCCCGTGTGCGACCGCGGCGCCGTGCCTGTGTCTTCCGTGAGACCCCGAGCACACTTTTGTGGGAGCGGCACCGTTTCGGGGCGGCCGCTGGACGTCTGTCCCACGCAGACGGCGGCCAGTCCCGGGACTGGCTTCTCGCCCCCGCGCTTGGAGAGCGGCAGGGGGTTCTCTGTGTGACCGTGTTTCTCACCTTCCGACAACCGCTCTGGAGCAAGGCTCACAGGAGAGGCACCAGGAAAGCACGAGAGCCTCCTCCCGCCCTTGCCCGCTGCGGCCGAGGGTCACCGGGGGCACAGGCACCAGGCGTCCCCTAGGGCCCGCGTCGGCCCCCCTATTCTTGGGCCGCTCCGGGCACCGAGTGCACGGTGCCTCCCGGGCTCCTCCCTCCCTCTCCCCCACGACCAGACACTCGGGAGCGCGCCGGCAGACACAGCAGGGACGCGCCCTCCGACCGCACCGCGCACAACCCCACCCCGAGCCGCGGGCAGTGCTGGCTGGGTCACCCGGGCGAGGCGGCCCGTCCCCGTCCCTGCACGGTCAGGGGCGTCTGCGCTGCCCGTTCTAAGGGGAGACGTGCGCCCACGTGCACTCGGGCTGCTCCGGGCAACACTCACCTTGATCTTCGGCTCCCCCCCCGGCTTGTGGCCGGCTTGGGGCGCGTCCGTGTCCATGTCGACCTCCGCCTTGTCCTCCGCCTGCCCGAGGAGCACCTGGGTCCACGCGCGCAGCCCGGCTTGCAGGCGGACGCCCAGTATCCTCTCGATCTGCGGGGGGGCGTTAGGAGCCGTGACTCTCCCGAGAGCTCGCTCAGAGGCTCCAGGCCCCAGACAAAGAGCTGCCAGCCGCGACCGGGCCTCGGCCTGCTCTGACCCTCACTCCTGGCCATTCCCCGGCCTCCCGACTGGCCAGCGACCGGGGCGAGCAGGAGCGCGGCAGCTGCAGCTGCGGTCTCGTGTGCAGCACGGCAGGCGGCTCGCCCCGGAGGTGAGGCTGGCAGCCCCCAGTCCGTAGCGGGAACCATCTTCCTCCCCCTGCTGTTCAGGCGTGACGGATGCCGACATCACGTCAGTTCCAGGCACCACAGCGGGTCTGGTCCCCGTGCCCCACACAGTGACCGTTCTGCTGTCGTTCGAGTGAAGGACAGTCTCCCTGCTGACCCGGAACGAGACCAGCACCCAGCCCCCCCACAGACAGACATTGGCGCGTCTCTGGGAGGAGCCGGCCTCGGGCCGCACGGCCACCCTGGGAACGCGTGAGGGTGGCCTCGAGAACACTGGGTGCCCCAGGGGCGCAGAAGGGCAGGCCTTGTCGGCTTCCACTCTGCTGCGCCCCGACTTGGACACCCTGCAACCGACTCAGCCACCTTAACAGGGAAAGGGGGGGAAAAGCTGTGAACCACAGACAGCTTCGGAACTAGCCAACGGCCACTTGTCCAACGAGTGACCTCGGCCTCCATGTCCCCCTCCCTGAGATGCGTCGGGATGCCCACCAACAGGAAAGCTGCCCGGGCCGGTGAGACACACCCGCCCTGTCTACACGCGCCCCTCCCCGGTGTCTGCTGGGTGTTTCTCCTCCGAGTGCGCGGCGGGGGGCAGGGTCACCAGAGACGGAGGCCTCAGGGGGGCAGGAGGGACACCCTGAGTTACAAGGGCAGGGAAGGGCAGGCAGGTTGTCACACCTGTAGGAGAGGCAGACCCCCGCCCCCAACCTCCCGCACAGCACCCCGCCCGCCGCCACGCTTCGGCTCTGTCGTGGAGTCAGCGGAGATCTCCGGAGGGAAACTGACTGTCAGCAGTCACGTCTATGGAGAAAGGCTTTTTGGTGACCCACCCACCCAGCGTACGTCCGAAGCAGGACCCAGGCCTGTGTGGGCAGCGCGGCCCAGGAGCTGGCCTCACCTGCAGGTCCAGCTTGCTGACCCACAGGGGCAGGTTGGAGTAGGAGTGCAGGTTCAGGTCGTCCACGGCCTTCTGGACCCTGTTCAGGATCTCGGAGAAGGTCTTGTGGTCGTACATGCAGGTTTCCAGGGAACGGACTTCTAGGTCTATCTTTTCCTCAATAATGAGAAGATCATCCACCTAAAGGAAAGTTTAATATTAAAACCCCCCTGGTTCTGATGTACATTCTCCTCAACCGACTGGCTGGTGCTCGAGGCAGGGCGAGTCTCCCGTAAACAGCCAACCCTCCTGGGGAGGGAACTGTACGAAGTGATCAGTGCCCCCCGACCCCCTCCTGCTCACGGAGGAGGGCCGCTGACCGCCCAGTCTGGGAGCAGAAAGACCACTCTCCGCTCGGCGCCTTCTCTGCCCCAGGGGCCAGTGCACCTGGGTGGGGCGGGGCTAGCAGGCCCCACTGTCCAGTGTGCGGGAGCCAGGGGCGGAGGTCGACCCCCACCTGGGGGTGCAGCGATGGCAGGTGCCCTGGCTGCAGCCCGAGAGCCGTGCTCCACAAGCAGCTGCCCCGGTCACGAAGCTCCCGTTTTGCTGTCAGACCCGCCTGTTGTCTCTCCACTGGCCTCTGAGCTCGGGTGTGAGCTCCTTGATGGCCCTCCTAGAACCCCAACCCTGTCAAACGGCCCCATGAGTAAAGGGGTCCTTCTCCCTCCCAGCTCCCATGTCTCCTGCCGCTACCGACCACGCCTGCCACGGGACAGCTCACGGGGGAGCTGGGCTCAGGACACACCTTCTCCTGGAAGTTGAAGACGGTCTCCGCCAGGCGCTGCACGTAGGGGTCCAGCTTGTAGGACTCCCACACCAGCGCGATGCCCTCGGCGATCAGGGCCTGCACCTCCTTCTTCAGGCCGGCCACCAGCAGCGAGACGGTGCTGCGCTCCTCCACCTTCTCGCAGGTGCGCTCATAGGTGCGCACGCTCTCGATCAGGGAGATGGCGAAGGGGTACAGCTGGTTGGCCTGGTGGGCCTTGTTCACGATCGCCAGCGGCACCCGGAAGCCGAGCCACTTGAGGTTGCGGACTTCCTTGGAAAGGGTGATGATCTCGGGCAGGAAGTTGACCTTGAGCTTGAGCACGTTGCCGGAGCGGCCCCGCACCCGGGTGCTCTCGATGGTGAAGATGCGGCCCGAGACGCCCAGGTTGCGCTGCTGCACCTTGCGGGCCCAGTCGTCGAAGATCTCCTGGGTGTTGAGCTTCATGCGGAAGCTGTCGCCGTCCTGCTTCAGCTTCTGCCCCTCCACGTGGTTCTCCCAGCCCTTGCCCAGCACGTCCTCCACCCGCTTCATGTAGGCCGTGAGCTGCCGGTCGATCTGCTTGGCCCAGATGATGGAGCCCGACACGGGCGGCAGGTCGCGCACGTGGCTCATCTTGCACGCCTGGCTCTGGGGGTACTGCACCTTGAACTTGTCGTGCAGCGCCTCGATGTCGTCCTTCACGCGCTGGATCAGCTGCGTCTGGTACTCGCGGATGGCCCCGCGGATGTGGGGCCTGACGAAGAGCGCGTTGAACCGGGAGAAGATCCGGAACATCTCGTTGGCGTTCTTGGCCGTGCCCAGCTGGTCGCGCAGGCGGGCGGTGATGCGCGTCTCCACGCGGTCGATCCTCTCGTCGTAGCGCTTCATCGCGGCCTCCCAGGCCTCTGTGCCTTCCTTGGACACGTCCAGCCCGTCCACCTCCTTGACGTTCTCGTAGGCCAGGTTCACCTCCTCGATGGCGTTCGCGTCCGCGGCGTCGAACAGCACCTCGGCCACTTTCATGTCCTGGGGCTCAGGGACCTCCCCCTGGTTCTGCTGCGCCACCGCTGTGACCTGCACGGGAAGGGTTCGAGACCAGAGGTTACGGCGAAGACCCGTGTTCGGTGGCGCGGCCGCAGTGCCGGCCGCCCATCGGCCGTCGGTGCGTGACCGCAGGGCAGCACGTTCGAGCCACAGCCCAGGCAGCGCGCACGCTCACTCTGCACCACGCGGACCTTCCCACCGCGCGGCCTCTCTGCCTGGAAGCTGAGTGGCAACAGCGCCTGGACGCCTGGGTCGCCGCGCACAGACTCAGCACCCGGCCGTTTCCTCTCCGGTGCTTCGGCCCTCAAGCTGTAACCGTGGGCGAGCTCGCCCCCAGGCCCAGTGGCAGTGCGGTGGTGACACCGGACGCCCGCACCCAGCCCTCTGCCGACCGCTGCCACACGGGGGGGCGGCCACACGTGCACCACAAACCGTGCTGACCCGAAGGGCGTGGCCGCAGAGTCCACGAGCAAAAAGAAAACACGCAGCGCTCTTTAAAAACGTCAGAGGCGACAAGAGGCAAAGGGCAAAAAGGGGCAAAGAAACCCGAGGTCGAGGGACTCCGCACGAGACCCAGGACTCCCGCGGGGAACGGGGGGTGAGCGGGAAGCACAGCACCCACGTCCCACGTCCCAGGCACCACGCGAGCGAAGAGGCGCCGAGGCCTCACAGTGGACGCCTGCTCAACCCCGAACGGCAGGCACCCGGCCGGTGAGGGAAGCTTCCTAGACCCCCTGACCCTTTATTACAAATTGTCGAACTGCGGGGGGCGGGGGGGGGTGTGAAAGAATTACAACCCCACCCAGGGTCTAACTAACATCCAGCCGGTTGGTGCGTGCTGTATCGCACCCCATCCACCAATCTCTCCATGTACCCATCTCAACGCGTCCCAGGTGGCTGCGCTTTGTAAAGGAGGAAAGCACCGTTGAGGAGAAAGCTGAACTGAGAAGAGGAAAAAAGCATGCACAACGAAACGGAGCCAATTACTTTAATAAGTCTCAAGGGCATGCAATCATCACCCACACTTTGCAGACCAGGAATCTGGGGTGAAGGCTAAGTCACGTGTCCGAGTCACACGGCTAGTTCAACGGTGCCTCACGGTTTGCAGCCCAGGAAGCCAGCCCCACTCAACGCAATCCCAGGGGAAGGATGGGTGGACGGGGAGGGTGGGGATTTGGACTGAAGCAGTGTAACCCCGAGAGTCCCTGGGTCCCAAGGGTGGCAGAGACGAGAGGAGGGGAGCGGGAGAAGCGCAAGCGGCGCAGAGCAGAGGCAAGCAGTCAGTTCCAAGTCCGAGAACGGGAGGCCGCGCCCAACCGCACCTGCGGGCGCAGCACCCGGACGATGACAGCCCGCAGCTGCTCGTGCTGGCGCCGGAACTTGCGCATCTGGTCCAGGCGGGCCTGCAGCTTCCGGTGGGCGGGGTTGATCCGCCACACCATCTTCAGGTTCTCCTCCCTCTTCCTCTTGACGATGTCCCTCAGCAGCACTGGAGCTTCTCGTACTCGTCGTCCCAGGTCTGGAAAACCTCAAAGCACGCCACCATGACCTAGGACGTAAGGCAGGGAGGAAGCCCGTTACGGCCGCGCAGTTCCCCTCAGCGCCCTGGGGCTGGTGAGCTCCCCGCGCACCGGCACCTGCCTTCTCAAACTCCTCGTAAGCCACGTGCATGAGCTTCCTGGTGCCCAGCACTTTGAGCAGCTGCGAGCTCAGGTCCCTGGAGATGGCCTCCACCAGGCGCAGGGCCCGCTGGATGGGGTACTTGGTGTTGCGGATCTTCCGCAGGTGGGTGAAGATGGCCACGAGGGCCTGCCGTATCTTGTCCAGCTCCGTGGCGGACAGCAAGTCGTTCAAGGGGAAGTCTTTCATCAGGGGGTTGTAGTCGTTCACGGTCTCCAGAGCCTGCTTTAGACCTGGGTAACGGGAGAGAGCGAACGGTTTCCGTACAAAGCAACACAACTCTGCTACGTGGCACATGCCCGTTTCACCTCCACTGAAAAGGAACCCAGCCACAAGGACGGCCCACGCGGGCTCAAGGATGGGTAGGTGACCTAAAAGTGTCCTCACCACGGAGCATGTCCATGTTGCAAGAGATTTAGTGACACAGAAATTGTTTGGTTTTTTAAAAAGCTATGTCCTGGCTGGTGTGACTCAGTGGACTGAGCGCAGGCCTGAAATCAAAGGGTCGCAGGTTTGATTCCCAGTCAGGGCGCATGCCTGGGCTGTGGGCTGGGTCCCCAGTAGGGGGCGTGTGAGAGGCAACCACACATTGATGTTTCTCTCCCCCTCTTTCTCCTTTCCTTCCCCTCTCTCCCTCCCTCCCTTCCCCCCTCTCAAAATAAAAAAACAAAAGAGTCCCCCCCCAAAAAAAATGGAAAAAAAAAAAAAAAAAAAGCAAAAAGCTCTGTCATTGGCAGAGTGACCCAGTGTGGTCTCACTTCCGCATCCATCAGCCCACACCCTCTAAAGGCCACAGGAGCATCCTCGTCACCTTTCTTTGCTTTCTATATTACCTAAATGTTCTACTGATAAAATTAAGCTCAGAAACACCAGAATTTTATCACTTTTAAAATCACTAAAATTTAAATGTTGTGCCCACAGCTCAAGTCAGGTGAGCGTGCCGCTGACCCGACACAGAGGCACCGGGGAGCTAGTCTGTTTATTAAACCAAAAGGGCCAGGAAGAAACCACGGCTGCAGAGGCATCGCTACGGCGCAAGACACACTTCTCGATGTCAGTAAACGCCCGGGCGAGGCCCGCAGTGCGACCAATGCAACGGGACGACGTCCGCCTGGCGTCTCCTCACGTTCACGCGCGGGCCCCACGCCCCGCAGGGAGCCCGGCCAGAAGGGCACCCTCACTGCTGGTTCCAGCAGTCCGTGCCCGCCGCCCCGACGTCCGTGGGCCCACTGCAGGCCAGCGTGATGCCACTCACATGGCCGCCGCGGCGCAGAAGACGGGAGGCAGCTCCCCACCTTCCGAACAGGGGGGACGGCCGGGAGCGGGCGGAGCGGGAGGAGGAGGAAGGGGAAGCGCAGGGGAGCAGCTCTCCGCCCACAGCCCCGCGGGCGGACCACTTCTGCTTCGCGGGAACCACCGTCCCGCCCGCACCCGACTGCACACGGGAGGGCGCAGCCTGCTGCTCAGGGACCCGAGCAACCGAGGAGCGGGGGCGGGGGGGGCACTGCTGAGGAGAGACCCTGGCTCCTGCCCTCGAACCCGGGACGGGGAGGGCAGCCGTGTGGGAAGGCCACTTCCGCCAGCTGGGGCTGGGCGAAGGGGAGACGGGGTGCAGGAGGGCACACCGAGTGGGGGGGGGGTGGCACACGTTAGTTCTCATCTAGGGGACAAGCAAGACCTCACAGAGGCCAGACTGGCTCCCGGCCGGAGGACCGGTCCAGCCTGCCCCTCACCTGTGTCGGTGTCGAAGCTGACGGTGGCGTGGAAGCGCTTGCCGTGCTTCAGGATGTCCAGCGTCAGCAGCACCTCCGGGCTCTCGCGCTTCTCCTGGATGCGGTACAGCGCGCGCTCCAGGTTCAGCCAGAAGCTGATCTCCTGCAGGGCCGTTCCCGAGGCCGGGTCTCGGTCCAGTTTGGTCACCTGCAAACGCAAGAGCGCACTGAGGGGCCGGCACCGCGTGAAGGCGGGCGGAGAGAGTGCCACATTCACCACACCCACGCGCTCCAGTTTGATCCCCTCACGTCGAGGGGAGTCCTGTCTGCGAATGGTCTGTGGGCGGGCCCGAGCTCACCGGTGGGAGAGCTGGGCCCAGTGTGCGGGTGTGTGTGTGTGTGTGTGTGTGTGCACACATGCAGCCTCCTACTCCCCCGGGGCCAGCAGCCCCGCCGCAGAATTCACCGCGCCGACAGTATTTCGGACCGGCTCCCCCAGGGGGAAGCGCCGGCACACGCTCAGCCCGTGCTCTTACCTTCTGGATCTCTCGGATCCAGCGGTTCACGCCGGACTGCAGCTGGTTGAGAAACGTGGGGTCCTCGACCTTGTCTCCGAAGTCCGTGACCTTCGGCTTCTCTCCGTGCTCGTAGCACTGCTTGGCGACATTCGTGATGATGGGGTGGATGGGCAGGCTGATCTCCGGGATCTCGATGTTCTGCTGCAGGTGCAGCAGCCCCATCTCCAGCTCCGCGATCTTCTTCTCGACCGAAGGCGCCATTTTATCGCCGTCCCTAAAGGGACGAGAAACACCTCAGACTCGAGGGCCCTGTCGGCGCCCGGAGACGCCTGGTCACTGCAGGCCTGCCAGACGCCAACCCCACACATCTCACCGGCGCGGCGGGCGTGCCCCGGTGGCCGTCGGCGCCGCCCGGCGTCCGGGGGCACGGGCGCCACGGCCCCTACCTGTCAGCCTTGCCGGACTCCCTGATGTAGGACTTGAAGAAGGGGGCCACGGCGTTGCTGATGAAGGAGTGCAAGGTCTCGTAGGGCGAGTCCTCGCTGAGCGTGAGCACGCGCAGCTGGGACGACACCGGCTTGTCCGCGTCGATCACCGGCGTGCGCTTGATGAAGGCCAGGCTGCGGGGACGCGGAGGGGACGTGAGGACGGGGGTCCCACCCCGACGGGTCTCCGCTGCCACGGCCTCCTCCGCGTCCCGCTCGAACGTCTCAGTTAGAAACCCGTAAGCGCCCTGGCTGGCGTAGCTCAGTGGATTGAGCGCGGGCTGGGAACCAAAGTGTCCCAGGTTCGATTCCCACCAAGGGTACATTCCTGGGTTGCAGGCCATAACCCCCAGCAACCGCACATTGATGTTTCTCTCTCTCTCTCTCTCTCTCCCCATCCCCCTTCCTTCTCTAAAAATAAATAAATAAAATCTTTACAAAAAAAAAAAAAAAAAAGAAAGAAACCCATAAGCACAGGCTACACCGTGGCTTTGACACAGCGAACACAGTGCGTGTCTGTCTTCACGCGCTCCCGCGGGAACTGATCGAATCCAGGACACGGTGACAGCGGGGGCCGGGAGCCTAGGCCAAGTGCGCCCGTCGCACAACTCTGGCCTCGGCGAAACCAGCCTCCCTGGTGGTGGCGGCAGCAGGTCACGAGCCACAGCAGACTCGCGTCTGACCTCGCACCGACGTGCACCACCTCCTGCCGGCACCGCGGCAGCCACGTCAGCCCCAGGCTGAGGTGAAAGTGGGCGTTCCAGGCCCTGCCCCCGCCGCGCACCCTTCTCCCACCCGAGTCACGGCTCAGCCACACGCCCCCGTCTCCAAACGTCCCACAAGCTTCTGTGCCCTTGCTTGGGAACCCGTCTTCAGCTGTTGCAACACTCAAGACCTGCCTCCCGCACGGCTTCGCCCGCCGGCCACTCACGCCTCCAGACTCTGTCCCACGGCCCAGCTGGCTGCATGGGCCCACCCGCCTCCCTCCCGGAAGACCCCAGGCTTCGCAGGAGCAGGACCCAGGCCGTCGTTTCCTGCACACCTACTGCCGTAGCTCACCTCCAGCAGGTGCTCAAAGGTGGCCGATTAATGCCTTTAAGAAAACCAGTATCTGAACTTTCCAGCTCCCAGGCCGGAACTCTCTGATACTTAGTATCTGAGAAGTTACCGGAGCTTCCTGCCGTGATACAGCGAGAAGACACAGAGTTGAGGTGGGACTGCCCCTGCCCAAAGGGTGCAGGCTGAACCCAGGCACAGACAGACATCAGACCAGCCCGATGGGGACCTGCCACATGACCCCCAGTCTGCAGGGGCCAAAAACGTCAGTGTCACGAGAGACACTGAAAGGAGACACAGAAAGAGAGACGCAGAGCTGGATTCGGGGTCACGGGAGAACCCCTGTCCGAGCACTGCCAGGACAACTGGGGGTGGCGTTGGTCCGACATCTGTGCGCCCCCTGAACCCGGTCACCGGCGCCCAGTTCAAGAACAAGACTGTCCCCACGCTTCGGGACAGTGCGCAGGGGGGAGAGGCAGGCTCCCACATGGTTCGGGGGGAAATGGGGTCAGTGTCAGCGAGTGACAGCTGGGAGTTCCGCACACTTTTCACGGAACTTGCAGGCTTAAAATCATTACAATAAACAGTTCTTAAAAGCCAGTGCAGAGCCAGTGACGACACGCACGTGTCTGGATCTGGGTACGTCTGCTGGACACAAGCGGGCGCGGCCTTTCTGGGTGGGGAGCCCGGCCCCACGTGTTAGAAATGCCACGACGCACTCCCTCTGGCCCGCACCGCTGCGTCCGCGGCCCGTCCTGCCAAGGGCCGCACCCGCCGGCGGCCGAGCGCGCTCACCAGTTAGTCACGACGGTGGGGGCTCAGACACACTCTGACAGGCTTGCTGGGCACGGTGAGTGCGTTACAGTCACACCTCAAACGGGTGCCGCCGTGAGACAGAGACTAAGGGGAAATATTTCAGAACTGATGCTAATTCGGGGAGCCCCTTAACTTGGGTTCATGAGTCAAAGAGAAGGCCCTGGGCTCATGCAGGAGAAACCCTCCGAGTGCTTCCTCCTGTCTGCGTGGGAGCCGGTGAGGGCCGACCTCCACCTCGCCCGGGCTCGGGGCCGGAGGCCGAGTGGGCACGGTCGCGTGCACACGGCTCACCTGTTGGACTTGACTCCGTAGTGGATGTCGATGTTGATGTTGTAGGAGATGAACTCTTTCTCTTCTTCCCCTTCGTCGCCAACATCCTCTGCAAATCACAGCACACATCACGTCACATCCCTGCTGGCACCGCCAGCTCCCAAGTGGCTCCGCCCACTCCTCCCTCCTGACCCACGTTCTCCCGACCCGACGCGGGCACCTCTCTGCCGCCTGCGTGACTGTGGGCACAAGGCTCACCCTCTCCGCACCCCGTTTCCGAGCCTGCACACGGGGTGGCCAGCATGCCTGGGCTGTGGGCAGCATGACCACGCTGAGTCTGGCCCACGGTGCAGGGTGCCGCACCTCCCGGCCCGTCCTCCCGGCCCCGCCCCCTGGGCTGCAGGCTGGGAGGCCACCTCCACGTGCACACTCTGCTCAGTCGCTGACTCAGCACCTGCTGAGGGACAGGCACCTTCCAAGTACTTCGGTGCATCACACCTTCAACGCTCACGACAAAGCTAAGGGGCGGGCACGGCTGTCACCATCCTCGCCTTTCGGGAGGGCGGTGCAAGGGAACCGCCCTCCGACTCGTGGCTGGAGAGGGACCGAGTGAGGGTTCAGAAGTCCGTGACTTCAAACGCCGGGTCCTCACCAGCACACGGGCGGCCCCCTCCCTCACCAAGGCCCCCCAGGACAAGCCCCCACGAAGAAAACTGCTATCGTCCTGCTGGTGTGGCTCAGCAGACTGAGTGCCGGCCTGAGAACTGGCGGATCACCAGTTCAATTCCCGGTCAGGGCACACGCCAGGGTTGCAGGCCGGGTCTTGCCTGGGGCGTGCGGGAGCCGCCTGATCAACGGCTCTCTCACACGTCGGTGCTTCCCTTCTTCTCTTTCCGCCTCCCTCCCCCCTTTCTAAACAAACAAGTAAAATATTGTAAAAGCTGCTACCAGGAGACACCCCCAGGGTCCCGGAGAGCATTCATGGGCCGTCCCTCTGGCCCCCTCTGCTCCCACGGCGCACCGCAGAGCCTGCGGGGCGGACTCCGGAACGCGCTCCCTCCCGCGGCGGGCTCTGCATGGTCAGGGGCGGGCAGGGACCTGCGGGAGCCTGGGAGCCCCTCCAGCGCTCCCCGGGTGGAGCCGTAAGCAGCTGAAGACACATGTGGACAAAATTTCTGAGCAGTTCAAAATCAACACTGGAAAACCGAGGTAAACACTGTGTAAGAACGGGAGGTGGTCCGAACTGCCAGCTCTGGCACCAGCCCACGGAGGCCCGGCTGCACTAGCTGGAGGGTCACACGGCGACAGGCCACTCGGACTCCCGTGCTGGCCACACCCAGCCCCCGAGGGGGAGCGCCCGCGGCCCGCGTGGCCTCCCAGGCAGCAGGCTCGGCCCGGGACCCCGGTACAGTGGACGCCCTGCCTCGGGGCCCAGACCCAGGGGTCTGCACGGCCCCTTCAAACGCTAGAAACCAGCAAACCTGAGCCTGTGGGTCCCAAGCTATCTGCTTCATTCATTTAAGAGGAGACACAACCCACACTTAAAGTGTAAAGTTATTACTGTATCAAAAAGACAGTAGCTCTTCTGGTGTCTTTGGTATAATTCTAGGAAGGCGGGAGCAAAAGGGTCTAATATGCCAGGTACTTCCAAGCTGATTTAAAGAAATGACTAAATAAAAAACGAAACAGAAAACTATTCAACAGCCCTGGCTGGGGTGGCTCAGCAGACTGAGCGCCAGCCTGCGAACCAAGGGGTCGCAGGTTTGATTCCCGGGCAGGGCACAGGCCTGGGTTGCGGGTCAGGCGTCCAGGGGTCGGGGAGGGGCACACGAGATGTTTCTCTCTCTCTCTTCCCCCCGCACTAAAAATAAAGAAGCAAACCCTTACAAAACCATTGAACACATCAGCGGAGCGTTCCAACCACCGAAACGTGCGTCTGCGCGGTGAAGTGAACACCACGACGCCGACCACACGCGGACTGCAGCTGGCCGGGCGCGGAGAGCGAGGCAAGGGCCCACGGGAAACAGCGGCCAGGGCGGTGGGGGCGGGGTCATGGAATACCTCCCCCCTTCACGGTCTGAGCTCTCCACATCCTGCTCTGTAATTTACGCAGGATGCATCATCAAAGTAACCTCCACGTGGCATCTGGACGGTAAGAGTAACATTCTAGAATCTCCGAGGGGAATGACAGCCGTAACTGAAAATACGGCACGTCAACTCAGGGTCCTCTCTTCCCCCAGCTCAGGATTCGCCGCCTGCACACACACAGGGGCCGACGGGACGCAGCGTCCGAGGGTGCTGCCCGCACTTCCGAGCGCACCCCGGGCCAGAGGCCAGAGGGGCCGGGCGATGAGTCACGGCTGTGCTGGCAGGGCGCCCGCTCGGCCCCTGCAATGCAGCGGAGCGCAGCTGGGGCTCGGGAGGCACGCCCCACGACGTCATCCCCGGAGAGGACCGGCAGACCGCGCTCCCCGGCTCTGTAACATGCTGCCTCCTCCTGACGGTGGTGACCGGTGGAAGTCACCAGTGGTCACTGGCTGAACACACTTTGGATTCATTTTCTAATGCCCGTTCCCCATAAGCACGGAGGCTGAATGAAGTCAGATTAGATGTCTGACTTCCACGGAGTTAAAGAATCTATGACATTGTTTCATAAACTGCCATCAAGTAATTCAATCTTTTTGCCTCTCTAAAATTAATTTCATCTTTTGAATAACAGCAACTGGACATTGTGCTTCTGCAGAAACATGAGAAACCGTTCAGAGGAGGAAAGATACCTGACAGTTAATTCTCAGCAACGAAGAGGCTGTCGACCCTGCTGCAGTCAGAGGCTTACACTCAGACACAAACTGCGTGTGTCATCCGGCAGCACCTCTCAGCCGAGCTGGAGCCAGCTCCCCGACGCTCGGAACATCACGGGTTAATAAACACACACCGGCCGGCAGCGCCCCGCCCGTTAACAACGGACCAGAGTGCCAGGACGGAAGGGCCGGGTTGCCCCCTCGGCCCCCTTGTGCGCGTCTGCGACCTTCCGGACACGTCTGGAGAGACGGTGCTGTCACTCGCACCAGCCTGCGTGTGCTGCTGCCGCAGGACGAGTTTACCTCAAACTGCAAGCGATTCGCATCCTCACACGGCCAGCCAGGCGAGCATCGCGCCTCATGTAAGGAGGCAGAAAAGGGCACACATTCAGCGACTGCGGGACTCGGACCGCCTCTCCTGGGTGGACGGGGGTGCTTCCGCCACCCCGGGGTGGACGAGCGAATGGACAAGGGGGAAAGCCAGCCAGGTGAGGGCTGAGCGAGGCTGCCTGGCTCCCGCACGGTGGGCACCCCCTCACTGCGCCCCCCTCTTCCTCCCGGCCACAGGGCCGGTCTCCCTGGCTCTTCCCGAGGGCCTGTGCACAGCACCGAACTACCCACACCTGTTCCTGGTTCTCTGCCTCCCCACCCCCCAAAGAGAAACGCGCCAGCTCTCCAGGGTTCCGGTGGACCGCTGCCGTGCACGTGGTCCCCCTGGGCCCGCAGGTGCTGGCTCCAGTCTCCCCCTTCCCCGTCTCTGGTGCTCTCTCCTGTCACCTCAACACCCACCCTGCCCCACCCTCCTTCTGACTCCTGAGCCTCGACTGGCCCCGGCTCTGGGACAAGGCCGCAGGCTGGCGAGAAAGTCTGGGCTTCTCTCCAACCTCAGGGCTTTCATTTGCGACACTTAGGACCATGGGGGGGGGTCCACCCCACACAGCACCTCTATACAACGTAAAACTGGGGTTCATTATATTTCCAGAAAAAAGAGAAATAAGAGCCCTGGCTAGTGTGGCTCAGTGGACTGAGCACTGGCCTGCGAACCAAAAGGTCCCTGGTTTGATTCCCCGTCAGGGCACGTGCCTGGGTTGCAGGCCAGGTTCCCAGTTGGGGTGCGTGAGAGGCAACCATACATTGATGTTTCTCTCCCTCTCTTTCTCCCTCCCTTCCCCTCTAAAAATAAATAAAATATTTTAAAAATAAGGAATTGAAAAACTAATAAGTTACTAATGCCTAAGGGCTTTAAGATTTAATACTTTAAGGCTAATGCTAATTCAAAAGAAAAACTCGATATGAAATGAATGAAAACACGTGTTCCTGTTTTGACGGACACCACGGGGCTGCACTCCCCTTCAAGCATCTTTCCCCCAGTGCGTCGTAAGGGCCCGGGTTTCGGGGCCTCCTTCAGGGCAGAGGCGGCGGACGGGACGGGACGCGCGGCTCCCGCCCGAAGGCCCACAGGCTGCTGCGCAGCGTTCCCACCCCTCCCAGCTTCGGTTTCCGCAGAGGAGCTGGGACGGTCTTCCCTCTGCCGCACGCACATGCGCACATCCGACCCCGCCCCCGCCCCGCACAGGCCGGTGTGTCCCGCGGGTGCAGGGCCCGCTCGCCCGCAGGGTGACGGCACCGGGGCGCCGGGGCGGTGCAGTGCCGCGGAGAATTCTCCCGTTAATCTGTTAACGGTTTCGTTCGCCGTCATGGGGGCTGCGTGGGGGCCACGAACAGATGCCTTTTTGGTCATCTGTCCACTCCGTTTCTTCACCCTTCAGGGAAACTCGGTCCTCAGACAAACGGTTTAAAAAACGAGCGCATGCAGAACCCCCCCCCCCCCCGACTTCCTGCAGTGTCACAGCTCCCCGGAGCTGGGGCCAGCGCGACGGCATGAGGCCCGAGCCCTCCCTCGGACCCCTGTCCCCAGCCATCTCCGGCCCGTGGGGCGGTGTGAGACCCCCTCGGGCGTGTGTCTCGGGGAGAGCGGGAGTTCTAGGTGCAGGTTAAGTGCTGGCCAGCGGCAGCCCCCCCATTTCCCGTCCTCAAGTTCCGAGTCCGAGTTCCAGACCTACAGCCCCGACCCCAGCCCGGGCACGCACAGGCTGGACAGCACAGGCTGGGCGGCACGCAGGCCCTGGGACTGCCAGCCCTGCCATGCCGCCTGGGGCACCGGCCACCTGCTTCGGCGCCTCGCCCCCCACGGGGCTGACGCGCAACCCCGAACGCACCTGAACAAAAAGGGCTGCATGACATCACTAACTCTGTAAAATGCCTGTTCGGAAAGGAGCTCCAGTCCGTCACAATTTCAGAAGCACACTATGAAGAAAACGGTTTAAAAAAACGGCCCGGGAGGTGTGTCAGGGCGGGCCGAGCCCGGCCTGCCCGTGTCCGGCACTGTGGGCCGGGTTGTGGGCCAGGTTCCGGCTGGGGCAGCGTGGAGGCGGCCGGGAATGTTTCTTTCCCTTCCTCTCTCTCTAAAGAATACATAAAATCTTAAAACAAACAAACTCCCTCCCTCCCTAAAAAATAAAGTCTTAAACAAACAATTCCACTGGTCAGGATTACAGACAGGTTTCTCATTCTTCTTCATGAGGAGCTACAATCTAACCTTCCCTTTCCTGTCAACTCTCCAATCCTTCACAAATTTAACAGTGTATCAAAACAAGCCGTTAAATTCTCAATGTATTCTACATTTTAAGGACTGCTGTACTTAACAGCAAATTACATGTAGCCGGGATAGTTAGAAGTATAGAGAGATCTTCGCATGAAAATGCTTCTGTATCCAATCACAGTGTTTGGCAGATTCTCTTCATAAAGTGTGTGTGTGTGGGGGAGGGAGAAGTCAAAGCACTTTGCTCGTTCACTGACTAAGTCATGTGATTTCATCGTTGCTGGTGTGCATCCAGTTTAAATGGTCCGAAGCCGTTTTCCGTATTAGGACGCGAGCCCGCCCTGCACCGCGGCCACCGCCGGCTGCTCCCATGTGTCCAACGGCACGAAAGCCCACGCTACCGGGTGAGGCCCCCGAAGAAAGCCCCCCGCCAGGGGCCTGCGCCTGCACTCCCCTCTCCAGGGCGCCGGCACAGCCTGGCGCGAGCAAGGCTGACTGGTGACACCACAGCCTTTCCTTGGGTTTCTTGTGCGTGAAACGTAAATTACAGGTAGGCTGAATTACGTGGACTACTTCAGGGGTTTTTACAAATGCAGGAATGAGGTCGGATTTCAATTTAGACAGCCTCATTCCTCAGTCGGCGTTCAAAAGTGCAAGTCATCGTGCAGCCGAGAGACATGGACGCCGGGACATCCGCGTTGCCAAAAGGGACGTGCCCACCAGCAAGTCCCAGGTGGACGGACGGTCGGCGCTGGCTGGGAAGCACACCGCAGTAACAGGGCTCCACCCGGTAATCAGCCGAGTCCACTTCTAGGACGTTTGAGGAAAGTGCCTTGCTTACGAACACTCTAGGAGCAAAGAACAACACCTACGTTCCCCCCCCCCCCGCCCCCCCCAAAAAAGAAATTGGCCCTGGCTGGTGTAGCTCAGTGGATTGAGTGTGGGCCGCGAACCAAAGGGTCGCTGGTTCAATTCCCAGTGAGGGCACATGCCTGGGTTGAGGCTAGGTCCCCAGTGGGGGCCACGTGAGGGTCAACTACTCTTTGCCTCTCTTTCTCCCGTCCCTCCCCTCTCTCTAAAAATCAATAAATAAAATCTTAAAAAAAAGAAAAAGAAATTGAAGACTTAGAAATCACTGACTACAATATATGAACTGTGCAATGAAAAATGTGATCATGAATTAGCCAAGGTCAAACTACTCAAAATACAGTAACTTGACCCAGGTTAAAACACACTGTAATAAAATAATGTGGAGTCACTGAAAACAGGCCGGAAAGACAGACAGCAAAAATGCTGACCGTGGTCGGGGCTGGGCGGGAGGGCTCCAGGTGACTGACGTTTTCTACCGTGACTATGTATGTGCCCTTTCCAAGAAGAGCAGGTGAGTTAAATGCGTTAACAAACAAACCACTAGTGGGTTTCCATTCACAAAAACATAAACCCAATCACAATACAGCCCGGAAACATTAATACATGGTAATGTATTGCACTAATACGTTACAGTAATATTCTATAAATAAGCCCCAGTGGCTTATTTGCTTCAGCCTCGCTGTGGATCTAAGAGAGGTGTTCTTTCACCCTCTCTGACCCTCCGACCCTCCTGCAGAAACAGAGGCTACAATGAAGCATCTCCTGAGAAGAGGAGGCTCAGGAAGAAACAAATTATCAGAAGGAAGCATCGAGGGTGTCGGGGGAGTCCAACAGCTCAGGTCCTCTTAGTGACAGAGCCACACAGCTCTTTGAAACTGTATGCAGCGTGCTTGGGAACATTTTCAGGCGATGCACACCCTTGGGTACGACTGTTAAAATGTAACTGCACATCATCCCTGGGCTCCCAGATGGGCGGTGCCACACCCATCCGAGGGCTGGCACCGTCCTCTACCCAGTGGTCTTAAAGAGTCCATAGGACACCCTCCTTGAAGGCAAGCTCCACCCTGAAGACAATCTAGCCTTACTTCTGGGAGGTCACCATCTGCCTCCTCTCCCTGCTAGTTGCCTAAAGCGAATCTTTTTAAAAATCTGTAAAATAGACTCAAATCTCACAGGGTCTCCATTAGGATCATCTAAGCATTACGCAAATTAGAAGACATGATCAGCGAAAGCAAGCAGTGGGCTGCAAACCGAGCCGCAGAGTCTAAGGACGAGGATTAGCTGGTGACCTTGGCTCACTTCACCCGAGCCTCAGTTTTCCTCGCGAGTGGCAGGGGGAGATACACCCACTCGGCCGGGACGCTGTGGGGACCAAGAGGCAGACCTGCGTGCCTGCGTCCACCCAGAAGCGGTGCCCGGATGGCAGCCCTGCCACCCCGGGCGCGACATCCGCGTCCGCACAGCGTCCGCGCACGGCAGCGGCGTGGATGTGCGCCGGCCACTGCTCCCCCAGCTCCCGCCGCCTGGCCCTCCCCCTCCGCCCAGACCACCAAGGGCCGGGACCCAGGCTGCCGCGGCTCCGCGGGGCTGCCCTGACACATCCCTTCCGAGCCGACCTGGCCTGGACGCAAATCGAAACCTAAAAGCTCATGTGACACTGGAGGCCGGGATGCGGCCTCCGCCCGCCGCGCTCAGCCGGGAGACGCTGTCTCCACCCAACTCGGCCATCTTGAGGCCCGACAGACAAAGCGATCCCATTGTTGCGGTTGCCGGCCAGACAGGGGCACCCCCATCCTCCTGCCACCCGGAAGAGGCGCCCCGGGGCTCCGGCGCGCCGGGGGCGGCGGAAGCCAGGCCGGCGGCCCCGCAGCTGCCCGGCGCCGCACCTTTGAGCGTGGAGCGCTCCACCAGGACCGTGTGGACCTGCGGGTCCGACAGGAACTTGCGCATCTGCTCCACCGCGCTCTTCTCCTCCAGCGCCGCCTCCAGCGCGGCCGGGGCCTCGCCTCCATCCTCCAGCAGCAGCGGCACCAGCTTGCGCAGGTGCTTCTGCAGCACCGACACGTCGGCCACGTTCTGCACGGCCGACACCTCCAGGCCGGCCGAGCCGTCCTCGCCGCCGCCGCCGCCGGGCTCCGACATGACGCCGCGCTCGGGACCTGCAGGCAGCGCTGAGGAGGCAGCCGAGACTCCGCACGGAAGGGAAGGAGCCGGCGAACGAGAGGAACAAGAGCCGGGCGCCGACCGCCGCTAACCCGCGGCGGACTGAGACTAGCGGCACCGGCTCCGCCCTAAAGGCCACCGCCCGCCGGCCCCGCCCCGCCCGCCGGCCGCCCGCCGCAGCCACTGGCGCCCGCTCGCGGCCCTGGCGTCAGGACGTTGCGCATGCGCCCGAGCGGCCCCCCGGCGGTGCCACCGCGCGGCCTTCTGGGACTTGTAGTCCTAGCTTTGGGCGGGACCTCTCCGAGTCTCCGCACTCCAGGCCCTTAATAAAGACGAGAATTCGGCGTGTCGGTGGGCGTGGGGTGGTCAGTGGTTATGTTCTGTGTTGTTTACCGCTGTGGCTGCAGTGAACAGCGCAGAGCCGAGACACTCCATAAATAATCAATGAATGAATGTGTGTCAATGTCGAGGGCTAACGTTTTTTGAGCACGAGCTTGCTCCCGACATTGCTCTAAGCACTTAGCCCGTGTTCTCCCGCTGAACGAATGAATGACTACAATGCGGTAAGTGCTAAAATACATAGTCATGACATAATGTGTTATATATGGAGGGAAAGTGAGGACTTTCATCAGAGGGGGAGGAGGTGAGGGGCGTGTCCGGGCACGGGTCACGTGGCCGGGCTGCAGGAGGCAGGTTGGGAACCGGCATTCCGGTGGGAGGAGAAAGGAGCCTCCACCGAGGCCGAGGGTCTGAAGGTCGCAGCTGGAGCCCTGACTGCTGTGCAGTGTTAGGTAAAGCTAGGAGGTGACACCCGAACAGTGGGGTGAGGCCAAGCTTTTGTGGGTCCTGGGCTGCTGATGACAAAATAATCCCCTCCAGGACGCTGTAGGACCGAGAGGGAGACCCACGCGAGGGCCTCCACCTAGACCAGTGACGCTCTGCTCGCAGCTGGGGCTGGCTCTGTCATTTGTGGGCCTCGCATCTGGGCCCACAGGAGGCAGGGGCGGAGGGGCCTGCGGCGAAGGGCTCCCAGCTCCCCCCCCCCCCACCTGCCCCTCCTTCCTTCTGCTGAAATGACATTCCGGCCAGCATCCAGGTGGCCCACATTCTTGGCTTAATATTTTTGTTTTTCATTTTTTACACATTCTTGGTTTAGAGGTGATAGTTTCTCTCAATTGGCCTTTGATAGTTCAAATTCATGACTTGCTTCTTAAATTGTGTGGAGGAAGGGAAGCCAAAGGTGTTAGTGTTATATCAAAGTGCAAAGTCAGAGAGCTGAGTCCTGATTGGTGGAAGGATGATGGGCTGATTTGATTTCCCCAAATCATCTTTGGAAAACTTCCGCACATAAAATTATCCTTGTTCAATTACCAGGTGCCAGGTCCCAGCGGCTGCTGGAACCTGAAGACTAATCAGATGGTTCTTGTCTTTAAATAGCTACTGGAGGAAGAGAGAGATTAATACCCCGCATCCTGCTAACCTGCGGGCCACCCTTGGGGGCTATGCCCAAGCAGGTGGAACCTTCCAGGAACAATAAAGGCACCTGTGATGAGTTTGTGCCGTGATCACCACCGTGATGAATAACAACACTCCCGACAGCCAACACTGCTCCTCTGTGCTAGGCTCTCCGCCAAGTTCTCCCCTTCCCCATGTCTTTCGGGGCAGCAACAGGGACAAAGAGGACAACCTGCTGCATGCAGGCCAGTGAAGTCTGCAGTGACCACACAGCATGTGAGACCCAGGGATCCAGCAGTGACTCGGTGGAGGGAGAGAGGCAGCTGGAGGGATGCACCATGAGTCAGCACCGGCCCGGAGACATGGCCGCTCCAGCATCCAAGCCACTCGGACGCCTGCAGCCTGGCCCGCAGCCAGCGCAACAGGGCCGCACGGGGCCTCTGGATGCGCAGCCTCGGATGACAGGCTCCAGACTGGAAGTGTTTATCTCTGAGGGGCTGGACATCTGGGAACCTGAACAATTGATCGATAGGATCCTTACATCCACCAGTCTGCAAAGATCCACGCATTTCTGTCTCCCAAAGGGGTTTGTTGCATGTAATGAATGATGAGCGTGGTTGACACAGGTGGAATGCTGCGGTGCACAGGTGCGCAGCGCTCTTGGTTCCCGTCCCGGAGGTCGGCTCGGCTGCCCCGGAGCTGAAAGGTGAGGGAGTCTCCTTGGGAGGTGTTCCTGCTGCCCGCCCCTGACCCTCCCCACGTCATGCCCCAAGCTGACTCTGGGTGGGGTGGGCCCCCCGCCCAAATCTGGCTGCTTCCACTGCTTGCCGGATTCGGCATCTCAGCTGTCTCCTGTCCCTAGTGAAATCATCTTTCAGCCGGCAGTGGGCAGCAGGTGCTGGAGACGGGATTCATTCTAAGCTGTTGCGGGATGACAGTGGCTGCTAAAGAGGCCCTTACATTTTATCGGAAATGAGCGATAAACCGTCTGCAAGGAGGGGACCGCACCCACCCCGCACCCCTCCCTTTGAAATGTTGTGCTGGCGGCTCCTCAAGTCTGAAAGGGTCAGTCTCCTCTCCAGGTGGAAACCGCTCTGGCCCCTCACGTTGAGGATCTGCGCCACAGATCCCCTCTCCTTTCCCTCAAAATTCTCCGTGGAGCTGGCCCATTCATTCACACTTTCATTCATTCCGTGGGCTCATTCCCGGCAGGGTCTGGTTATGGCTGCGAATCCAATGCCTGGCCCGGGGAACTGGGTGCTGGCGGTGGCAGCAGCGGCCGGTCTGCAGGGCACACTGCGGGTTTTGACCTTTCCAGCTGCTGCCAGCACGGGGCTCCACCCATCCATCGATCACCCGGCACCGGGATGCCGGGCGCTTTCAGGTGAAGCTCCTCCCAGGACCCGCCCCTTTCCTGTCTCGGTTCCCAGTCGGGAGCCTCAGGGATTCAACAGGCCTCCTGGAGGCTTTGAGCTCAGCTGCGGGCAGTTGCGGAGCTGGAGGGGGGTGCGCCCCCAAAGTAAGAGTTGTTTGTTGGCGCCCTCTGGTGGCAAAGGGAGGACGCACACAGTGGTACCTCCTCCGGCTGCGGGAGGCCGCACCCCAGCCCGCTTCCCTACCATCTCGGTGACGCCACTCGGCTCACCTTCCCAAGGTCACCTGAGTCACGCGTCCAGGGTCCCAGAGCGAGCAATAGCAGTGACCAGAGGAAAATGTCAGCCCGGGGCCCAACCTGACCCCAGCACCCGCCCATTTGTAAAGGCTCTCTGAATGCCTGACAGCGCCCTGGCCCCTTCTCTTATGTAAGTACTGCTGTGTCCCCCGCCAAGGCCAGCAGGTGCGCCCTGGGTGTGCTGGACCCCCTCCCTTCCTGGATGGACACTGCTCTGAAATTCTCCCCCTGCTCCCAAACGTGCTGTCTTTCTCCTGAATTCTACCCAGTGGTGTCCAACCCCTCCCAGCGCATCCCTTCTTTAAAGAGAAAAACCCCCGCACTGGCTGGTGTGGCTCAGTGGATTGCGGGCTGGCGAACCCAAAGGTTGCTGGTTCAGTTCGGTTCCCAGTCCAGGGCACACACCTGGGTTGCAGGCTGGGTCCCTGGGTAGGGGGTCTGTGAGAGGAAACACACTGATGTTTTTCTCCCTTTCTTACTCCCCTCCCTCATCTCTAAAAGTAATTAAATAAAATCTTTAAAAATAAAGAGAAACCCCTGCCCAAACCGCCAGGCCCTCTCCATCCCTTGCTGCCCTTGTCAGCAAAACGCCTTGAAAATGAGTCTATAAGGGTGGGGGTGCTCTCACCCATCTTGAACATTCTGATGGGCGCTCCAGTCCACCCTCCTGGGCAAGCACTCCTGTGGGGGTCGCCCTCGGCCTCCCTGGGGCCAGATCCAGCCACCAGCTCCTAGCCTTCACCTTACACACAGCATGACACAGCAGGGCGACCCGTCCTTTCTTTTAATTCATTTGACAGAGAAAGAAACATCAATTTGTTATTCCACTTATTGATGCGTTCATCGGTTGATTCTTACTTATGTCCTGACCGGGGAATCAAACCTGCAACCTTGGTGTATCTGGACACTGTAACCAACAGAGCTACCCCACCAGGGTTATGGGAAACCCCCAGCCCCTGCTTTTGTTTTTGCTTTTAAAAAATAGAAATGTATTTCCCACAGTTTTGAAGGCTGGAAGTCCAGGATCAGGGTGTCAACGTGATTGGTTGGACTGAAGAGTCCTTATGCAGCCAGCCAAGTCCCGGCTGCAGATCCCTCCTCGTGTCCTCACACAGCAGGAGGGGCTAGGGGGCTCTGCGGGACCCTTCACACGAGCACGAGCCCGCCTCCACCGTCATGACCCAATCACATCCCAGAGGCCCCGCCTTCTAACACCATCACACTGAGGCTTGGAATTCTTCCTGGCTGGTGCAGCTCAGTGGACTGAGCACAGGCTGCAAACCAAAGAGTCACCAGTTCGATTCCCAGGCAGGGCACATGCCTGGGTTGCAGGCCATGTCCCCAGTACAGGGCACACATTGATGTTTCGCTCCCTCTCTTTTTCCTTCTCCCCTCTCTCTAAAAATAAATAAAACCTTTAAAAAAAAGATCTGGATTAAAAGAAAAGAATTCCAGCGTGTGAACTGGGGAGGAGGGCACCCCCCTCCTTCAGTCCCTCACCCGGCTTCTGGCCCACGCTCAGCCTTCAAGGGCGTTTGTGCTCCAGCAACACTCCCGCCCCAGGTGGCTCTGGGCCCCGGGGGGGTTCAGTGCATCTCTGACATGGGACTGCCAGCCTAGCCGGCCTTCCGCTGCTGTTGGGTGGGGTGTTCTAGGAAATGCCAGCACACCACCCTGGTGGAAGGTGCCCTTCGAGTCCTCCCCATCCTCAGGGACTGGCCGCCCACTCGTTCTGTCCATTACCAAGAGACACGGAACTCCCGGGTTATAATCAAGCCTCTGTCTCTCTCAGCTGGCAGTAGGCTTCTTTTTGTTCCACGATGCATCAACACAAGGCATTGTTATATCCTTTTCATGAACTGACCCCATTATGATTTTGAAATGTCTCTCTTTACTCCCAGTAGTAGTATTTGCTCCACGACAATGATTTTCAAATGGTGTGCCCCAATAATTTTTAAGCCACGCGATATCTGACTATTGAGTCAGGGCCACTGACCTCTTTTCCCTTAGATGGCCGAATATAAAAATGACAGCCAGCACAACAGCTGTCTGGCGTGGATGCATCCAGATCACACCTGTTTCCTGTCGGATCGGCAACCATCAGTGCACGTGTGCCGGGAGATGGAGAAGGCCGGCAATGGCTGCTCTCCAACTCCTCCGTCCGGCGTTAGTGTGGCTGCCCGTCTCCACCTTTCACTTTGCACT
Source organism: Phyllostomus discolor (assembly GCF_004126475.2). Classification (NCBI taxonomy): domain Eukaryota; kingdom Metazoa; phylum Chordata; class Mammalia; order Chiroptera; family Phyllostomidae; genus Phyllostomus; species Phyllostomus discolor. The sequence goes on along the minus strand of NC_040903.2, from coordinate 216,456,329 downwards.
TGCTCGGGCCTCTACATTGTTAAAGTGGCTTCTGACAGGCAGCTTATAGCCGGCTCCCACTTTTTAAAAATTCTAGCAGCCCTTGCCCCGTGTTTGGGGGCCTCACCACTGTCGCTGGGTGGTCACCACCTTTGCTTTTTCTTTGTGTCGCAGTTCCTTGTGGATTCCCTTCAGACCCCTTCCCACACCTCGGAAACCCCGCTGACCTGCACCTGGGGCTCAGGGGGCCCCTGGTGCCCTCACATCTTTGTCTGGTCCAACAGCAAACCCGGCTGCTCTCCTCTCCACCTGGCTCAAACCCCTCTGGCTGTCACTTGGGCTCCTGTCAGAGCTGCCTGCAGACTGCTCTCCACCACAAGGGGAACAGTCTCTTTAAGAAATACATTTTATTTACTCTCTCTCTAAAAGTGAGTAAACAGTCTCTTTAAGAAATACATTTTATTTACTCACTTTTAGAGAGAGAGGGGAAGGGAGGGAGAGAGACACCGATGGGTTGTCTCCCGCACCCCTCATCAGGGACCTGGCCCACAACCCAGGCTAGTGTCCTGACCAGGAATCGAACGGGCGCCCTTATCTCGTTTATTGTCTCTTGGCTGCACTGACAGTTCCATGAGGGCAGGTATTTCCGCCTCCCTCGTTCAATGCCAGATCCGCTGGGCCTAGGGAAGCGCCTGGCACCCCCCAGGGGCTGAGTAGGTCCTTGTGGAGTGGAACCAAGTTGTGGGTGGTTTCACTTTGGGCCTCTGCCCCTTTCTAGATCTGTCTTCCAGTGTCCTCACTGCGTCCGCTTCCTCTCTGCGGGTCGCTGCCCGCCACCCTCCTGCCCCCGCTGCGGTGGGCTCAGACGCATACAGTTCTGCCCCGTGGGGAGGGCGGACTGGGAAGCCGCTGGCTCCACCCTCCAGCCACGCACACCTTCCGCAGGACACCGGGGCTCCGTACAGAAAGAGGATGGTGCTCCCAGGTGGCTCGCCCGCCGTCTCCTCTCAGGGTGGAGGAGCACCGGGCGGAGGGTCCACCACCTTCTCTGGGCCTCGCGGAGACTACGGAACCCTCCCCGCTGATGTAGCTTTAACCACACTACAACCGTCTGGTGGCCCGCACCCACGGGGCGCAGCACCGCCCTTCACCTGCTCTCCGCGATGGGTCGCTGGGGTCGGCCAAGGCCAGGTGCCCTGCCCTACTCTGCGACCGGGCTCACGGTCAGCCCCTGAGCTGCCGGCGCGGGCCCCCGCTTGCAGCTGGGCCGTGCACAGCCTCGCACCGCCTCGCTCTTCGGGCAACGCCGTGCCCACGTTAAGGGCGAGGGAACCGAGTGAGGTCCAGACCGCTGTGAGCGGAAGACCCGGACGCAGCAGGCGGGCTTCCGCCCTGCCCACGGCCGCGTGCGGGGGCCGGGACCCGCGGGCAGCCCGCGAGCTTCGGCGTCCCGAGCCCTGGTTGTTGGGGGGCTACGTCACCCCAGCTCTTTCCCGCGAAAGACGCCACCAAAGTTCAAGGACGCCACCACCTCGGTCACGTGCCTGGGGGTTGGACACAGCTCGGTCACGTGACGCACGGCGCACTCAGTCCTGTGCGACCTCTGACCAATCCCCGCGGCCAGGACCGGAAGGCCTTGGGATTGGCTCACCCCAGCCCTGGCGTGGGACTTCGCTCCGCCCCGTCAGCGCCTTCCGGCTCAATGCTGTCATCCGCGTGAATCTCGCTCGCTCGCGAGACTCGAGGCCGGGCGCCTCCAAGCCCCACAAGGCACTGGGCGGGGGCGGGGGCGTTGCCTATTGGCGCAGCTTCGCGCACCGTTATCGTCATCTTTCTGAGTCGGCCTCGCATTTCCGGCGCTCCTCGCTCGGAAGCCTGGGCACGGCTGCCTGTGGCGTGGAGAATGGGACAAATTTCTTAACGTAGGCCCGCGGGCCTCCCGCCGCGGAGCCTTCCCTTCCCCAAGCCCCTGTCCCCGCGACCTCTGAAGCCCTCGGTGCCTTGCTCACTCTGTCATGGCTTGGCTCGCGCTCCAAGCACTCATTGATCGTTCTCGTCCCAGCTGGAGCAGGGATGCTTGAGCCGTGGTCCCTCGCTGGGCTTCTGGGGGCTGTGACCCCCTCCCAGTTATGTGCACAATAGGCTGTGTAGGCGCTTCTGTGGATTTGGGGGTGGCAGTGGGTTTCATGAGATGCAGGTGCTGAGCACCCCCACGGGGCCGTCAGGGCCCCACTTTGTCGGTCCGTGTGCTCTCTGCCAGCGCAGGGCCTGGCACAGGTGTTCACAGGGGTGCGTCGCAGGCCGGAGAGACGTCCTGACTTTATTTGTCCCGATTACTTTCTGCGCCCACCTCGTGTAGTCCCGCAGGAATACTTGCTTATTACCCGCACACAGCTTTTGATGGCACGCCCCCCTACTGGGGCTCATTCATTCATCCTTCCATCAAAGACCGACGGAGCCTCTGTGTTGGGGGAGGAATGGAGCTCCACGCCAGGCACCGGAGAGCGCGGGGAACCACACGAGCCCAGACACCGTTCCCCGGAGCTCACACCTAGCGGGGCAATCCGTGAAGGTGAAGATGGAGGAGACGCTGTGAGCGCGTCAGGACCGGGCACCAAGGCTGAAGGATAAATAGCTAATAACCAAGTCAGGGCGAGAGTGGGGACAGCAGGTTGGAAGGCTCATGGGTAAGATTCCGTCTGTCACAGGAGACGAGAGAAAGTGGCAGGGCTGACGTTTTGACCCTCGGGGGATTGCTGGGCAGGGTGCAGACTGATGAGGTGTTTTTGATCCCTCTGGCTGCAGGGTGCAGGGGAGGGAGTTGGTCAGGCAGAGGTGGGAAGAGGGAACAGCTGAGCACAGGCTGGACTTAGAAATCTGAGCATGTGTGGAGACTTTCTGGGAATCAAACCGGCGACCCTTTGGTTCCAAGCCCACTCAGTCCACTGAGCCACACCAGCCAGGGCAATGCTATTTCTTTCATCCCAGAGTTTAATTTTACCTAAAGGCTTTTCCAATCTGTGGTGCTGGGAGAACAGGTAAAGAGGCACAGAGTGCTCAGCGTACAATACAGTCTGACAAATGGCCGAGCCTGCTGGGGAGGACTGGTGAGATCGCTGGGGGCGCTTCTCCCCGCCTCTGGTGGAAGTGCTTTGCTGCGTCCAAGTGCAGCCTGGTGGCAGGGACCTGTGCATGGTTGCAAGAAACCGGACAGGGCCCTGGTGTCAACTCAAGGTACTGTCCACTCAGGTTTAGTGTCACTTTGGTACTGCGTCGACACAGCAGTGGGGCAGGAGGTGGGAGGTCTGGGCTTGGGGCCCCTCTCTGGTGAAGCAGCCAGCTGTGAAGTCCTGCAGATCTCGGGCTGGAGGGAGGCAGATGCCAGCCAGTTCCGGTTCCTGGACTGCCTGGTTGGGGCAGCAGGCCCAACGTCACGAATGGAGGAAGAAGTCCCCTTCACCCAGTGCACTCCTGAGGCTTTGCCTGGGCTGTCACACTGATAGTCTGGGCCCACTCTGGTTACCTAAAGACGCCCATGTCACCACTCATTACCAACAGGAGTGGAGCTATGAATGTATTTCCCCTCATTTGGACTCTGAGTTGAAGGGGGAAAAATAAAGCCAGGTGTACACACATTCTTATATTTACTTAATGCTGATACGAAATACAAGGTGCTTTTCAGGGTGAGGGACTGTTTTAGACACTTCTGGGGCACAGACCCGTCTGACAAAAGCTGTTTCCTGTAGAAAATACATCCAAGTGTAATTGCAGGGGGTCCCCGGAAGCTCCCAGGTCCAGGGTGCGGCCTCACGGTGAAATTGTTCCTCTATGTCAACTATGCCCAGCTCACCCAAAGTGTCTGCTACTGGCTGCTTTCGTTACAGGAATGATCCTTTGTTTTTGTAATTATGCGGGATGGGTGTTAACTAAACTTAATGTAGCAATCACCCTGTGATGCGTGTGTCAAGTCACTACACTTACCAGCGTGCCCTTGGCACCCGACTGCTGGATGCCAGTGGAGCGGAGCACGTGCACCCGGGCTCTGGGGCCCACCTCGCCCTCACAGAGCTGTGCCCCAGCTGCATCTGTAACACGGGGAAGCGGTGGGTCAGCGAACTCCTGCACGTCCCTCGCCATCAGGTTCTCACACATCGCAGCGCCTAGATCTGCTCCAGCCTGTATGTAACAGTGTTTTGGAAAGGCTCACGGGGGTGGTCACCTAGGCCACCTCCACCGGGAGCCGGGCATGATCAGGAAAAGCTCTGGACAGAAGAGATAGTTCCTTTACCCCGCTTCCACTTCCATTCTACGGAATTAACTTAATGCTTCTGTAGAAAGGGAAGAACGTGAGACAGCATGGCAGACCTGGGGGGGAGCAGGGGACGTATTTGGATTTATTTCTCCAGAAAAGTGTTATTCTTAGTGGATTTCAAACTTTTTGGTAGTGGAACCCATTCTGTGCCCCACCCCCGCCCACGGCGAGATCTTACGTAAGCCACACCTACCACACACAAGATAAATTCACAGGTTCACAATGGCAACAAAATGAACGAAAACAGAAGCTAATGAGTAGTCTGCTCTCTAAAGTGCTGAAATTTGGTGTAGTGCTCGAGTGTTTTCAATAGTTAAAATATCACAGAACTGAACTCACATAAAGCAGCCCCGAAGTGTGGGTGCAGGCCACTGTGCTGGCTGGTTTTGGGGGTTCCTCTGGTTCTACAGCTGCAGCGTCGGAAGCCCTCACAAGTTCATGGCCACCCCTCGTCCATGCAGGGCCCAGGGTGCGTGTGCTCAAGGCCTCCCCCTGAAATGCTCTGGGGGCTTCTCAGGTGCTCCGTAGTGGGGAGGGGCCGGGCCCCCAGGGCTGTAGCGCTTGGGTTGAAACTGGCTCCATTCAGTGCCTGTGTGACCTGGGCCAGTGACTTCACCTTCGAGTGCCCCTTTCCTCGTGTGTGTCCACAATGGTGACAGGGACAAATACTGTGGTGGGTGGTGAAAGCTAATGCAGGTAAACACACCTACAATAGCCTGTGGCATAAAGGTATCAGTAAGAAATTATTTTTAAAAAGATTTATTTTTTAGAGAGGGGAAGGGAGGGAGAAAGAGAGGGAGAGAAACACCATTGTTGGTTGCCTCTCATGCGCCCCCTACTGGGGACCTGACCCACAACCCAGTCATGTGCTCTGACTGGGAATGGAACCAGTGACCCTTTGGTTCACAGGTTGGCACTCAATCCACTGAGCCACACCGGCCAGGGCAAGAAATTAGTTATTGTCATCACTTTTGAGAGTGTCAGACCAATTCTCACAGAGGGTGGCACAAAGACAGTTCAACTTTGCTTTCAGGCCCCTGGCTACCTCGAAGTAAGTGTGGCTTCTGACTTCAAGTGAGTGTGACGTGCCTCTGTTCCATGTCCTCACAAGAATTCTCGAGCTGAAGGAGGCTACTGGACACGACAGCTTCCTCCAGTTTCACGATGGGGCACAACGAACACCCAGCCGAGGGAACAGCGATTGATTCTGGGAGGTGCAGCAGACTCGAAGGTCTCCTGAGCAGCGCCCCCACTCCCAGGTGGATGTGGGGACTGTATGGTTCTCCAGAATACTGCATGGGGTGCCCAGATGCTCAGGCCTCAGACAGCCGGGGACACCCCAGGGCCACCCGCCACCTGGGCCGGGTCGCTCCCACGCACCCAGCCCCAAGAGTGACTTCTCCCGCCGTGGGAGGAGCCGCAGACGCCATCTGACAGACAAGGACACAGAAGGGCGCGGGTTGCAGCCCACCTGCTGGAATGCTGATCCCAGGCCTCCTCTCGCTGACTGCTCAGTGACTGCTCAGTGACAGCATGGGGGGTGGGGAGCTCCGGGAGGCAGGGGTGGGCCCCCTAGGGCACCCCCCCTCATATGCTCAGCGACTCCACTTCCAAGACATTAACGTCTTTTACAAGCCATTTTAAACGCAATTAGGGCTGAAGAACTCCATTTCTGCAAAATCTGTTCTGATTCACAGCTGCCTCCTCAAAACCGAGAGGTGGTCCATACAAAGACACCTCTGCGCTTTCCCTGGGGGGAATGAGAGGGGGCGCCCTGCAGCCGGCGACCCCTGCGCGGCTGCATGCCCCACCCGGGACTCGGCAATGGCCAGAACCAGCGTGCCCGACACCAAGGCCACATTTAGTTCCATGATGAGCAGTAAAACTCACATGTTCTTTATTCAGTCCATATAGTACACCGTTTTTAGAGTCTTTTAAAATTAGATAAAAGAGCATATTAAATGGCAAGTGTATGAAGTCTCTCTTCATAAACAATGTCAAAACCAAAAGTTTTGAGTTACAAAATGTTAAAAAATATGTCGGTACTTAACATTTCACTAAAGCATAAAGTTACAGATATTTTCTAAAGAAAAATAATTGTGCCACTTACCTATTTTTGCTGTTTCTATGAATTTTTTATTCTGTACATAGGACATTTTGTACAAAATATGAAGTCTACATTTTATTACTTATTACCATAAAACAAAGATACAATGTATGTACAATATTAAAAGGAAGCCATACTAAAGCCACACTAAAAAGACACTCGGAACAGCGACGTTTCTGACGTACAGACACGTTTCGGAAGGAGTGAAGATGCCAAACCCGAGCTTTATGAAGAAAAACAGTCACCAGTTTATTGTCAATGTGGTGGTACTTTCGGAATCGGTCTGGTACAGAATAAACAGTGTATCTATATAATAATATATAAGTTGAACAATTAGCACAGGAAACCTGAATACTAACTAGGAAAACTCGAATAGGCCAAAATATTAAATAATACTCTTGTCAAAGAAAATTAGTTTCTCTCAAAACCTTGTCTCCCCTTTTTGGTGAATGTTTGTCTTCGATAAAGAGCAGAAATCAAACCTAGACGGAGGACGTTCTTATGCCTTGAGCTCCCCGCCGCCCCCCACCTCCCCGGACAGGGGCGTTTTGCTCCTCCCCGGGGGGGGGGGGGGGGGGTCCCCCGAGCGCCTTCCCGAGGGCTCCCCCGCAGACGCGCCGAACACCGCGGCCGAGGCTGTCCGCGCGCGCCGGCCCAAGACGAGGTTCAAACGACGGTGCGTCGGAGCACGCAGGACACTGCTGTGTACAGTAGAAAGCACCCTTTTTCCCTCGAGAGGAGAAGGCATCTAGACTTTTCAAGAATTGGGAATCTCATCATGGTGCAACGGACAGGGCTGGTCAAGTTTCGCAGGAAGTGTGTCTGCTCGCCGGGCGGGCTCCGCGCCTGTGCCGGGCTCTCTCCGAGTCGGCGCGTGCGCTCCACGCAGGGAGCCCCTCCCCCCACCCCGTGGCCCTGCCCCCAGGCCCAGGGCACGCGCGCCGCCCGTGGGCTTCGGTGGCGGGGACGACGTCTGCTTGCACAACAGGAGTAGATGCCAAGACCTCGACTAGAAGACAGATCGTAAAAGAAGCCACATTTTATCTTTTGTGCATCAGGACAGTTGACGCCAGCCTGTACAGTCGTATGCCGCAGACAAAGAAACTGGGGTCGTTTGTGTAGGACAGCAGTGCACATCTCAAACAGCTTCGAGCAGGATAAAATAAGTCAAAATACTGGCCACCCTGAGAGAAATAAAGAACAGACAAAGTACTAAGTTTAAAGGATATTTCCTCGTGCTATTCCATCGAAACAAAAGCTCAGTACATGCAAGGAAGGCGTGAGACAGGTAGCAGCGTTTGAGGAGAGCCAGACACTGGGTTTTCCTTTCGAGTGTGTGAGTGGGACGTGTGCTCGTCTCAACAGGACTCCTCCGTGGCCACCCTCGCTGGCCCGCCCGCGGAGCTCCAAGAGCGCGCGCCAGAGCAGCGGCGGCGCCGCGCCAGCGCCCGGCGCGCAGGGCGTGACTTTTGTTACCTTTGCCCGGAGGCGGAGGCGGCTGCGGTTTGCACTCGGCCGAGAACTGGCTTCTCGAAATGCGCTCATCCCGGCTTTCCACAAAGCGCGGGGGCTCTTGAGACTCTAATGTTACTAACTCAAGAGCCTGGTTAAAGGACACGCTGTGTAAGAAGTGAAAAAACACAGGCAAACCCCAGGATGAACACATTGCTTCAAAAACTCCAATTCTAGCCAAGGGAGACAGAAAGCTCTGTGTCGAACAAACCCCTCCCGCGAGCCCCTCCTGGAGTCCTGGTGTGGGCAGACGGGCAGCTATGGCTTTAGAAAGACACGAAAGGAGTCGGGCACGGTGCCCCTGTTGCTACTCAAAGTAAAGGAGACCTCAGGAAAAACCTGCTCCGGGGACAGTTACGTGTCATCGTCCACATCGGAGCAATGACAGCAAAGAAGCAGTTCCATGACATCGGGGAAAAAAAGAAAGAAGAAATTGCTGGTGTAAACAATCACATGGAAACAATTTCAAAGGTTGCAGAATCTTAAAAATACGAAATACTTTTTAAAAGTGTTCCTTTGATTTGAAAAACATTGATATTCTCAAAGAACCACCTATTTTCAACGATCGCGAGTTCCGTTTGGGGAGAAGGTGAGGGTGATGACCAGGGTGCTCGCCTTAGCTCCGGGGACACCGCCGCGAGGGCGGCGGCGGCGCTGCCTGCGCCTGCGTCACCGACCGTCGTTTGAACTCCTGCTCTCGGGCGGGCGGGCGGGCGGGGGCGGGGCGCGCTACTGCCTAGAGGACGGGTGAGAAAGCTCTGACTCTGAGTGTGACTGATCTGTATGGCACGAAAGTGTGTGTTTCCTACAGGACCTGGGACGCGCCAGCAGCCGGGGCGGGCGGCTAGCGGCCGTCCTGGGACAGCAGCTCGTCGGCTCTGCAGTGAGCCTCCAAGGCGTTCTTGGTGTGGAGGTCCTGAGGCAGCTCGGACTTGCGGCGCACCAGGGCCCGGTCCTTCTTCAGGTCCTTCTGTGCCTGCAAGTACAAAGGCAGCGGCGTTGACTACGAACTACTACGCTGTCCAGCGGGAGCGCGCGCGCGCGCCTCATGGGCGCGGGACAGTGTGCGGTGGGGGGTGGCTCTCACCGGGCCCCTCTGAGCGCTAAGGGACGTGCAAAGAGGCAAAGCACCTCCTCTTGCGGTGAACACCCCGGAACGTCACGATAAAAATAATCTCATGACCGGTGAGAAGGACGGTGCACACGACACTGCGTTTCTGTCTGCTCAAACGGGCAGTTTTACAGAGTACTCAGCGCCTCTCTCGGGCAGATTCATCAGTGTTCCGTCAACCCCAAACATCGTCACACCCTCCTATTTGATGAAATGTCCCCAGAGCCATTCTATGGCTCTGGCCCTTCCAAAAACATTTCATAACGTTGACATTTCCTTTGTAGGTAAATAAAAATGAACTAAAATTTTTTAGTGACTATTTTAAAACTGAATTTAAAACTTCTCAAACTTCTATAAAACTTGAAAAGAGATACTTTAAGAGGTATTAAATGGGTCGTGTGGGGGGGAAAATCCCTCTAAAACTTAGAAAAGTGGTTTTTATTTACACAAGATTTCCCAACAGTAACTGTAAGGAATAAAGGACTCCCTCTTCCAGCCCATCCTCTTCCTGAAGTTTAGAACGGCCGGGCCTTCCTTAAAATACACAAAGCTCACGTTTGCACGAGGATTCCGAGAACTGTGTCTGCAAGGACGGGGGCCTGGTGCAGGCAGCCGACACCCACGCACACCCGTCTCCGCGAGTGGCCGGCAAACGAGGCGCCCCCCTCGCAGGGAGGGCCCCTGCGCTAACAGCGCTCCTGAGACGCGACGACGAGGACGAGCTGTTGGACTCGCCGAAGCCGCGTGCACACAGAAGGCGGCCCAGAGACTCGAGCCTGTGCCTAGCTCTGTGCCGTCGGTGCAGTACGCCTGGCTTTAATGAAAAAAGTTCAAGCACCTGCAGAGGTCATACACGGGAAGTTCACGTTTTTGCAGAGCATTTCTTAGGGGTCTCTGCATACTACCTCCTCAAACAGCAATAATACCAAAGTTAGGAAACAATTTTGTGTGACATCACTTCGAGAGTATTTCTGAAGCGTTATTGGATATTGACAGTCATTCACGGTGGAGGCAGGGGTTTGGGTCTTCCCCCCGACACCCTGTGAGCGGCTTCCGGAAAGCCGCGCACGCCAGGGGCTGTGGGGCCGGGTCCGTCACAGTCGCGGCACTGGTCGGAGTGCTTTCGTCTGTGAGGGGGCTTGCCGTCGGCCCACAGGACCCTCAGGGGGAAACCCCGCCCCGAGTTTTACGCCCACTGCAGGGCGGGCCATAAAACAAAGCAAAGCGAAGTCAGACCAAACCCAGCGTGTCCTGCCCGAGGGATGCGACGGCCGCGGAGACAGCGCTCCCAGGAGGGAGGAAGCGTTTTGCTAGAACAAGGCGCCGGCGGGCACCTCGCAGCTGGGGCCTTTTCGGTCCCTGTGTGAAGCGGCGAGTGACTTCAGAGGAACGGGAGCAGGACAGCACGAGACGCCATGCAGACGGCCGCCCTCAGGGGGCAACGCTCGGTGGAGGGGACGCGCTGCTGGCATGCTGGCGGTGGGCGGGACAGACGGACAGACGGGACAGACGGCGTGCCAGGACTGGGACGTCTCTGTGTCTCTGTGCGGGATGCCCCGGGAGGAGACAGCTGGTTCTGCGGCCGACCAGCTCTGGGGGAGAGGCCACGCCCACACAGTGAGGGACGCTGTGCACGTGTCACTGCCGGAGGCGGCGGACTTCCCGGCCCTCGCCACCACGAACCAGCTGGGTGACGGGAAAACACTTCATGTGCTCACGAGCTGTCGACTCTCTCCCTCGGTGCAAGAGCCCCGACGCACTCTACGGGCTGAGCCCCAGGTCCCTGCGCTTCCCGCCTCTCGCCTGCCTGTCCCCACTCTCCTGGCCTGCACGGCTGCCGCAGCTTTTGTCCCGACCGACTGCTAAAAACGAGAACTGCAAACATTTTAAATGTCCGGTGTAAACGCCATTCGCACAAGGCTTCCCAGGATGTTCTAGACGGGGTTACACACGCTCCTCACAGGAAACGCGAATGGACTTGGACTTGAGAACGCACCGTCGAGACTCGCCACACAGTTCCAACCAGCTACCGCCCCCCGGCCTTCAGAGTCAGTGCCGTGCACTGGGGTCATTTTAAAGAAATGTGGGCTTATTTTCGAAAATAAAATTAGTTGAAAATAAAACTAAAAGGGCACTGGAAACACTAAAGGCCTAATTTTCAGCTGAAGCGTCCTCTGTCGGTGCTGGCCCCCAGCCACACGTGTGCGCTGCCCCCGCATTCCCGGTGCCCCCCTGTGCCCCGACCACAGAGTCGCTGCGACCCCGGACGCGGCTGCGAACAGTCCCCCGTGAAGAGGGCTCTCGCCCATCACATGTCACGCCCAGCAGGCTGCACCGTGCATGTCTTTGCCCAGACAGGCCGACCCACGGAAACCCACAAGAAGTCCTGCAGTCGGGGAGGGTTGTTAACCTTCTTTGTTCTTTTGGCATTGTTTTGGCTATTCTAGGTCCTCTGTGGTGTCATGTGACTTTGGGGACCCGCTTGCCACCGGGGCTTCCGCCTGAGACGGTGCTCGTCTGGGGAGAACTGGCGGTGTCTTAAAGGCACGGAGTCTCCCAGCCCTGGAATGTGGCCCTCGGAAATCGGAAGGGAAGGGGCGTCACTCCTGAAAGAATGTCAGCTACATGAAACACTCTAATGTCAGGAGCCGTGAAAACAAACCCGCTCTGAGCCCCCCGAAACCACCCTGTCCACACGCCCGTGACCTGGGATGGGACACGTGGACGGGCTTCTCCCCAGCACACGGGCAGCGCTCCTCCCGGGGAGGACGGCTGCCCTTTGTCAAGATCACCCATCGGGAGGGTTTCTGGGTCCTGGCTGTCTCCCAGGGGCTGGTGCTGCTTCCAAAGGCCTTACTCCAGAAGAGAACGCTAGCTTAGCCTGCGTTCTTGATCACGTTCATGATCTCCTGCAGAGAAGGCCCTACGCCACACACAATTCATTACTTTTGGGGCAGTTTGTTCTCTTCCTGGCTTTGACCGTCAAGTCAGAGGATGTACCAGAAAGAAACATTCTCCAACCCTAAGACACTGAACGTGAAAGCACTGGCTTGCAAACCATCAATTTCCTCCTCACTTGTGGACGGACTAACAATGAGCACGTGGTTGCAGGTTCACAGGCAGGCCCCCTGGGGAAGGGCAACGGTTTGATTTCCTCTGCCTGTCGCCTCTGCAGGTGACAAGCTGGCTGTCCGCTCCTCAGCATGCTTTAAGCTGTCAGAGCAAAATGGTAACCAAAACGAGGACCTCAAATTGCTTTTCAAGTAAAAAAAATCAAGTAGGAAGATTAACGCTCCCACAAACAGAGAAAAATATGAGAATTCCTATGGTTTTTGTGAGGCCCGTCTCACTGATAAAATTACTAACTGGGAGGGAATCATGGAACTCGTGGACTACGTACAGGCCGGGCTCCTGATGCTCACTAGGGGCGTGCGGAGTTCCCCACCGCACGCACTCCTCGTGTCTTCAGTCCTGACGAGCCAACGGAGCGTGTGTTTGCCTGCTTTCCGCTTTAGCCCGCAGCTGGGAGCTGGCCGGCGGGAGTGGCATGGCCGGGGCCAGCCCGGGCGCCTCCTGCAGCCCCGAGAAAGGGGTCCAGACCAGGGCCGCCCGATCCAAAGTCACGCCGGCCACATACGTAATTCCAGATTTTCTAGTAGCCATGTCAACAAAGTGAAGAGCAATAGCAACAGGCAAAATTAATCTGGATGTTTAATTTGTCCCAGTATACCCCAAATATTGTCATTTCTACGTATGGGCAAGAATTAAAAGTGAGCCCTGGCTGGTGTGGCTCAGTGGACTGAGCACAGGCTGTGAAACAAAGGGTCGCTGGTTCGATTCCCAGTCAGGACACATGCCTGGGTTGTGGGCCAGGTCCCCAGTGAAGAGCTCATGAGAGCCAACCGCACAATGACGTTTCTCTCCCTCTCTTTCTCCCTCCCTTCCCGTCTCTCTAAAAAATAAATAAAATCTTAAAAAAAAAAAGAATGAAAAGTGCGGAATGAGACGCTTCCACGTGCTTTTCCTCTTGGCAAGCCTGGGCACTCCCGAGTGCCAGTGATGGCACAGCTCATGGCGGTGGCCACGCGGCTGTGGCTGCGGGCTGGGCAGCGTGGCCTGCGAGGTCGGGTCGGCCGTCGGGCCAGCGCTCCAGGAAACATCCAATCCTGTCTGACCAGGCGGGGAGTGCGGTTTTCTTGCACTGAAATCAAGCCGGCCGAACGAGGAGCTCTGAAGGAGGCCGGCACCGCTGAGCCGCCTGCAGACGGCGCACAGCGTGACTCCAGGCACCCCGGCGCCGCGCACGTCCGAGTCCCAGCGCTGGCGTCTTTGGAAACTCTCCTGGGCTGAAGTCAGAGGCCAGGTCCCCAGCCTGGCCAGCACGACACCGGCTTACACGAGCGGAAACGGGGGGGCGCCCTCAGGGAGGCCCGGCTCGGGAAGGCCCCTCCAGCCCAGGCAGGAGCTCGCCGCGCGACCCTCTCTGGCGCCCACGTCGTGTGTGCTCTCAACTGAGCAACGGGTCTACCTGTGGGCCAGTGGGGGCCGCCACAGGTGTTCCCACCACGGCAGAAGCAAACCACACAAGCAAGGCACTGCATGCGGCAGGCCTGGGCACCCCACCGGGGCACAGGCCCCGCCCGGGCCCCTCGGACGTCTGGGCAGCCGAGCTGGGCTGTGAGCGCAGTCGGGGCCTCTCAGGGGCCCGCGGGGCCAGCGCGGGAAGTCGGAGGAGGGCAGAAGGAGAGGACAGCGGCAAGACGTTAGTTACTGCGAAGCTCTCGACTTTCGGCTCAAGTTAACGTGGAAAGAACAGGTGGGCGGGGCCCCGGCTGTTAGGGGGAGGCGGAGACAGGTCACAGGCACACGCTTAACCCTTCAGGGCCGCTTCCAGCAACTCGGCCCTGAGGTGCACAGCTGAGGTGTTCCCCGTGCAGCCACTGCAGCTGGCCTTGAACCCCGGCTCACACGGCAGCCCCTGCCGGGCAGCACGCCGCCTCTCACGGGGGCGTGCGCCTCTGAAGCCAGTCTCCAGCGAGCGAGCGCGCGCCTCCCAGCTGAGCTCTGCGCACGTTTACCTGGCGAGCCTCTTCGTTCACTGTCTTTCTCAGCGTCTGCATATCTTCAAACAAGGGCCCATCTGTCTCCATTGCCACCGGGATGCTCACGGTGCTCGCGTGACTATACACCGTGTACTGCAATGCAAAGCGTGGAGTCACTCTCTGGCAGCGCCCGGGGCCGGGCACCCCCAGGGCCCTCCACCGCCTCCTCCGGCAGCGCCCTGGCCCTGCCGCGGACCACTGTGGTCCCCACAGCTCTGGCCACACGCGGGTGGGAGGGCAGAGCTGGCCCCAGCGGTCACGCTACCCTCCAGCCCCCGGGGCTGGGGACAGGTGGTGCCAGTGCCTTGCAGTCCTTGGTGTCCTGGCTCCACGGGAGCAGCGAGGGCGCGCCCTGGGTCGGTCACCGGGGCCTGCGCCTCTAACCTCCCAGCCTTCACACGCCGCCTGCCGCCCCAGGGCCCTTCCCTTTCCTCTCGCATCCTCCTTCCTGGGCCCTTTACCCTTTTTCCTAACTCGCTTCGGCCCCACCACGGACCACACCCAGCCCGCACAGCTGCCACAGTGAGCTGGCACTGACTGCAGCGAGGGGCCAGCGTGTCCCTGGGGCCTGTGGGCCTCTCAGCGGCTTCCTGGCCACCCCCCCACGCTCCCTGGGCTCCGGGCTCAGTGTGCTCGGCAGACAGGCCTCTCACCCCCGTGATGGGGCCTCGGCCACCAGCCTGTTGGTGGGGCCACCTGCCTGTTGGTGGGGCCACCTCCTGGTTGCTGAGCCATCTTTTGGTCTCTACCCTCCTGGGCCTGTCTGTAGCCAGAACGCCCCCCTGCCCCCCGCTTCCCCATCACCTCCCGCCGGCCCCTCAGAACAGGCCCTGCCCAACTCACGCGTCCCGTGGGGTCCTGCCTCACGCCTGTGACTCCGCTCTGTTCGCCTGCGCCCCCCACCCCCTGAACCCCGTTCCCTGCAGGCCACTCGCCCCGGAGCCCCGCCCTCACTCCTTCTTCAGCACGGCCCCCCACACGGCAGGCCCCTCGGGCCCCCCGCACTGCTGGCGGCCCGAGTGGTCTGAGGCACAGGGCTGACGAGGTCACTCGGCTGCTCGTGACACTTCAGCACACACACAGGCGAAACCCACACCTCTGTCCCCCTCCCCCGCTGCAGGGCACACCCGGCCCTCCTCCACGCCTGGAGGCCGCCAGCGCGGAGGGACGCAGCTTCCCTGCCGTCCTCGCTCTGCCCTGAGCCCCTTCCAGGGGATTCAGAGGCCCGAGTCCCCTCGGCTGAGACTCCTGCCGGGCCGAGGCCCCTGGGGACCCCAAAGTGGCACCGTTTCTTCCCGTGCCCCTCCTCGACGGCGGGCCCAGGCCTCCCGCCCTCCTCACCCAGTGTGCCGTGGGTGCAGTCTGACCGCCCCCCATCTTTGTCCTGGGAAAGTGCCATGACTTGGGGCTGTGCCCAGCTGGGCACGGGGGGGGGGGGGGGGGGGGGGGCGGCACAACAACGCCTTGTCCTGGCGAGGCTCCCGGCCGCTGGGCCCTCCTGTGGCGGCGCAGGGGCTGACGCTGAACCAGCAGGCCCGCGCCCGGCCCCTCGGAGCAAGAAACGGAGCGCGCACCTGACCCGGGGTGGGCTGTGCTGGGGGCGGCGCGGGCTCCCAGTCCTCGCTGGGCCCCTGCAGAGAACAGGTCAGCGAGGGCTCCACGACACGCTCACGGCAAACCGAGCACCACGTGGCAGGGCGGGGCCCGCCCCAGGGACAGACACCTCCGTGCAGGCTCAGGCTCACAGCGGGGCCAAGGAGCGCTCGGCCCCCAGGCAACCCGTCTCTCAGAGCCCAGGCGGCCGCCCGAGCCCTTGCCGCCCCCTCCCCTCCTGCCGCCCGGAGGGCACACCACAGCCACACCCAGAGCCCCTGGGAGTGCTGGCCGTCGCTTCGCACGGGGCCGTGAACGTCAGGGGGAGCAGCAGTAGGACGAGACGCGGCCCCACTAGGCTGACAGGAGAAACAACGCTAGAGAGCAGCGTTTCACGATTCAGGAGTTAAATCACGTGCGGCATTAGCCCCCGGCGAAGCGGCCACCACCACCAGAACAAACTGACTCAGCGCCGCGGGGACACCCCCTTCCCGGTGCCCACGGCCGCCGGAACACGAAACACGCGGCCCGTGAGACAACCGGAGGAACCGTCCGGAAGACCTCTCGACACGCGTCAGGGAACAGACGGTGGACCCCTGAGCACCGCCTTCAAAGAGGAAGCCGTTAAATGGGTTCTGAAAGAGGCAGGTCTGAGCCCGAGAAGCAAGCTTCGGAAACCCGGCCGTCTCCGTCGCACAGACAAGGAACGACTCACCAACTTTCTGTGGCGGACGGCGAGCAGGGACTCGAGTTCAGGAGCGCTGCTCCCTGGAGAGAACCGAAGCAGGCACGGGCCCCGCCCCCAGCCCCGCCCCCAGCCCCGCGGGCCCCGCCCATGAAGTACTTTCCGCTCGCTCACACGGAGAGGAGCTTGGGGTCGAGCCACAGACGTCTCAACACAGGGATGAGGGGGCGGGCGGAGCTCGGATGGAGGGCAGGTCCCCGCAGGGCAGCGCCCGGGCGCAGGCACACCCTGCACGCTGCCCCGGCGCCCGAGACGTCGGTGAGGAAGGAGAGTGGCCAAGAGGGACGGAAACGCAACACGAGACAGCGCAGGGGAGCCCACAGCGGCCCACATCTCGGGAGGAACGGCTGTCACAGCCCCGCAGCGAACCCAGCCCTGCCTGTGCACCCCTCCCCCGGCACTCCCCCTCGGTCACGTGACAGCTCGGGCAGCCTCTCATGAGGTCACGCCTGTACCCTCTGCAAAACCAGTACGGCACTCTGGTCCGTGTCTCCTGTGTTTCTCCAGGGGGTCGGTTTGGAGTGTGTGTGACGGGTTCGTGCCAGCCCTCGCTGGGGCCCCGTCTGCCGGCGCCCCGTGCCGACGCCGTCCACCGCCCGGATCTGCGCTGTCACTGTGCTTCCGCGCCGACGCCGGTGCCCAGCCTCCCTGCGACTCGGGAGCCCGAGGCTGCGCCGCCGCTGCCCGAGCTGCCGCCCGAAGCCGGTGCACCGCGGCGCCACAGGCGTCCTAGGATGGCACCGTGGTGGAACAGGGCGGAACAGACACCGCTGGCCGTTTGTTTTAGGCAGACTCAAGGAAGCACTTAAGAATGTCACTCAATTTCCCCCACGGCATAAGTCTCCTGATTGTAGTTTTAGCAGAGGAAGCACAAATCGGTGTTATCACAGAGGCAAAATGTACCTCTCCCTCCGCGCTCGTGCCCTGCTTGTTTATGAAACGTGAGGGGGGCTCGCAAGCCTCCACGCCAGCTGAGACGACAGTTACTCTCGCGCACCCCCAGCGCGGCACACGGACGGCTCGCGGCCTTGTTCACCTCTCGGGGCCTGGCAGGGCTCCGGGGACTCCCCTTTGTGCAAAGTCAAGCCTCGTCCTTCCCGGGGAGCCGGGGAACGCCCGAGCACGCCCGGCATGACAGAAAGACCTGCACAGACGCCGTTCAGGGAGCGGCAGGCGCTGCGGCGGCAGGCGCAGGACCGTCTGCAGTGACGGGCACCGAGGACCAGGGCGCACGCCCCCGGAGCCCGGCCACCCCGGAGCCACCCCGGGAGTCATGGCTCCCAGGGCCCCGCGGCTGGCTGCTCGGGAGACGGGGCATCGGTGCCGCGTGCCGGATGCGCAAGGGCCCTCCCGGCTCAGACGGCGGGGGTGAGGGCGGGGTGGGGAGGGGGACGACAGGCTCAGCTGCTTCGAGGACAGGGGTCTGGCAATTTTTTAATGACAAAGGCTCAGCCTACAGAAACCCGGTTTTAGGGAAGAAGCGATAAACTTTATACTCAATAGATTCCAAATCTCATTCCTTTTCTTTCAGAATTTGCTATCACAAGACGGAAATACAGTTTGGGCCATAGCATCTACGGCGTTTACAAGGGGAAGCAAATCACAAGGCTGGCCCAAACAGAGCCTGTGTCCCGGCCTCTTTTCACCGCAGCACACTCACAGCTTTCACGCCTCACGTAGAGAGCAGGAGAGAAACGCCAGTCCTGTGGTAACAGCACTCTGGGGCAAAGCGAGCGCTTGTCCGGAAGCTGAGAGCATTTCTATTGTGGACGTTTTCGCACACGGCGTCCGTGCACACGGCCGCCCGCCCACCCGTGACGCGCCACAGGCCTGTCTCACAAAAACACGCGGTCCCACCCGAGACGTTTCAAGTTACTCTCTTTTTCAGTACCTGGGGGTTTGCTTTGGCTAGGTTTTCTATTTTAACCCACGCTTCTTCTCGTTCTTTCATTTTTAGCTTCTCTCTGAAAAACAGTAAAAGGTCACTGGGGTTAGAGAGAGGGAGCAAACCCAGGGAGCCGCTACAGGGAGACCAGTGCAGGGGCAGCGCCTCGGCCCGTCTCCTTCCCCGTGGGGCGGTGAGGGCGGGACGCAGGAAACGCGGTGGGCGAGAAGGCAGCCGTCACTCGCTCAGGGGAAAGACCTGGAGCACCGCAGCGAGCCGGCGGCCCCAGGAGGCTGACGCTGAAAAGCAGCGGCCTTGTCTGACGCCGCCCCCGGGGAGTCACACGGCCTGAGGCCGTCGCTGAGCTCGGCTTGCTCGTGAACCCAGGACACGTGCAACACGACTTTTAGGGCCCGTTCGGAGAGCAGCGACACTCTGGGAGAGCAGGCCCGCCACTGTGACCGAGCCCGCTGCTGCGCACCGCCGGCCCACACTCGACAGCTCCCCTGTGCGTGCCGGCTGCCTCGCTCTCCCCACCCCCCACCCAGAACACAGGCTCCAGGGAAGCAGGCCTTTGCTGGTTCCGGTCGCTGCGGTGTTGCCGGAAGCCAGGACGGCCCGGCACACAGGCAGATGCTCACGGTGTGCACAGGGGGGACGTGACTCCTGTCACGCAGACTGTGATCTGAGTGAACGACCTTCAGTCAAGGGGATCTGCCGTGGCCAGTTTCAAGGGACAAGCAAAGGACAAGAGCTCCGGCAGTTCACACTGACCCCGAAGCTGGGCTTTTGATAACTGATTAATCACACAACTAGGAGGGAGCGCGCCTTGTCACCTAGACCGCCCCTAGACAGTGTGGACGGGGGCGTGGCTCTGCGAAGGACACAGGCCAGGCCCCAGGGGCGCCCGCGGAGCAGGGGTCAGCGCCGCGAGCGGAGCTGTGCGAAGGGGAAGGCTCGCGAGCCCCCGTCCGAATCTCAGGGGACGGATGACCGACTCACGCTCCCGCCTGGTGAACGCGGAGACCACTGCCCACTACGGCCTCCCAGCGTCCTGAGCGGTGCAGCAGTCTGGCCGTTAGGTTCTTGGCTACACGTGCACTTCTGCAAAAACGATTAGACTAGGAGCATGGTGGGGAAAACAGCTAGCTTTAAGGGTGTGTTCTCTGAAAATAAGGATATCGTAACAAACGTTTTAGTTGCTGTCGAAGTGTAAAAGGGCTGATTTTGCTTTAGCGTGAAGAATGGCATCAGGACAAACCAACGGGAGTTTCCTCAGGATTAAGGGAAAAATCGTCCTTGAAAGAGCAACCCTGGAGAAGAGCAACTTACTTCAGTTTCTCCGCTTTAAACTGCTGGGTGCAGTCGTCGAACAGTTTTTGGTTCATCTCCATGAAGAGTTTCAGGGCGTTGTATATCAAGCCGTGGATTGTCCTACAAGTGAAACTCGGTGTTGACACTCAGAACGCCTGATCACTTGCACCCCGCCCCCCTGATCCTCGGGGACAGTCGATTTCTCCTCCAGACCTATCAGGCTACGCCAACAGTTCGCCAAGTTCTCAAGCTTTAAAATAAAGAAGCTGCAGCTTCGGATTCACTCGTTCCTTTTGCTACAGCCGGCCTTGGGGCCCTGAGTGCCCCTCACGGCCCTGCTCACCCTGCTCACCGGCCCTGGGTTAAACTTGAACAAGTATAACTAAGACGAACTTAATTATACAGAGAACAATAATGGAAACATTGTATTTCCTATAAATGCCAGTTTTCTTTCCACCTCATTCACTGAGGACAGGAAAACCAACTTTACTAATGCCTGCGGAGCTCTGGCAGGCAGAGGCTGAAGTCACCGCAGGGCAGCACAGTCGCACCCGGCTGCAGGCTCTGGCACCCCGGAGGGGCGGGGCCCGGTGAGGTCGGCAGCACGGCTGCGCAGCAGAGCCTCCCCCCACCCCAACCCCCCGGAACTGAGAGCAGCAGCTGGAGAGCTGTCAAACCAAAACCCGAAACAAAACATTAAACTTTCAAATTGTAACTACTTTTTAGTTAACTTTATAATAATAAAACCCCACATCATACGCAGGCAACACTTAAAAGAGCCTCTCTTCCCGTGCGCCGGGCCGGAGTCACGCTCAGGTCCCCCGGGAACTTGACCGCCGCCGCTGGGCTCGGGGAGAGGAGGCGCTGGAGCGGCAGGCAGCTCCCAGTGAGCACGCGAACCTCGACTGGGCCAGTGGGGGGCGCTCCCACGCCCAGGACCGCGGTGAGCGTTTACGGGGTGCCGTCAGCTGTTAGGACTAGTTGACCTCTCCCCAATTCCCCCTCACACCGAGGTGAAGGTCACTGCCAGGCAGAGTGCCGCGTGTCCAGGCCCAGCGAGGCCACACAGCGGGCTGGCTTCCAGACCGCCAGCCCGGCGTGAGCGGGCACCTGTTCGCTGGCACAGGCTCCTGCCTCCAACCGACAAACAACACGTCTGCGAGGCGCAAAAAGCGCGGCGTGCCCGCGTGTTACCGCTCTCTCGGTCGGCTCTCACGGCACACCAGGCCGGGCGCCGACATTCCCCGCTCTCCAGGGGAGGGAGCGGCCGGGGGCCCTGGCTGACTGCGGGCCGGGCTGCTGCCCCCGAGCCCACTGCCCCCTTGTGCACGAGGGGCAGGAGCAGCGGTCCCGGCTCGGCTCCCCCACCACCCCCTGCTCTAAATTCCGACTCACTGCTCCGCACACACAACGGGGAGGAATGCGAGCAGACAGCCCCGCCCGTGCCCACGGTTTCTCATGCAAAGAGCTCCAGTGGCCGCGCCACCCCGCCACGAGGCGGAGGCGGCGGTGCCCACGCCGAGGAGGAGGTCTCAGGGAGCACTGTGGAGAGAGCCGGCCCACGCACCCTCCTCTGTGAACCGACAGGAGGGGAGCACGCGTGAGGCTCCTTGTCCGCATCACCTGCTCTCAGACGGGGACAGCGGGTGGTTCTCGGTCACGTAGGCAGGCTCACCGGGGCGCGTGCTGGCAGGGCTCCAGGCCCCGGAGGGGGGCCACGGTGCTCCTGCAGGGGCCGAGCCCTGTGAGCTCTGCAGGGACCTCCGAGTCCTCTGGGGGGGACTTATCAAGACGCTGCTGCTCGCACGGCAGGGACAGCGGGCGTGAACACACGTGGGCTCAGAAGGCGGTGGGGCAGGCCAGTTACGGGCCGCACTTCCACTTAATCACGAGGCCGCAGAGAAATCAACGTGTTGTTTTGTGACAGATACTTCAGACCTGGATGTCAACCGTAAGTGGTTTGAAGTATGAGCAGAAGATGCTACAGCTGAAGCTACTACACATAACATTGAATGCAAACTGTAACTAAAAAATAAAATTAAAGCCCCGGCTGGTGTGGCTCAGTGGATTAAGCACTGGCTGCAAACCAAAGGGTCCCCAAATTCCTGTCAGGGCACAGGCCTGGGGTGTGGGCCAGGTCCCCGGTTAGGGGGGCGTGTGAGAGGCAGCCAGTGGAATTATCCCTTGCACATTGCTGTTTCTCGCCCTCTCTTTCTCTCTCCCTCCCTCTCTCTCTAAAAGTAAATAAATAAAACCTTTTAAAAAGAAGTTAAAGAGCAAAGAACAAGACGCGCAGAGGCGGTGACCGCCGCCGGCCCCGCTCACTTGTTCCAGTGGGTCTTCGAGTTGCGGTACAGGGACGGGAACATGATGGGCAGGATCTTGGCGGCGTTGTCGCTGATGAGGCTCATGATGTACTCGTTGTTCCAGTAGTACAGCGCTCGCTCCGCCACCTGGCGGACAGGAAGCGCACGCTTTATCCCGGTCGTGACGGGAGTCATCCGCAGATACCCCCCTGCTGCCCCCGTGAGCAGGACGATGAAGTACATGCTGTGTCAGGAAACTTGTTCCTTCAAACTCACAACACCTTAGGCCAGCGATTTCCGTCTGGTGTGCGGCAAGAATTTTCAGTGCACGCCATCCTTAACTATTTATTCGGGGCACCGACCTTTTCCTGGTAGACTGTCAAATAAAAAACTGACAACAGCCAGCGCAACAACGGCCACCCAGTGTGAACACCGTCTCGAACCACAAACATGTAGGTCACATGACGAGGTTGCGTCTTACTGGTCATGCTGTCTAAAAACGTTTCATCTGATTGGTTAGTTCTTGGTACCAGAAACCCTTGTGTACAGGTGCAGGCACCTGAGTCTTTAAAAAGTCACTTTGGAGCAAAAAGGTGGTCATTGCTACTGTTACTGTTGTTCTGTAAGTCAGTCAGAATTACATGTTTATATCGGACTGGCAAAAAACAGAATGCATGTTCTGGCGTGCTGCACGGTTTTAGCGAGCAGCTCGCATGTATCATGCGATCAAGAAGGCTGGACGTCGGTGCCTGGGACCGTCACGCTGAAGGGCCAGGGCAGCGGCACCACTCAGTGGACACTCACGCCAGCCAGGGTCTGGCGTGCCCAGGGCACGGTCACACGGGCCCCGTTCAGCGGCCCCAGTTTACAGTAGGCGCCTGCTCAGGGAGCACCAGGGTGGGGGGCGGGGGGCTGAACAGAGCCACTGGGGACAATCTCTGAAAAAGCCCGGATGCATTTAAGAAGGAAACCAGGAAAGGAGGTGGGAAGTGGCCTGACCGAGAACTCCGTGGTGACGAAAACCGGGACTAAAGGGTTTTTCTGGAGGGTGAAGGGAGGCGGGGTTATACGGCGCCAGAAACCGCGAGCCTCACGCGGGCGGGAAGTCAGAACGGAAGGCTTTGCCGCCGTGGCGTCGGCTGTATGGACACCGATCGCCCTGTCAGCCGTCGAACACAGGGCTGTACACCTTCTGGGGCAGCCGGCTTTCCAGAGAGGTCGTTTCTACCTGTTCTTTCAAGAAATGTTTCCGGTAATGGGCACAAGATACTGAAGTGTGTTTCATAGCATTAAAGTCTTAGCATCTTATTTTGAAGTACGATGAAAAGTAAAACCTCGAAGTTTACCCTCAAATCACATGAGCAGCACGGCGTGACCGGCCGCACCTAGGAACCTGACACCGCTCCCCCAGGGGAGCTCGCCCCGCAGCCACCGCCTGCCCCCGCGTGCCCGCGCACCCCCGAGCCCGTACCTGGAAGTGCGGGCTGGAGACGCACTTGGCCAACTGCCGGAAGAGCGGCTCCATGATCTTGACAAATTCCGAGGGTTCGATCACGTCCAAAATCTCTTCTAACTCGTTCAGGAACATCACTTCTTTTGGGCTGTGGGTCTTGGGCCAGTACTTGAGGAGGGCCATCACCACCTGGGGGGACACAGCACGCGGCGGGTGACGTCCCGGGGCGGGCGCGGGGACGCTGGCTTGGCGCCTCCCCGCAGAGCCGCAGAGTGAGGCGGTGCTGGCCCCTTGCAGGAGGGACGGGGACCCGCCACTCGCTGCCTGGGCTGTACGGCTGGAGAAGCTGGCTGTAAAGTGGGGGGTCTGGGTTTACACGCTTTAGAACCGCAAGTTCAATGGGCGTGACCCACTCACTCACGGCGACCGACCAGTTCCAGGGCCAGGCCCTCTCAACAGGCAGGGAAGGCAGGCAGTCAGGGCCGTTTGGGGAGGGGCCAGGGGACACACGCAGAGCGCGAGAGCTGGCGGTCTCGGTGCCGCAGCGCCGGTTCCAAAACTGCCGGCAGCACAGGCACGTGCACAGAGTCCGCTTCTCCCACCGCTGACCGTTCGGACGCACGTGTACACAAACATGCGGGCACTGTGTGTGTGTACACATATACACATGTGTGTGTGTGTATGGTGTTTTCAACGGTGCTGAAACCTCTGAGAGGCATGAAACGAGCTGGAGTGCGGGTTTAGTGGGTGCTGTTTCCCATGGGGGGGCAGGGGTGACGACGCTTTGCGAACAGTGGCCGCGGTTGCACGTCTTTGTGAGTGTCATTACTGTCCACGAGTCGCACACCTAAAACCGCACCTGAAAAGGCAGAGTTCACGTCATGTGTACTCTAAACCACAATTTAAAAGGCTGACCCCTGGCCGGGTGGCTCAGCTCGTCAGAGCTCTGTCCCAACCCGCAGAGGTTGCAGGTTCGCTCCCCGGTCAGGAAACGTGTCAGAGTCAACCGGTGCGGGGTGGGCGGGGCAGGGGGAGCAACAAGGACACTGGGACGACGACGGAAGAAATCAACCAGGGAATGATGCATCAGCAAGGGGAGCGACAAACTGATGTCTCTCCCTCTCGTCCATCCTCTATAAAAACTGGAAATTAAAAAAAGTTAAAGGCATAATACACCAAAACCCAGTGACCGTGCATATTAAATGGTGAATTGTGTGGTATGTGAGTTATGCCTCAATAAAGTTATTTTTAAAAACTGTCTTTAAACGCTTGCCCCAGCACCTGACATGCCCAATCTCGCTAATCTAGGCTACCATAGCTCTTGTATTCTTACTTATTTTAAAAAAATTTATTTATTTTATTTTTAGACAGAGGGCAAGGGAGGGAGAGAGAGAGGGAAAGAAACATCGACGTGTGAGAGATACATGGACTGGTTGCCTCTCACGCGACCCCCACTGGGGACCTGGCCTGCAACCCACACATGTACGCTGACTGGGAACTGAACCGGCAACCCTTTAGTTTGCAGGCCGGCACTCAATCCAGCACTGAGCTACACCAGCCAGGGCAAATTTTGTATTTTTAATAAAAATAAAATGCAAAAACCCCCAACAAATCTAAACACAGAGCAGCAGCCACGTAACGTCCCCTTGCGACGCAGTGATTGGAGAGCAGTCGTGCTCCCGTGCGGAGAGGACTCTCCTGAGAGGAGAGCCTCTTCGGGCCCGCGGTCCCGGGGCCTCACTGCCTGCGGTCCCTCCCGCCTGCGGTCCCGGGGCCTCACTGCCTGCGGTCCCTCCCGCCTGCGGTCCCGGGGCCTCACTGCATGCGGTCCCTCCCGCCTGCGGTCCCGGGGCCTCACTGCATGGGGTCCCTCCCGCCTGCGGTCCCGGGGCCTCACTGCCTGCGGTCCCCCCGCCTGCGGTCCCGGGGCCTCACTGCATGGGGTCCCCCGCCTGCAGTCCCGGGGCCTCACTGCCTGCGGTCCCCCCGCCTGCGGTCCCGGGGCCTCACTGCATGGGGTCCCTCCCGCCTGCGGGCAGTCACTTGTGCTGCTGGACCGAGAGAAGGGCACGTGCTAAACTGCACACGGCTTCGTGGCGACAACGGCCAGGGCCCTGGGCTCCAGGCACAGCGAGGGACAAGGGGACGACCGGGGCACACGTCGTCACTGCAGTCAAGGGCCCTGTCACCCAGCGGGCCGCCCCTGAGCCCCCGCGATGCCCGGGTGCACCCGGTGTGCTCATCAGGACTGCGACTTCAGGGAAGGGCTGCGCGGCTGCGTGCCGAGCAGACAGCGGGGGGTGGGCAGTGAGCACCCTGCGGGTGGGCGGGCGGGTGGCCGGTGGCAGGGCGGGGTGGGGGCACTTACTGGTTCCGTGAGGGTGCTGTCCTTCTCCAGAAACTGCACGACACAGTACGCCAGCTGACAGGGGAAGGAGAAAAGTGTCAGCATCTCGCTCTACCATAGCGACACCACGGTTTCCAGGACCCCAGCATCACTGTCGAACACCTTCCCCGAGGAGAGGGGGTGTGGCCTGGGGTGCCCCCAGCCAGGTGGGGCGGCCCCCCCCCGCAACAGGCCCCAGCGCAGGCCAGAACGGACTCCTCTCCCTCACCAGCTGCAGAAGGACCAGGGGGGCTAGAGAGACCAGGAGGCTGTGGTTCGGGCCAATACCGATACACCAGCTCGGGTTTGATGGGGGCCTCTCTTGCTGTTTGTTTTTTTTAAACTAATGAACCAGTAACCTGATAACTTGGAAAAATGGAATTAAAATCTGACTCCACCTTAAATCTCTGAACTACTGACTTCCAATATAGAACAACTAATATGACACCACCCGGGCTGAAAGTAATGCAAAGACCTTGCCGGTTAACAGCAGTCGGAGAAAACACTCTGAGCGACAGGTGTCCCAGGAAGCCGGTGGCATTGGGATGGTCCGGGGAAGAGGGAGGTGGCCCTTGAACAGTGGCCGCTGCCCGTGCTGCCGGAAGCCCCCGGGGAGCCCAGGCCTCCAGCACGGGCGGACCCCGGCCGCCCGCTGACCCTTGAACAGCACGGGCCCGGAGCCCGTGCGGGCCCCCTGAGGACCACCCCCACCGAGGGGACCCGCCCAGTCCGAACACGCGGCGTTCAAGCGTCCGCTGTGCTCTCCGCAGTGTGCCCGGCGCCGCACACGCCCCGAGTGAGGCCTTCGGGGCAGGGCTTCCTGGGTGCCGGCCCACGGGCCCCAGCTGGGCGGGAGCCCCCGGTCTTCAGTGCCTGCCGCCAGCCTCGCCGGGGTCCATCTGCGTGGAGCTCAGAACAAAAGCGAAGGCAACGCCAGGTCTCCTGGATGCATGCAGTGGTCAGTCCCCACTCAGGGGCCAGGTTTTCGGAGCCGTGAAAGTCCAGGTTCCAGAAACGAGCCTTTCCGCTGGCCACGGACGCAGCACGGGCTCCCGTCCAGGCACCGGACTTCACACGCCGCTGCAGGCGGCTTTCCTCTGCAGGGTCGCCCCCCGGCTCTCCCGCCACACCAGTCGCACCCTCTCTACGCTCAGACCTCATTCTGAAACCCTCCCTTCCCGAGGTTTTTCTGAGTTTCCTGAAAAGGAGCCTCTCTTTGCCCTCCCACCCTTTCATTGGTTGCCGGAGCCCCGACACCTGAGTCACAGATGACGACACGGCGAGAAAGGACGCAGAGAAAGGAAGCACCCCTGGGCCAGCGGCCGCACGGGGCCGCTGCTGCGTGAAGAATGTTCCGGGGCCTTACCTGGGGGTGGTAGACGCTCAGAGACTTCACTTTGTGCAACGGCAGCAACACCTTCAGTAAGAAAATCTTGTGCTCTTCTTTGAGGGGTAAGGCAA
This sequence comes from Phyllostomus discolor, assembly GCF_004126475.2. NCBI lineage: Eukaryota > Metazoa > Chordata > Mammalia > Chiroptera > Phyllostomidae > Phyllostomus > Phyllostomus discolor. Next base: position 216,429,063 of record NC_040903.2, on the reverse strand, counting down.
ACCCGTTGATTATGCTGTGAGAGAACAGAGTGCGCGCCAAGTTTGAACACTTACAAGTTCCAGGCTGAAGAAAAGTTGTCTTGCTGTTTTTCTTTCCATTTTTTGCTTTTAGCATGAAAACCAGCAAGCAAAAGATACGTTTGCAATAAAAGGAGCGTATCAGCAGAAAATAAAAAAAAAATTTAGTATCTTCAAGGAAGCACGGTCAATTGCACCTCTTTAACTACAGGGTGATTTTGAACTTCTGGGTCTGCAGGGTGTTACCCAGTGCAGGAATCTCTGGGGGCAGAAGCCCCTCCCTCAGGCCACAGACAGGAGCAGCTGGGGGGGGCGCCCAGCTCCGTGTGCCACACCCAGCACCTCCCCTCGGCCTGCACCCATCTGGGGGAATGCACTTCCCAGGAGAAACTCCCGGCTCCTCATTCTGATCCGACAGAACAGAGTGTGTGTGCACAGAATGGCTTCAGTTAAAAATCACCAGGAAAACTGTTTCCTTCAGCAAAGGGCGAGGGTCTGAGGGTCCTACCCGTAACCTCCAAAGCGAAGTTTCTGTCTCTCCCACCAAGCAGTTCATTCACTTGGTTTTAGGACTGGGCAGGCGCAGATAAATGTCACCCAGAGCTGCAGAAGCGGTTCAAGCGTCCTCTAGGCCGCTCCCCCGCCCTTCGTGAACCTCGGGGACAGGGTGCTGCGGGCAGGGTTAGTCTCGAGTGGCCCTCAAGGACAATAGGCTCCTTCACATGGGGGGACCCTCAGGATCAGACCCCTCTTGTGGGAAGACAAAGGAATCAAGCCCAGCCGCGGTAGGAGAGACCGTGCATAAGTGTGTGCGTGCGTGCACATGAGAGAGAGAGACATGTTTTGCTAGACACTGCCAAGAGCTCACTCAGCCGATGAAGACAATTATCTTCCCGCTTCGCGGAATAGGAAGCAGGCCGAGTGTAAGGACCCTGCCCAAGGTCGCACCACCCGCGAGGGGCACCCACCTAACCGCTCGCTGTGCTCTGCGCGGGAGAGACCCGCTGCGTGTGCCGACACTGGTCAAAACAGGGGTCTCCATGCGGACTAACATTTTTCCCAAATTGCATCTAAAAGAGCAAGCACAGCTTTGGGAGCATTAAGCACAACTGCACAGGCCTGCCCTGACCAGCGCGGCTCAGTGGGCCGGGCATCACCCTGCAAAGTGAAGGTCGCCAGCTGGATTCCCGGGCAGGGCACCTGCCTGGGTTGTGGGTTCTGTCCCGGGTCGGGGTGCTATGAGCGGCAACCAATCGATGCTTCTCTCCCTCTCTTTCTCCTTCCCTTCCCCTCTCTCTGAAAATAAGTAAGTAAAATCTTTAGAAGACCACACGGGATTCTCCCCCGCAGGGCTCTGCAGAGCCGCTGGCTGCGCACATGAGGGCGCCTCCCAGCAGGGAGCCCGGAGACGGCCCTTCCGGCTCGTCTGGCGGCGGAGCCCGGGGGCCCTGGGAGGCCGTGGGTCAGGAGGCCGGACACGAAATCTCCAGCCGTCAATTAAAACGATGATAGCAGGCAAGAACCTTGCTTGGATTAAGATAAAATTTTTGAAATGTTAATTTTTTTAAAGTACACATACAAATAATTTATAAAAATCAAAGCAATTCGAAATATTAGCATTTATTCAATCCCTCAAAGGTACAATGATCTATTCTTCTAGGTGTCAAATATAAACTCTCTTAATGTAACTATTTTTAGCGGTGCTCTTGAGAAAATAATTGAACTGGTGTTTCCATAGTAATGTCCCCGAGGTAAAGGAGAGGGAGTCTACCTATGGAGCCATACAGATGGAAGACATTTGTCACTGGGCGCACCCTCACCCAGGAGCTTGCCCACCTGCTCCATCTCCCACCAGCTCTTCCCGAGAGCGGTGCCGCTCGCCTTGCTCTGGAGGGGGGCAGCCGAACTCAGCAATGGGACCACCCGGGCCCGAACCCCACCTAAGGCCGCCCGGTCACTGCCAATACACACAGAGGCGACCTACCTTCCCAGTATTTCCAGTAACTCTGCTATCCCGTTGTGATGCTCTGTTTCATAAATAAACCTGGAAAAGGCAATGTGTCATTTAGAATCAGACAGTGAGATAACAGCTGGAAAGGCTAAAACCCTCCGAATAAAAACCAGCCCTGTCAGGAGGGAGAGCACGCAGCCAGGCGGCAACAGCGCACCGAGCTGTGCAAACCGTTCTCGGGGCGCGCTCCTTGTCTCCAGACACACTCCGCGTAGCCTGGAGGGCAGAGAGCGAGGCCTGCTCAAAAGCTCCCCTTTTTATTTAGAAAGTTTTCAAACAAAAAGGCAAGTTGAAAGAGTTTTACAGTGAGCACCTGTGTGTCAACCACCCAGACTCGACAATGAGCAACTTGCCGTTTGCTTTATCAGCTCCATCCACCCCTCTGTCCGTCCACCCCTCTGTCCATCCACCCTTTTCCCTGCTGCATTTCAGCGTGGGTGGACGCCTGAATCTCGGGCCCCCACTGGGAACGCCCCGCGTCCTCCCTGCAGAATCCCCCACGCCGTGCCGGCGGCGAAGGACCGAGCTCCCGTGCTGGGACGACGAGTGGGACACAGAAAGGCGTGTCCTTCCTCCGAGGGCCCGTGGGGAACGACCTGCCTGGCTCGCACCTGCTCGCCCGGGGGCGTCAAAGCCAACCCGGGCTGACCCAGCCCAAGAAGCGAGGGTGTCAGAAACCGGTCCCCACCTCCAGCCCCGACAAGAGTGGGTGATGAACAGAGAGCGCAACTCGAACTCCATCGTCCGTGTCTGGAAACCACATGGCCGGGCACCCACAGGACGTCAAGGAACCCTGCAGGGCGGGTCTGCCACAGGCAGGTATATATATTTCCAGGTGACCCGTCACCGCACGGGCGGGGCTCCCCGGATTTCAGACAAGGGGGTGCGGAGTGGGGAGAGAGCGGCTTTGTCCGGAACAGAGGTCTGTGACGCAGAGCGGGGCGGTGGGCAGCGGGGCGGGAGGGCAGGCGAGGCGGCCCGTGGAGGCTGGAAGGCCAGCTCACAGAGACCTGGGTGCCACGAGCACCATGGTCAGCAAAACACAGTGCCTGCCGCAGGAGCCAGTCTGGTGGCGGCGTGGGAACGAGCAGGAGAGCCCGGAGGGACAGGGCCGCTGGGGGAGGACGAAGGCCCACGGAAGCACCCGAGCCACCAGCGGACACGGCCCTTTACTGCCACCACCCTCCCTGTGACACCTGCACAGGAGGCCACCGCCCCGCGGCCAGCCACTCCACGGAGCGCTTGAGTCCACGGAACTCCACGGAACTCCACTGGAAGGCTCCCTTGTGCCTCACTTGTTTGAAACACTCGAAACAGTGACACGGCCAAAGCCACAGCTTTGCATACACTGCAACCGAGCAACTTCTGATACAACTTAGACACAACTTCTGATCTCTCACTGAGATCTGGGGGGACTCTGAACCCCAGACACAGAGGAGCCTGACCAGCGCCCCCCACCATGCTTCTGATCTGTCTCCACCAGCTTTACTGTTTCAATAAGGACGGCTTTTAGCTGTATAAGCCATCTTGATTTCCTAAGTCAGCCTCGCTGTTTTCTTAATCTCCAACTAGCTTAACCCTACTTCAAGCAGGTGCAGAAAAAGAATGAGCACAGTTTCCCTCCTCACGTTCCCGGCAGGAGACAAAAAGGCCGGCGTGGAGGGGGAGAGAAGCCTTGGAGGTCGGTGCGGGGCGGGCTGGAGGGCCGCTCGCTCGCTCAGCGAGAACATCTGGGCTCTAAGGATGCTCGGCAGACAGTCCCCAAACTGGGTGGGGACCCCTCTCTTCCCAGTGGGGCGAGTGCTGCCCTCCTCCGAACGGGCTTCCTCCCAAGTCCCGGCCCAAGGGGCTGGGACCAGTAAACGGGGTGCATGGACGCCCCACAGAAGCGCGGACGAGCCCCGGGCGGACCACAGAAGCGTGGGCAAGAATACACGGGCTTTCAGCCACTCAGAGGTGGGGGGGCTGCTTGTCGCTCAGTAGGGTACTGCAGCCCGGCCCGCCACAGCCACCTAACCGTTGGGGCCCGCTGTTGGCCACGACAGGCCCCACGGGTATCTAGGGCTCTCTCTACACCACACCTTAAAGACGCCGAGTGGAACGAGAAACTACAGACACAGTGAACTGGAGCAAGCAGGTCTGAAACGCTCTTCTCCTCCTCAGATGCGCCTGCGCCACAAGGGACTCTGGGAGCTGAGTGCCCGGCCCAGGCCTTGCTCCGTCACCGTCCCCCGTGGGAAACCAGGAGACGGTGCTGTGGAGGGCCGAGACCCGGCCAGCTGTGGGGCCTACGCGCCGTGCTCACTGCTGACCGTGTGTGTCAGGAGTGGTCAGTACAGAAAAGCTCACTGGAAGTCAAGAGAAAACACCCCACTCCCGCCCTGACCCTGCAGTGAGAGCGGAACTACACTGTGCGGCGGTAACTCTCCAGCCGCAACCTATGAGAGTGTCTCAGTCACTAGGTTCAGGTCCCTCAAGGGATGGGACACTTTCTGCTTCTTGAATGCCAGTGTTGATGTGTGATTCCATTATCTGAACCAAACCTGTATTTAGGAACAAAAAACCTACTTGGGGGGGGGTCTTTAATTTTAGGCCTAAAGGACTGAATTTAAAACGTGCCTCTTCTTGGTCCAAGTAACGCACACGTGCACCGTGTTCTGACAGGTGACCGACCACGCCAGCCGAGCAGGGAGCCGCCTCATCAGCACCAAGAACACCGGCCAGGGCCGGGCACAGGCAGCGTGACATCACTGTCCTGAGTGTGCGGCTGCTCGAAATGGGTGTGGGGGGCCCAAAGGTGTTCAGAGGGAAGCCACCCTCACATCGGAAGTCTCTGCCCCTGGAACGCCGTGTCCAGCGTGGGGATAAGGGAGAGGGTCAGACCCTGGGAGCACAGGAGTGCGGGGCAGGGGGACCTCACGCACTGGGCTGCATGCCAGGGCCAGGCTGGTGACAGATAGCACGAGAGACACTGGTGACAGACCCCCCGGAGAGGCTGTCGGTCTTGGCTGCGGGATCCTGTTTCCCGTCCACCCACCCACCCCGGCCCTTTCCTTCTCCCCTGCTCGGTCGGGGCATCTAAGGGACCCCGCTGGCCTCCGCAGTGCTCCTGCCGTGGCCTGTGGCCACCCCCTCCAGGCGATGGCCAGGGTTGTCGTTCTCCCTCCGGCACCGCAGCTCCTTCGCCTCACAGAGGGACCCGCACACCGTGCCTGTGGCCGCGAGGGCCCGTCACTGCCCTGGGCCGTTCTGCACTGGGGGCCGCGGGGGAGCCTTCCCGAGAAGCCAGTGTCCACAGAACGCACTGCGGGTTCAGTGGGCCTTCCGGGGCAGAGCAGCACAGCGGCTGTTTCATCTGCCAGCACCTGTCTGGTGCCACCACGGCTGGGTGCGAGCTGGCACTGGGACGGGCACCAGAGTGGCTGGCACGAAGCCTGCCCTCGCAGGGAGGCTGGGCCCGCCTGCCAGGCCGGGGAGGCTTTCCCGGCGCGCAGGTGCTTCCGGAGGGAGGCCCGGGGGGTCGAGGAGAAGGGCTGGCGGAAAGGAGCATCACAGGAGACGGAACCAGGCTGCGGGGCGCTGACGTGCAGGAGCTGGGGTGGAGCAGGGAGGTGGCCGTAAGGGGGCCCGACCGGTGGGACGAGGGGCCCCACCCAGGACTGAACACCTGCTCCCCCAAGAGACGAAGGGGTGCCAGAGGGGTGTTGAGACCGGGACGGGGAGGGCTGGGGTCCAGGGGTCCAGGGGGACACCGCGCTCAGGACACTGCACTCAGGACGCTGTGGAACGTTCTCTAATGAGCTGCAGCGCTGCGGCCAGCCCGGCCTGCCTTGGCCCCGTGCTCCTGCAGGCCTGGGGTGGCCGTGGCCGCTGAAAGCTGCCCGGCCTCCACGTGAGGCTCCCAGCAGGGAGCACCGGGGAGTCTCCAAGTCTGTAACGTGAGTCTCAGATCTCCTGAGGTTTCCCAGAGGTCCTCTCCCTGCTCCCTCCCTCCTCTCACTGAGACGCAGCGGGGAAGGATGGAGGAACTGCAGGAGGACGGAAGGGTGGCTTCGGGCAGATCACTGCCTGCGCCCCCAACGGACCCCTGACACAAACGGGGTGTGTGACGAGGCGCTGGGGGTGGGCCCGGGCGGGGGCTGGGAGGAGGAGGGGCCAGCCCCGGCCCGGCACGGGGGCGCAGGTGCAGACGAGGGCCGCTGGACACGACCGGCCGGTGGCTCCTTGGTCCCTCGTGGAGGGAACAAGGGGGCGGGGGGAGGAGTATGGAGATGACCGTCACCATGTGAAGAGAGGAACGCCACCCTCACGGACTTACCTATAAAATATATTATTTATCTGTTTTCTGATGTAAGCTCTTAAGCCTAAGAATTTTCCGTAGATTCTGTGAAGGGTAGTTTTAAGAAAATCTCTCTCTCGAGGATCTTCGCTGTCAAAGAGCTCTAAAAGCTTCGGGAAGAAAAAGACACTTAGTGACTGGAGGCTCTCCCTGTAAATTAGGGCTTTTGCAGTTTCCGCGGGTTTGCACCTTACCTGCAATACAAACTTCTGGTCAATATATTTCTTCGCTATATTAGGTTGGAAATCTGGAGACTCTAAAAATCTTAAGAAAAATTCATAAACAAGCTAGGAGGGAGAAAAAAAAAGACCAAGTCAAAAAACATGGCATTTTATTAAATGGAGACTAAATATACACCGTACATTGAGTCCTGTCACAAATATTAGCCTTAAAAGGGCCGTATACATACTCAGCTAATGCCAAATTACATGGCCCATTCAACTGTAACTGATGACAGTACTTGTCTGGTTTGGCTGAGAACCACAGACTAGCTCCTTAAATGGCATTTAAACACAGTAACTGCCATGCTGATGTCACCACAGCTGACGTTACACCGCTGGGAGGCCGCTGTGCAGAGTGGCCATGAGCCGGGCTGTGACCAAACTCTGGGTGGGACTTGCAGCCCGTCACCTCCAAGTGTCCGGGGAGAGCCAGGTGGACAGGAAGCTGGGACTGGTCAGCAAGAAGGTCCCAGAGGCCGTGGGAGGGGGCGCTCCACTCCTGAGACAGCCTCCTTTTCTGTTTGTTTTGCCCCTGGTTCCCTCCCGGTTCTCAGCTCTCCCCATCTCCCCCCCAGGACCACCCGGACCGCCTAACTGAGCTCTGGGGCACAGAACAGGTGCACATCACATCTACGGACCCCGCACCCGGCAATGTCCGTGTGAGTCCTCCCGGCCATCAGCACGGGGGCCGTTTCCATAGAAACACACTGACAACCCCGTATCGCTGTGGTCGATATACTGCGTCCCCCGGACAAAAACCGCGCAATGTTCTCTCTTCTGCTAAAGCGCTTCCATGTACACACAAGGGTGCAAGGGCCATGCCCCTCACGACCAGAGGTCCACCCGCGACCAGCTGGAGTGAGCCCTTGGGCCAGTGCACCCGCGTTAGGGGGGACCCCGCAAACACATGCATCTGTGTTCCTGGCGCGTCCCCGAGTTCAGTACCTGTAGGTGAGGCCAGGCTGCTTCTAACGTTGGCTCGTCTTCCTCTGGGTCAAATTCTGCTCCCGTGGGGTTGGAGGACGGTGGTAACGTTCGAAACATGTTGACTGCAAACTAAAATCCACATATGCTACAATTATAACCAGGACATTAAAGATATTCACAAAGAACATTTTAAAAAGATCTTAAGTAATTCTAATGAGAGCTGATTCAGTGGTTTTTTTGTCAAAACTCAGAAGCAGCCCCAGCGGGTGGGGCTTGGCTGGGTGGGTGTCGTCCCGCAAAGGGGACAGTCGCCAGTCCTGTTCCCGGCCAGGGCACAAGCCCGGGCGGTGGGCTCAGTCCCTGATCTGGGCCCACACAGGAGGCCGCCAACCGATGCTCCTCTCCCTTTCTCTCGCCCGTCCCCACCCTCAAAAAAAAACATCAGCCGCAGTGTGGGCCCCCAGGAGAACTGCAGCAGGAGGCACGGCTGTGGGCAGGCCACCCTGAGCCCAAGGCCCACGCGAGACACCACGGGGCGCAGACAGCCCCCTCACTGGGGACAGGCCACCCGGCCAGACGCCACTGTCGCCAGGAGCAGAGCCCTCTGTCCTCGCGGGGCTATGAAAGTGCAGGAAGGGGAGTTGGCGGCCACTGCTTTCACGGGGAGGGTGGCACTGGTGGTCTGGGGAGTTCTATCCTCTCCAAGAGAGTTGCCTGGAGACTGGGGTCACCTTCGAGAGGTGGAGGGGGTGGCCCTGGTGATGGCAGCTGCAGGCCCGGTGTCCCTGCTGGCGGAGGTGTCCGAGAACACCCACTGCCCGCCTCTCCTGGAGCCGCCAGAAACACATGGCCGGGGCAGCCGTAACTCTGGGTGCACTGCATCGGAGGGGAACACCCAAGTGGGGGGGAGCAGTGGAGACCCCCAGGACCTGCCAAATTAGCAGTCCGCTCACCCAGATGGGGACTGCCGGTCTGGGGCGAAGGGCAGATGGCTGCCCCTCTGGAAGGGTCTCCAGAGCACAGGTACCCCGTAGAGAGGACTGCCACGTGGGTCCAGGCCCCGGGAGCATGCAGCTCACACCCAGCGGCCACCCTCCCCTGCTGGGGCCGGGCCGGCCCAGGCTGCCCGTCTCACCAGGCTGCCCGCAGAGGGGGTGCCTGCCGATGAGCCTGAGTCTGGAGCTGCAGCGCTCCACACGGTGGGACCGCTACAGCCGGGGTGGCGGAGAAGGGGCGGAGAAGGGCCACAGATCATGGTCCCAGGCGACGGCCGAGAGAGTCAGGCACACCACAGTGTGGTGGATGGCATGAGGGGGCCCGCTGTTCAGTGGGGCCGTGCTGTGAGGTCGCTGTGAGGCACTCGGCCGGGGCTGACACCCACCAGTGGCTGACCTGAGTGCAGGAGACGGCCCTGGGGACCGTGGGCGAGCCACGCCCAGTCTGCTGGAAAGCCTGAGTGACACTGCAGTCCCTGAGGCGGAGGGAAGCCCCCGTGGTTGGCTGCCCACCCCCTGACCCTCTCCCTAGTCCAGCCCTCCCGGGGCCCACGGGGCCCACTGTGCCCGGCGGCCTCCGCAGGCCTGAGACAGTCCCGAACCGCTCCGGCGACCCCCGACCCCCGTGTCTGCCCCACCGGTCTGCTCTCCAAGGTGCTGGGACCGACACTCTGCAGGGCTGGTCGGGCTCCCCGGGCCGCGCAGCGGTGGCACGGCCCCAGTTTCACGGAGAAGCCCCACGTGCAGCGTCCGGCCGGCCTCAGCCCACCCCCGGCACCCGCACGGCCCCAGACGCTGAGCCGGGAGGCGGGGGGGGACTCGGACCAAGCTTTCAGTGCAGAAGCCCCCTGCGGTGCCCTGGCAGGACGGCCACCCTAGAGCCAGGCGCTCTATGGTCCGCCGGCTCTCTGTGATGCAAGTTATCTATTTTAGGCAACAAGCATTTTCTCCTTTTTATTAAACTCACTGGGGGACACTGGTTAACAAAACACAGGGTTCAGGTGCACACGCGAGCCTTGCACTGTAACTCCCACCCACCTTCCCCACCACGCTGCACTGCATCAGCCTAGTGCTCAGTCTAAGCAAGGTTAGAGGAGAGGAGGCAAAAGGAGGCCATCTCAAGTTATTCTTGGGTCTCCATCCTAGCAACGTTTCTTTTTCTTTTTTTTTTTAAAGGCTTTATTTATTTATTTTTAGAGAGAGGGGAAGGTAGGGAGAGGAGAGAAACATCAGTGTGTGGTTGCCTCTCACTCACCCCGTACTGGGGACCTGGCCCACAACCCAGGCGTGTGCCCTGACTGGGAATCGAACCGGCGACCCTTGGGTTCAAAGGCCAGTGCTCAATCCACTGAGCCACACCAGCTGGGGCCCTAGCAACATGTCTTGGCCCATGGAAGTTCAAGGGTGGAATCTGCTGAGCACCGTGGTGCTGCTGTCCGTGTGCGTGCGAGGGAGCGTGCTGTCTAGATGCGTGGGGCTCAGTCTGCGAGTAACACGGAACGTGATCTTGTCACATCAGGCCGCGGAAGCCGAGGGGAGCCCGTGTCCCCCAGTGGTCTGGAGGCCAGAGGTCGGACTCGATCACACCAGTCTGTCACCCTGCTTGGCCCAAACCCCCTGACACGCGTGCTGACCGGGGCGGACGCGGCTACAGCCGGGTCACACAGTGCAGCATGGCCTGGGGGGCGGGGGGGGGGGGGCCCTCCCTGGGCCGCCTCTATCCAGGAGCAGGACCCTCCACTGAACATTCTGCCCAGAGCCTCAGCTTCCTCGTCTGGATCCTGTCTGCCCCGGGGATGGGGGAAGAAGGGGAGAAGCCCCGGGCACAGGGGAAGGAGGGGAGAGGCCCCAGGCACGGGGGAAGAAGGGGAAGAAGCCCCGGGCACGGAGGAGCACCACCATGTGCGTGGATGTGTCTGTGACCCCCATGGTTCTGATCCTGGGATGCCAGGAGGCACCTGCTTTCACAGCTTTCTGGACATTTCCACCGTCAGGACTTAGAACCGGCCACCAGATCGCTAGGTTTGTTGAAGTAGATGTAACACAAAGTGGCCCAGAAAGCAACGTCACGGAGAACCCTCCGTCCCTGTCATGGTTGCCACCGAGAGGGGCGATAAAGTGCCCGTGCTGGACGCCCCTGCAGCACAGGGGACACGGGTGCACGTGGGGCTTCCAGACATGAAGGGGTTCACGCCAAGGAATAATGCCAACGATCTAATTTCCGAGACAACGAGGAAAGAAAGGCTGATTGTTCAGTTTGTTGTTCAAAACCACAAGGGCTGCTCCGCTGTGACACTGACGCTGTTCCACCTGCCGGCACAGGGTCTGTAAAGGTGAGCCCACCACAGGCCCAGGTACAGTCCCCCTGGACACCCTTCCTCCCGCAACAGAAGCGCTGGGTTCTGAGTCAGGTTGCTAAGGGACCCTTTTGGGGAGGAGGGGCAGTGGGAGCCCATCTACCTTTCCTTTTAAATAAAAAATTGTATTGCTTGTAAATAATATAACGCGCAGTATGTGGAAAGACCGACAGACGTAGCAGACAGACCATCTCAGCTGGGCCCCGGGCACAAAACCCAACAAAGACCAAAAGTAAAACCTTGGCCCCCCTCTCCATGCACAAGCAACACGGAGACATAACTGAGAGGAGGACCCCGCCCAGGTCACAGCCAGGAAAGTGACCAAGGGATGCGCGGCCAGTGACCGGCCGCGGTGGCGAGGGCACGCGAGCCCCGATGAGGGGGCCAACGGGCCCCTGATGGGCGCAGGGACCGGCCGTTCCCAGGGCCGGGGGACGTCACTCCCCCACAGGGCAGTTCGCACACTGACTGCAAGGAAAACAGAATTCTAGTGGATTTGCTACCTCGATGGACGGGACTAAAATGCAGGTGGACAATAAAAGTCCGAGCAGCAATCTCACAGAGAGAGAGAGAGGCCGCCCCTCTCCTAGCTGCACGGTCAGCCCACACCTGCTTTCCCGCACAGCTGTCATCTTGGGGACCCACGCGCCACACTTCACTGACGGCCTCCTCCCCAGCACCTGCCGGGGGCTGCACCGACGGGGCCCTCAAACACCTGCCGCCGGTCGCCGCAGCGACGGCAGCGCCGGGCGGGCGAGCACTGCACCTGCACTCTCGGCCGCAGTGTGCTCTCGCCGGGGGCGTGGCCCGGGCCCCGGCTTCGCCAGGCCCCTCATTTTAAGCTCATGGGTCAGGCTGTCCGTTTTCTTCATGACATTTGTCTGACGTAACTGACGGCTGGGTGGCTCTGGGGTGACATCTTTCTCCAGCACTGCCTCCCAGGCCGTCACGCCGTCTGGCAGAGACGGGCAGCCAGCACACAGGGAGAGGAGCGGGGCCCCCCTCCACGGCAGCGTCCCCACCTTCTCCATGGCAAGAGCCCTCGGAGAACGCAGCTGATCTCCAAACAGATGCCAGGGTGTGGTATTTAAGAAAAGAACCACAGTTAAATTCTTACTCTGAAAAGCTTATTTTTTAGCCCTGGCTGGTGTGACTCAGTGGATTGATTGAGTGCTGGCCTGGGAACCAAAGGGTCGCCAGCTTGATTCCCAGTCAGGGTACACGCCTGGGTTGCAGGCCAGGTCCCCATTAGGGGGCGCACGAGAGGCAACCACACATTGATGGTTTTCTCCCTCTCCTTCTCCCTCCCTTTTCCTCTGTATAAAAAATTTTATAGTCCCTCAAATATATTCTTAAAGATATTGTGGAAATAAAAATATTATTTATACAAGATCAACAATAATTGATAACACAGCAGTTCCTTGAACAATGTCATTTTGCTCAACATCGTCTTGTTATAATGCTTTTCGGGAAACAGAACCGTGTCCTACCCGGGGCGCTGTCCGGGGCGGGAGCGTGCCCGGGGTCCCCACGTCTGGGCGGGCTTTCTCCACGGGCTCCGGTTTCCTCCCTCATCGCACAGCTGTGCATGGAAGGTGAACAGTGTGTCTACGCCATCCATGGTGAGTGTGAGTGGGTGTGAGTTCACCTGCAAGGGGAGGGCGTCCGGCATGATCCCACCTCACACCTGAGCAGCCGGGACAGGCTTTAGCCACCCGTGACCCTGAACAGGCTGGAAAATCCTGATTTCATCTTTATTCATCTTTCTTAGATGTCCACACAGCTCACATTTATCTCAATGTTTAAAATTAGAAATGTTCTGGGTCTTCATTTGGAAATTTGGTGATACTTCTGTGACCAGAAACATGCTGCAAGAACGTAACTTTTGTTCACATCAATTAGCCCAGGGAATGACTGGTTCGTTACACCTCGTTCCACTTAAAGTCACAGTGTCCGAGAACCTACTGATGACGTTAAGTGAGGACTTACTGTACCTATAATTCAATTAAATTAATGTTATTTAAAGGTAACACTGGATTTGGAAGTTTCTCTCAAGTGATTTACTTTGGGCCAAAGTTTAGTTATGCATAGATTCTGAATGATGTATATTCCCCGATATTTAGTTATGAGAAATACCAATCAAAAAGTCTAATCTTATGCCCTGGCTGGTGTGGCTCAGTTGGTTGGAGCATCGTCCCATAGACTGAAGGTTTGATTCTCTGGAAGGGCATATACCTAAGTTATGGGTTTGATTCCTGGTCTGGGTGCATAGAGAATGCAACCAATTGATATTCCTCTCTGTCTGTCCTCTCTCCCTCTCTCTTCCCCCTCCCCCTCCCTCTCTTTCTAAAAGCAATGAAAACATATCCTCAGGTGGGGATTAAAAAAAGTCTAATATTGCAAGGAATAGCTGTGTAGCCAGCAGCTAGAAAATACATTTATATTCTAACATAATTGCTTTACCAGATAGTCTGATTTTTTTTTTTTTGCAATAAATGTGAGAGAGTTTAGGAATGCTTTAGAATAGCAGAAGGGTGGACTCTGCAGTCCACAAGGCGTAAGCACACTGAAAGGACCTCTCAGGGCCACATGTGTGTACAGCTGACCATTCTCACGCCCTGCCCCTAACCACCAACTGGGTGTACACAGTGATGGAATCCCCGGTCACACCAATAACCTCCGAGCACACATCTGTTCAGAATCCTTGCTGGCTAGAGCTGTGTTAATTTCTTATGATAAGTGAAGCAGAGACTTACACTTAGAGTAAAAAGGATAGGATTCACCTAACTTCCTGATCAAGAAACTGGGAAAATATACGGAATTACGGCTCTGAAGACACTGGCTTCCGGGCAGTGGAGGACAGGGCCCCTGAGAATGGGGAGCCAGGGCGGTGAGCCCCACAGCTGCCCAGGTTCCTGCCCAGACAGGACTCCCAGGTTGCAGCACGGGGAGCCCAGCTGCAGCGGTGGCTAGGACGGAAGGCAAAGGCCCCAGAGCAGGGAGCTGTGGAGAGAGAACACTGAGGCTGCGGAGCCCCCCCGCCCCCTGCAGAGAGCGGATGGATCCCGTGTCTGTGTGAGGAAACCGGGGGGGGGCTGGGAAAAGAGCCCCCCGGAAAGAGCGGAGGGACCAGTAAGTACTTCTCAGGGTGGGGCAATGCCTGTTCAGCCATGGGCATAACACACCACAGAAGTGCTGTGGCTCCGGTCCTGCCAACACATCTTAAAAGCAAGAACTAGAAGAATCAAACCATTCGCAAACAACATAACTGCATCCCAACACGACTCTCAAGGTCACGAACAGAGAACTGTGAGGCGATGGCACTCGACCAGCTGAGCTTTGGCGTCAGGTGTCCAACACGAAAGGAGCAGGCGTGCAGGGGGCAGGAGATGCCACTCGTGGTGAGAGAAAAACCACTCGGCCGAACCGACCCGGCGCTGCCACGATGTCAGAATCAGCAGACAAGGACTTCAGAACAGCATTCCGCGTGTGCAGAAAGGGTAGGTGGAGACATGAAGATATAAAAAAAAACACTAATAAACTACTGGAGATTAAAACTACGGTGTGTGAGCCTTGGCTGGTGTGGCTCAGCGGACTGAGCGCAGGCCTGTTCGATTCCCAGTCAGGACACACACCCGGGTTGCAGGCCGGGTCCCTGCTGGGGGACGCGTGAGAGGCGACCACACACTGATGTTTCTCTCCTTCTCTCCCTCCCTTCCTCTCTCTCTAAAAATAAATAAAATTAAAAAAACCCTACAATGTGTGAGATAAAACTTCTCTAGATGGGAATTAACACCAGTTAAGCACTGCAGAAAGATCAGTGGACTTGAAGATGGCAAAGGAAACCACCAAATGAAACAAACAAACAGAAGGCTGGAAAAGAAAAGACAACGTGAGAAAACCTACTGCACGCATGACCACAGCCTCTGCAGGACAGACGAGGGGAAGAAAGGACACTGAAAGAGACGAGAACCAAATAGTTTTCCAAGGTCGATGAAAGTGACACACGCACCCCAAACACGAAGCGGGGGACCACACCAAGGCACATCATAATCCAACTGCTTAAAAGTCACAAAAAATTTCCTGAGTAGCCGGAGGGGAATGAAGACGTGCTCTGTGCAGAGGAACGAAGACAGGACTGACAGCGGATTTCTCGCTGGAACGATGAGAACGAGACGACAGTGGAGCAAGCCTTGCAAAAGATGAAACCGGGGCCTGTCGTTCTGGAGGCCGCGAGCACGCATCTCAGCGCCGAAGCTCAGGAAAGGCCTTGGGAACACACGGGGACGGCACGACCCAGCCCCCAGCAGACCGCGCTGGGGCCCGTTCAGGGACGTCCTCCCGGCCCAAGGGGCCTGACGCCGGGCGGACTCTGTGCCTGCCCGACGGAGGGAAGCACACCGAGAGTGCCCGGCATCGGGGAGGGCAGAGCATTTTAGAAATTACTAAAACCTCTTTAAAGGATAGTTAAAAACAAAAAACAGCACATGGTGGCGTTTATGACGCACAAGGAAGTAAAGCGCACGCCGGCAGCAGTGGCGAGGCCGGGAGGGATGGGAGGGACAACAGGAAAGTCGCCACCATGAGCCCCTCGTGTCTGTGCGGAGCGGTGTGCCGTCGCCGGGGGGGGGGGCGGGGGGGGGAGACTGTGACTGTGACAAGGCATAGACGTGTTTCTGAAAAGGTAAATGAATAACTGAGATCAAACAATAAGAGTTGTAGTTAAGAAGCCAACAAAGGAGATAAAACGGAGTCATGAGAAGCACTCAGCTGACCCCGAAGAGAGCAGACCAAGAGAAAAGGGACACGGAGGACAGATGGGACGAGTGGAAAACGCACAGCGAGGTCGGAGGTTCCGACCCGACACCGCGGTGCTCGCGCTGGACGTAGCGGCTTTAACGCCCACGCAGACGGCAGAGACGTCCGGCCGAACAGAGCAGCGAGGCCCACCCACGCGAGTGTGGAAGAAGGCCTAGCGCGCCGATGCCCGTCAGGGGACCGCTGGGGGCGCTGTGTTCACATCAGACAAAGCAGGTTCTGAAGCAAGGAGCATTGCCCGGGATAAGGAGGATCATTTTATAATGACAAAGCAGCCCATTCGACCAATAAACAACACTGATATTTATGTACCAAATGCACGAAGTAAGACCTGATAGAACTACCTTCAAGAAAAGACAGACCATAAACAACTGGAGACAGAAAATAAACAGCCCCAATTCCAACAGTAGCCAAAGCGCAATCCTTCCTTATGCATCTGAAGAGACACACGTGGGGCCCGAATGCTGGAAACCATGGAACGGAGGAGAGCGCAACGGGGAAGGAAACACACTGTGTTCTTGGACGGGGGCGTTCCGTGATGCCAAGCTGTCCGTGCTCTCCAAGTGCACACACTCAGTCCAATCCGATCAAAACCTCTCCCGGGTGTGTTGCTGGCTCCAAAGTGTATAGGGAAAGTTAAAGCAACTAGGACAGACAAACGACTCCGGAACAAAGCAGAGGGCTGGAGATTCACCATCTCCGTGTTCCCTGCAAAGCGGCGATGGTGAAGACAGCATGGCTCTGGTGAGCGGGTCCCGAGGCCGATGGGACAGAATGAAGAGATTCGCAGATGTGGTCTGCCAATCCTTGAGAGAGGGGCAAAGGCAACTCAGCGAAGAGTGGTTAGGAGTCTTTTTAATAAATGCTTCTCCACAAACAGAATGCATGGACACCCACATACCGGAAAATGAACCTCAAAGTGGATCACAGACCCAAATGTAAAATGCAAAACTCTAATACTCATAGGAGAAAATCTTTGTAACCTTGGGAGGCAAAGACTTCTCAGATGCTATGCCAAAAGTATTTACTACCTGCGAAAGAAACAAATAGTAAATTGACTTCATTTAAATTCAGTTAAATTAAAAACTCTGTAAAAGGCACTGTTGAAGTAAAAAGCCAAGTCACAGACGGAGAAAATATCTGTGAAGCACATAACCAGCAAAACTATTTTTATCCAGAATATGTAAAGAAGTCTCAATCTAACTCCGTAACAAGAAAACAACCCAGTTAAAAAACGGGCAAAGGACTGGAACAGACACTCTACCCAGAAAGACATACAAATGACAAACAAGCAAGGGACGAAATGCTCAGTGTCACCGCTAATGAGGGAAGTGCAGATTGGAGCCGAAGAAAGACAGAAGGAAGG